>NW_027362783.1:17175000-17592500 GCF_046119375.1 Phyllobates terribilis | reverse complement strand
CCGCGCTCGCTCTCTCTCTCCTTCTCCCTGCCGAGCCGCCAGGGAGGATGAGGGTCGAGGGGGAAAGGTGACGGTCGGGCTGGGGCACACCACACGGTGAGAACCCCCTTCGCCTGCCTCCACACCTCTGTCGTCCTCCCCACTGACGTAGGGGCCCGGGAAAAGACTGGAAATCGCGAAGCTCGGCAGTGGCGCGGAGACGCCACCCACCGCCGCCGCTGTCGCCACCGCCGCGGAGGCCGCCCTGTCGGACGCGAGGGGCGGCGCGGGCCTCCGCTGGCCGGTTACGCATCTGGAAGAAAAGGGCCGCCCTCGGAAAAGATCGGTGTGCTTCCCCGCACAGGGAGCGATTCGGACGACGGCCCCCACGCCTGGGTGGGTGGGCGCCACGCCGTTCGCCCGTGCGGGTCGTCGGACCACTGCCTTCGCTCAGGTCGGGCCAATCTCCCCACGGCTCGGCCACCTCCGCGGACGGGAGGCGAGGCCGGCGTGAGCGCCCAAAGATAGGTGTCGAAAGCCCGGGGGTAGAGGAGGAAGGGGACCGCTCACCTTAAGCCAGCGCGAGCTCCAAAGCCCGGGCCGAGCGAGCGGCGCCACCTCCCCACCCGGGAGCGCGGCGCCAGATCGATCGGAGGAAGAGCAGGGGTGCGTGGAGGAACTTGCCCAAGTACGGAGGCTGCTAACCCCTGTCGTCGGGAAATACGTGCCCAAGAGTCCTGGAAGCGAGACTCGGGTACAGGCGCCCTTGCAGAGGGGGTACTGGATGTGGAACAGCACTGGGGTCAAAGCCACAAAAGCATCCGCCCTCATGGAGCCTATCCCCAGCCTAAAAATCCAGATTTTAGCCTTGACGGCGCCCCCATGTGGAGAACCAGGGCCCGTGGGGGGGGGTCTGGCCAGGCTCACTTCAACCCAGGAACACCTCTCTGACTTGGGATAGGCGACCGGCAAAAGTCCCCCCACGCAGCTGCGGAAGCCTGGGTTCAGCCAAGGTGCAGACCTCCAGCCGAACAGGGACTCATAGCCAAAACGCGTACCCGGGCCTACGGAGGTGAAAACCTGCTTAAATGAGTCAAAATGTGTCGGGGCTGAGAGGTACCTCTCTCTCATATATTCTGCCGGTGGTGTGCAAAACTGGGTCTTTGTATGGAGTGTCACCCTATACCCACTTTAGGGACGCATTCCAAAAAGTACCCGATCGCCTGGAACTGTCAGGCGGATTCGGCTCCCTGGAATTTCCTCATTCTGGTTCTTTTTCACTTTTTGTCTCTTTTGCGACATCTAGTGGGCAGGCTGCATTACTGCAACCGGGGACACCTCAAAACGCTTGGAACTGGGGAGCGGGCTCAATTTACTAACGTTTTGCGGGTCCTGGAAGTCAAAATTGTGACTTCTGAAAACGACTAAGTATGAAGGACTCATCGGGCGAATCGCTCTGGAACTGAAATCGGATGCGCTCACTCACATTTTCCCCTCTCTGGAAGTCTGACACAAGTTGAAAAATTTTCTAAGTCCACAAAAAATTTTTTTTCAACTTTTTTTCAATTTTCCCCCTGTGGGATATATATTTTACCCACACTTTTGGAGCCCTCCTGGGATGCCCTCTAACATATTATAACCTCATTTTGTGGAAGTTTTCACAAAATTGTGAAATTTTCAAAAAGTCAGAAATTTTGCCAAAAACGACTAAGTATGAAGGACTCATCGGATGAATCGCTCTGCAACTGAAATCGGATGCGCGCACTGACATGCTCCCCTCTCTGGAAGTCTGACAAATGTGTGAAAATTTTCTAAGTCCACAAAAAAATTTTTTTAAAACTTTTTTTCAATTTTCCCCCTGTGGGATATATATTTTACCCATACATTTGGAGCTCTCCTGGGATGCCCTCTAACATAGTATATTAACCTCATTTTGTGGAAGTTTTCACAAAATTGTGACATTTTCAAAAAGTCAGAAATTTTTCCAAAAACGACTAAGTATGAAGGACTCATCGGATGAATCGCTCTGGAACTGAAATCGGATGCGCTTACTCACATGCTCCCCTCTCTGGAAGTCTGACACATGTGTGAAAATTTTCTAAGTCCACCAAAAAATTTTTTTTCAACTTTTTTTCAATTTTCCACCTGTGGGATATATATTTTACCCACACATTTGGAGCTCTCCTGGGATGCCCTCTAACATAGTATAACCTCATTTTGTGGAAGTTTTCACAAAAAAGTGAAATTTTCAAAAAAGTCCAAAATTTTGCAAAAACTACTAAGTATGAAGGACTCATCGGATGAATCGCTCTGGAACTGAAATCGGATGCGCTTACTTACATGCTCGCCTCTCTGGAAGTCTGACACATGTGTGAAAATTTTCTAAGTCAACCAAAAAAAATTTTTTCAACTTTTTTTCAATTTTCCCCACGTGGGATATATATTTTACCCACACATTTGGAGCCCTCCTGGGATGCCCTCTAACATAGTATAACCTCATTTTGTGGAAGTTTTCACAAAAAAGTGAAATTTGCAAAAAGTCAGAAATTTTGCCAAAAACGACTAAGTATGAAGGACTCATTGCGCGAATCGCTCTGGAACTGAAATCGGATGCGCTTACTCACATGCTCCCCTCTCTGGAAGTCTGACACATGTGTGAAAATTTTCTAAGTCCACAAAAAAAAATTTTTTCAACTTTTTTTCAATTTTCCCCCTGTGGGATATATATTTTACCCACACATTTGGAGCTCTCCTGGGATGCCTTCTAACATAGTATAACCTCATTTTGTGGAAGTTTTCACAAAAAAGTGAAATTTTCAAAAAGTCAAAAATTTTGACAAAAACGACTAAGTATGAAGGACTCATCGGATGAATCGCTCTGGAACTGAAATCGGATGCGCGCACTGACATGCTCCCCTCTCTGGAAGTCTGACACATGTGTGAAAATTTTCTAAGTCCACAAAAAAATTTTTTTTCAACTTTTTTTCAATTTTCCCCCCCGAGGGATATATATTTTACCCACACATTTGGAGCCCTCCTGGGGCACCTTCACACATATTTCCCCTCTCTATAGAGGAAGACTGGGGGGCCTCAGCCCAAAATTCTGGAACTGTTTCTGTACACCGCAGCACTATTAACCACTTCGCACCAGAGCCTGTTTTTGCCTTCGTGACCGGGCCAATTTTTTCAATTCTGACCACTGCCAGTTTATGAAGTAATTACTCTGGAACGCTTCAATGTATTCCCCTGATTCTGAGATTGTTTTTTCATGACATATTGTACTTCATGATAGTGGTAAAATTTCTTCGATATAACTTGTGTTTATTTGTGAAAAAATCGGAAATTTGGCGAAAATTTTGAAATTTTCAAACTTTGAATTTTCATGCCCTTAAATCAGAGAGATATGTCACACAAAATAGTTAATAAATAACATTTCCCACATGTCTACTTTACATCAGCACAATTTTGGAACCAAAATTTTTTTTTGTTAGGGAGCTATAAGGGTTAAAAGTTGACCAGCGATTTCTCATTTTTCCAACAAAATTTACAAAAACATTATTTTAGGGACCACATCATATTTGAAGTCACTTTGAGGGGTCTTTATGACAGAAAATACCCAAAAGTGACACCATTCTAAAAACTGCACCCCTCAAGGTGCTCAAAACCACATTCAAGAACTTTATTAACCCTTCAGGTGCTTCACAGGAATTTTTGGAATGTGGAAGAAAAAAATTAACATTTAACTTTTTTCACAAAAATGTTACTTTAGACCCAATTTTTTTTATATTCACAGGGGTAACAGGAAAAAATGGACCCCAAATTTTTTTGTGCAATTTCTCTTGAGCGTGCTGATACCCCATATGTGAGGGAAAATCACTGTTTGGGCGCACTGCAGGGTTCGGAAGGGAAGGAGCGCCATTAGACTTTTTGAATGTAAAATTTGTCTGAATAATTAGCAGACGCCATGTTGCGTTTGGAGAGCTCCTGATGTGCCTAAACCCCCACAAGTGACACCATTTTGGAAACTAGACCCCTTAGGGAACTTATCTAGATGTGTGGTGAGCACCTTGAACCCCAAGGTGCTTCACAGAAGTTTATAATATTGAGCTGTAAAAATAAAATTTTCACATTTTTCCCACAAAACCGTTTTTCATCCCTTAATTTTGCATTATCATAAAGGTAATAGGATAAATTGCACCATGAAATTTGTTGTGCAATTTCTCCTGAACACGCTGATACCCCATATGTGGAGGCAAATTACTGTTTGGGCGCATGGCAGGGTTTGAAAGGGAAGGAGCGCCATTTGACTTTTTGAATGTAAAATTTGTTTGAATAATTAGCAGACGCCATGTCGCATTTGGGGAACCCCTAATGTGCCTAAACAGTGGAAACCCCCCACAAGTGCCACCATTTTGGAAACTAGACCCCTTAGGGAACTTATCTAGATGTGAGGTGAGAACCTTGCACCCCCAGCTGCTTCACAGAAGTTTATAATATTGAGCCGTAAAAATAAAATTTTCACATTTTTCCCTCAAAAAATGTTTTTCATTCCCTAATTTTGTATTATCATAAGGGTAACAGGATAAGTTGCACCATGAAATTTGTTGTGCAATTTCTCCTGAACACGCCGATACCCCATATGTGGAGGCAAATTACTGTTTGGGCACATGGCAGGGTTTGAAAGGGAAGGAGCGCCATTTGACTTTTTGAATGTAAAATTTGTTTGAATAATTAGCGGACGCCATGTCACATTTGGGGAGCCCCTAATGTGCCTAAACAGTGGAAACCCCCCACAAGTGCCACCATTTTGGAAACTAGACCCCTTAGGGAACTTATCTAGATGTGTGGTGAGCACTTTGCACCCCCAGCTGCTTCACAGAAGTTTATAATATTGAGCCGTAAAAATAAAATTTTCACATTTTTCCCATAAAAAATGTTTTTCATTCCCTAATTTTGCATTATCATAAGGGTAACAGGATAAATTGCACCATGAAATTTGTTGTACAATTTCTCCTGAGTACGCCGATACCCCATATGTGGGGGAAAACCACTGCTTTGGTGTACGGCAGGGTTCGGAAGAGAAAGGAGCGCTATGTTGGCTGGGATAGGCAGCAGACACCATGTCACATTTGAAGAGTCGCTGACATGTCAAAACAGCAGAAACCCCCACAAGTGACCCCATTTTGTAAACTACACCTCTCAAGGAATTCATCTAGGGAAGTAGTGAGTATTTTTTAATTTTTAAATTTATACCATTGGGCAGTGAAAAAAGCATAATTATATTTTTACCACAAAAAAATGTTTTACCCTCAGATTTTACATTTTCACACAGGGCAATGGGTAAAAATGGTGCCGAAATGTGTCACACAATTTCTTCTAAAAGTGGCAATACCCCATATGTGGCTGTATCGTACCACTTAGCCATACGGTGAGATCTGGGGGGTACGGAGTGCTATTTGACAATTGGAGAACAAATTATTGTAGAATAGGCATTTGGATTTGGGAGCACAAAATTTTCTGAATTTCTTTTGGGGGGCAAGGGTCATTTTGCTTTTCCAGAGCCTTTCTGCTACCAGTAACTTGGAAGTTCCTTATATTTTTAACAGATGACGGACCTGAGTGGGGACTAGCTTTTTTTGAGGACTGAGTTGAAGCTTTTATTGGGAACATTTTACGTAACATTTATCCGGCGCTCTAGGCTGAGCACTTACATCGGGGTTTCCATCTAAATTTCCAAGTGATGTAATTCAGATGAAACCCCTGCAGGATCCATTCACTATAATGAGGCAGCAGAGTTACTCTCTACTCCGTCTGGCCTCTGATTAGCGGTGTCCTTTTTTTCAGAAGTGCACAAAACTGTGGCCAACCGCACTTTTATGCACGCCTAAAACAAATGACACCGTGGGATCCCAGGCTAGACGGCGTCCACAGTGGCCTATATCTGCCTCATTACAGGGAATCTTCCATCATGGGTTCCGGCTGAATCACGTATTTCAGAGATTTACACGGAAACTCTGGTGTAAGTGCTCAGCGCAGAGCACAGGATAAATATGAGCAGAGCCTTACTGGGATCTTTGGGAGACATAATAAACAAATCAGTAGCAGGTGAAGAATTGGTTTAATTTATTTTTTACGCCGTTCCTAGTGTGATATAACTGATTAGATTACTTTATTCTTCGGGTCGGTGCGATTACAGAGATACCAGATTTATATCGGGTTTTTATGACTGACAGCTGTCACACACTAAAATACGCTTTTTTTGCAAAATCTAGTTTTTGCATCACCATATTTTGAGAGCTATAATTTTTCCAGATTTCGGCCGACAGAGTCATGTGACGGCTTGTTTTTTGCGGGACGAGTTGACATTTTTATTGGTACCATTTTTGGGTACGTGACATTTTTTGATCGCTTTCTATTCCGTTTTTTGGGAGGTAAAATTAACAAAAACAAACACTTCAGGTATTGTTTTTTGAGTTTTTTTCTATGCCGTTCTGCGTGTGGTAAAAGTGATCAGGCAGCGTTATTCTTTGGGTCAGTACGTTTACAGCGATACTACACTTACTGTATTTTTTTTAATGTTTTGGCGCTTTTACACAATAAAACAATTTTATAGAAAAAAAATATTTTTTTTGCATTGCTTTATTCTGAGCACTATAACTTTTTTATTTTTCGTCTGATGGAGCTGTATGGCAGCTTTTTTTTATGATGTTTTCAGTGGTACCATTTTTATTTCTATTCTGCTTTTTGATCGCATTTTTTTCCACTTTTTGTTTGGCGATATGATGAAAAAGCATATTTTTTTGCTCCGTTTTTTATTTATTTTTATTACGGTATGCACAGAAGGAGTTAATTAGTATAACAGTTTTATAGCTCGGGTTGTTTCGGACGCGGCGATACCAAATATGTGTACTTTTTTTGGTTTTGTAAAAATATATGGATTTATTGGTTTAATATTTTATTTATTTATTTTTATTTATTTTGTGATTTTTTTTTAATAGTTTTAAAACTTTTTTTTAACTTTTTTTTACATTTTTACTTAGTCCCTGTATGGGACATTAATTTTTATTTTTCTGATCACTGATCTCATGTAATGTAATAGACATGTATTACATTACATGAGATCTTCACTGACTGTTTCAGTCAGTCTCCTGTCTGGCTCAGCTTGCAGGCTGAGCCAGACAGGACACCATATATGGCAGAGCTGGAGGCGGTCATGTGACCTCCAGCTGCCATAGCAACCCCAGGTCCTGAAAGGAAACGGAGGTCTTCGGAGGTAAGTAAGACGACCCCCTCTCCTCCTGCTGTCTCCTATTTGCCGCGATCACTATAGATCGCAGCATATAGAAGACAGCAAAGGGTTAACATCACCGGGACCTGATCTAATCAGGGCTTGATGATGTTCCCTGTCAGAGCTAACGCTCTGCACCGGAATCGCAGTGCTTGCAGGACCCTGGGGGTCCTGAGCGCTGCGCGACCACCCACCGTTTTTAAACGTCGGCGCTGCACAGAGTCCAGGCAGCGCGGACGTTTATCTACAGTGGGCGGTCGGGAACCGGTTAAGTTTTACTTTGGCTGTGTTCACACATGTTGTGTTTTTCAGCTTCAGAAAACTGCATCAAAACACAATCTCTGGCAGGAAATCAGCTGCGTCAAAAACGTTTTGCTGCGTTTTTTGATGCATTTTTTGTGAGTTTTTTCAGCGATTTTTTTCACTGTCCTGTCTCTATTTATGCATGTACATAAAGTTCTGTTAAAAAAGAACCCCATTCTATTTCACCATCAAAAATGCTGCTGCAAATTTTGGTGCATTTTTTCAGCGTTTTATTCACCACTGTATAAGGACGTGATTTTCCTCCAAAATATCAGTAATTAATGGGGGCACTCTCCCACACCTCTACTGAGGTCCGATATTAAGGCTATGTGCACACTATGCAGAAATGCTCAGGATTTTTTCCTGAGCGTTTCTGCATCTTTCTGGCAGGAAAAAAAGCATGCGGATTGTACATGCGGTTTCCTGCCAGGGACATGCGGAAATGAAGCGGTCTTCACTTTCATTTCCGCATGCGGGTTGACAAGTGCTTCCCAAGCGATTTTAGCATCACTTGGAAAGTGCTTGTCAACTTCACACTATATAAATCCATGCAACCGGCATGGATTTATATAGTGTGTGAATGTCAAAAAATAAAAAATAAATATATACTTTACCCTCTGATGGCCCCCGGTGTCCTGCTTCATCGGTCCCGGCTGCCGGCAGTGAAGACTTTAGGACCTTCCGACGTCAGCGTCACATGACCCGTCACATGACTCTGACGTCAGCGAAGGTCCTTCATTCAACCGCGAAGTGCGCGGGAAGCCGGCAGGACGCAGCGCGGGCCGTCAGAAGGTGAGAATATATATATTTTTTATTTTATTCTTTTTTTTTTAATGGTACCTGGGTCTGGATGAGAGTCCTCTCCTCCACACCCGGATACCATCCGCACTTTAGACCGCATGAAAAGCGCATCAACATATACAGTGATGCGGATTCCATGCGGTCTAATGCAAGTCAATGGCGGCAAAAGAGCAGCGTTTCCGCAAAATTAATTGACATGCTGCGGATTTTTGACCGCAGCATTTACGCTGCGGAAAAATCCGCATCATGGGCACAGCACATGCGGATTTCAATTGGGGAACATTGCTGCCCTTCTACCTGCGTTTTTCATGCGTTTCCGCGGTGTTTACGCAACTGCAAAAACGCCGCGGAAACGCATGAAAAACGCATCGTGTGAACTCAGCCTCACTATTAACATCAAACTTGACTATTAATAATTAATTTCCACTAATGTTATCTGTGCCTTATACTATATACCAACTGAGACAAAATCGTGTGCTAATAAAAGGTATTTATTACACAAAAGTCTACAGTTAATATATTACTAGGTATCACACTAACACAGTACACAAAACGGATTCACAATTCCCAATTATCTAATATATTTTCCACCCACGTTTGCTAATCACTCATGCAATATCGGCCCACCCAACTATACTAACTTTGCTTATATATATCTATCAATATCTAGGAGGGTTAGTACAGGGTATGTAGGGCTAGTAAGTAAAGAAGTTACAGGGAAAGAGAGATACTCAGCCATGTGTTGTTATGTCCATCTTCAAGAGTCTAAGGGGCCTTAGCACATGTGCATTCTGGGGTTTTAAGTCCAGCCAGTGTCCAGCTTCATGTCACAGGAAATGATGTATTATTCCCTGCCCACTGGCTAAGATCTTTGTTCATGTCCAACCATACTCGCAAAACCTGTTTTAGCACATGGCTGGACATTCTATTGAAACCTCCCCCAGCAGCAAACAGACTGAAACACATGGGGAGATGTGGGGCCAATATATACATGTATACTTATCTGCAAGCATGGCTAGCATGCAGATACGTATATACATGTACAACCTGGAACACTTCCCTTTACAACCACCCATTATTTCCCATGGGTGAAAAAACACTGACAAAAATGCTGAAAGAAGTGACATGCTCTATTTTCCAAAAACCCAACCAAGG
This sequence comes from Phyllobates terribilis, assembly GCF_046119375.1. Lineage (NCBI taxonomy): Eukaryota > Metazoa > Chordata > Amphibia > Anura > Dendrobatidae > Phyllobates > Phyllobates terribilis. Next base: position 17,582,974 of record NW_027362783.1, on the reverse strand, counting down.
CACAAAATACACAACAACAAAAAAGCATGATGTGTGAACAGAGAATTCTGGTTTCTCATAGACTTTGCTGGTAGGTACTGCAAAACACAGCTGAAAATTTGCATAAAAATCTGCAGCAAAAAATGCTAAAAAAAACACAACATGTGTGAACATAGCTTTTAAGTGAAGTTTAACTTGAACTTATTATATGTTGTCAAAATTACTCACAAAACGTCGCTTTCAAAAGCCACAAAAGACGACGGAGGGGTTTCCTCATTTCTTGTGAATTTCTTTCTGTAGAAACATACAAATCAAGGTCTGTGTTAAGAGTCAAAGTGAAAAGAAAAATACTATTTTAAATGATAAAACCATCAAGGTAGAGGGAGTTGTACTTGCAAATGTGGAGTGAAGAAATGTTCATTGTTCTTATGGGTCTTAATTCACCAACAACTACTTGGATATTGCATTTTACCTAACCAGGTGGGTGTCAAAAAGGGCAGATAGACACCTACACCATCACAAGACCCTACAATTACCATGAAAGGCAGCACCCACCACTTCCTCACTGATACCTCAGATGCCTCTCCTAGATAAGAGCAGTCTATGCGGTATGCAATGTATCGTCCTTCAGGGAGCGCTTCTTCCCAGACCATTTCAACGTCTCCAGCATATCCAACTCCTTTTGAGTACCAGCCTACTGCTCCAATCATGCATTCCCCGTCACCTCTTTTGCCATACTTACGGATGCAAAGTCTGCTTCCAATATCACAGGCTGGAGTGACTTGTAAGTTTCGTAATAGTGAGATCACAGATGTCTATGCAAGCACCGTGTAACGCATGTTACACAAGTCTTGAATGGTGGCTCAAAAAAAGATGAAGAAGCATCGACTTCAATATCATCATAAGAAGCGTCGACACAAGTTTGCAAAAAGGTATGAAAAGTGAACTGTAGAAGATAGGAAACGGGTGGTTTGGAGCTATGGGACAAAAGTCAATAGACTAGGCTATGATGGGTGAAAATGGGTCTGGAAGAAACAAAGGAAAATGGGGCTAAAGGATGGAGAAATTGAAGGAACTGTCAAGTTCGGTGAAGGAAGCCTGATGATATGGGGTTGTTTCACAGCTAAAGGCGTTGGATACTTTACCAGAATCGATGGTGGTCTCAATGCTGAGCTATATGTGAGTATCCTACAAGACGAATTACTTTGTACACTCGAGTACCATCGGTATGAAAAGGACAACATAGTGTTCCAGTAGGACAACGAACCAAAGCATATGTTGAGATTGGCAAATAAATGGTTCAATGACAATGAAGTCGAAGTGCTGGATTGGCCCCCACAGACCTCAGACCTTAATCCAATTTAACACTTGTGGGTAGAATGGAATAAAAAACTATATACATATCCAAGCGAGTCGAAGAGCATGCACCAACTGGGAACATGTAAAAGAGACCCGGAATTAGATGTCGGTCAAGACATGTTTGAATCTGATCGAGAGCATGCCCAGAAGGATTCAGGCAGTGTTGAAAGCCAAAGGTGGATTTACAAAATACTAATAAAATAATAAAAAATTGTATTTAGATTTTTAGGAGCAAAACAGTAACAGTGCAGTGACATGACAAGAATCTGCATAATTAATCATATGCCAAATAGTTGCAAATCAAGTTTATATATGAGATAGACAAGATGATTGTCTATAAAATGAGGGTAGTCTCACAATAAAATAAGTAGTGGATGGTGAGATATGGAGCCTGAAAGTCAAAAGTTCAAAAGATTGATACTCTTTTGCTCTTCACTGTATTCATGTGCAGTTGGTGGTTCTGGCGATGTATTCAATTAATAATGATGGTCCCAGTGCTATATTCAATTACCGATTATGGTTCTAATAATGAATTAGTGTATTAATGGTTGTTTTGGTGCTGTATCTAAGTACTGATGAGGATGCTGGTGCCATTCATGTACTGATGGAATGTTCTGGTGATGTATTCATTTAATGATCATGGATCTGGTGCGGTCTTCCCTCATTAAAAAAAAATTAAACAATTAAAAAAAATTTGGTATGTCCACATCCTTAAAAGTCTGATCTATCAAAATATAAAAAGAACTAACATATGCAGTAAAGAGAAAAAAAAATAGAAGAACTACTTTTTTTGTCACCACACCTCTTACAGCAAAAAGCCATCCAAATGTATGCACCCTGAATTGATAGCAAAAAATATTTCAACTTACTATGCAAAAAAACAGCCCTCACATAGCTTCATAGATATATTTTTATTGTTCTAACAGGTCCTTAAAAGAGCATCACAAGCTAAATGTTGTTTTTTTTAACAAAAATAAGAATCTCTGAAAGTTTGGGATTACTGTAATCACAAAGACCTGGAGAATCATGTTCACACGTGACTTTTACCACATAATGAATATCTTAAAAGCAAAACCTAAAAAACAATGATGGGATTGTGTTTATTCACTGCAGGTATACCATGAACTGCTGGGAGGGGTGCCACTTGAATTTTCGCCTTGGGCACCAAAAAAAAAAGCTAGAATCAGGCCTGTCCCCACAGACGTTAGGAAGCTAACCGATTCAAGCCAAAATCACCGGGTTTAGCCAACTTCTATCTCATGAGTCTGAGGGCATTTAGAATTAAATAACTTTTTGATCGCTGGGCATCAAAACAGCTCAGACCCCAAGTGATAAAGTCACAATATGATGCTGTTTTTCAGTTACAGTATGGTGGTTCTAAAATCATGTTATAAAAGTATAATTTAGTAACTATATGGCAGTATTAGTTACGGTATTAACCACACATGGTATAGAGAGATTCAGTAATGCTATGGTGGTATGTGGTGGTACTGTTCAATCAATACAATCAATATAGTTGAGGATTTCTGTCCTTTAACCCTTTCACGACCTTGGGATTTTCCGTTTTTCGCTCCCCTTTTTCCCAGAGGCATAACTTTTTTATTTTTTAATATGTCCCTGTGATGGTTTATTTTTTCTGGGACGAATTGTAATTTTGAACGACATCATTGGTTTTACAATGTCGTGTACTGGAGAAAAAGGAAAAAATTCAAAAGTGCGTCAAAATTGCAAAAAAAAGTATAATTCTACACTTGTCTCTTGGTTGGTTTTTTTTTTACCATGTTCACTAAATGCTAAAACTGACCTGCAATTATGATTCTCCAGGTCATTATGAGTTTGCAGATACCAAACATGAATAGGTTATTTTTTTTAAAGTGGTGAAATAAATTCTAAAGTTTGTAAAAAAAATTATAATGGCGCCATATTCCGAGACCCGTAGCGTCTCCCTTTTTCAGGATCTGGGGCTGGGTGAGGGCTTATTTTTCGCACGCTGAGCTGAAGGTTTTATTGATAATATTTTTAGGTAGATATAATGTTTTAATCGCTTGTGATTGCATTTTATTGCGATGTTGCAGCGACCAAAAAAACTTAATTCTGGTGTTTTTTTTTTTTTTCTCGTTACACAGTTTACCATTTGGATTAATTCTTTTTATATCTTGATAGATCGGGCGATTCAGAATGCAGCAATATATGTATATTTTAGTTTTATTATTCATTTATTTTGAATGGGGCAAAAGGGGGGTGATTTGAACGTTTATATTTTTAAAAAAAACAACATTTTTTTTTTTTACTTTTTTCTGGCCTTAATAGTTTCCTTAGAAGACTTGAAGGTGCTTTCATCCGATCACTTGTGCTACACATGGTTAAAATGATCATCTGCTATGAGCGATGGCCAACGGGTAACGCTCATGGCAAATCGGCACATGATCCTGCTAAAAAACAGATTGCAGTAAAAAAGAAAACAATTTAAGACATTCCCGTCCTTATTTGAATGAACTAATTTTGCATTGTATCTTTTCATTTTTTATCACCCCTAACAAATCCAAAAACAGGTATAACTACCAGACATGTGAACATAGCCTTACAATACAATGTAACGAATGATAGTCGTATTTAGTGCTTACGTTGGCTGCACCTCCTCATCCTCACTGTCTTCAATTATTGGGCGCTTTAAGCCTCTTATTCTGGACTTCCTTCCTAAAATATATAACAAAACTGATTATGATTCTCATTCACCTCCAGATTTACACATCATCAGAGAAGCAGTCTCCACCTCTCACCATGGAAGAAGCAGAACCTATTACACACTGTAGGGATAAAATTATTGGGACACATACACATTACTCCTGGAGGAAATTTTATGACATTCCTTTTTAAATCCAGGGTCATTAACATGGAGTTGATCTCCCTTTGCAGCTAATAAAGCTTCCACTCTAAAAAAAAAAATTGGGGATATTTCTGTGCAATTTGTTGTCCATTCTTCCAGAAGAGCAGTTATCAGGTCAGACACTGATGTTGGACAAGGGGACCTGGCTTGTAATCTCTGGTTAATCCAAAAGGTATCTATCTGATGGAGTTGAGGTTAGGTCTCTTGAAGGGTCAGTCATGTTCTTCCACACCAAACTCACCCAGCCATGTCTTATTTGAACTTTCATGAACTGACTTGTGACAACATATGACAGCAAGATGCTGAATTCAGGGAGCTCTTTAGAACGAGCCATTTTATCACAACTGTTCGCACAGGCAGACTACATGCTTAGATGCTGGATTTTATACCCATGGCAATGGAACCAAAAGAGAAAACCTTAATTCAATGATTAAGAGGTGACTTTTCATACTTGTTCACACAGTGTGTAAAGCTTCCTTCACATGTACATGTTTTCAGCACGTGTGGCATTCGCTTTCACATGCACTGAAGACACGTATGCACACATACCTATCATAATCTATGGTGATCTTTGCATGAGACCCGTCCGCATGGATTACAAGGGCCAATACACATTTCGGGCTCCGTGTGAAACATCCTTGTGACAACCGTGTGCTGTACATGTTTAACACTGCAAAGTATAGGAGAAGCTTTGGAATTGATATTTAAGTCATGGTGGAAAAAAAATGAATTGCACACGGATGGAACACTGATGGCACACGGATGACACACTGATCCAAAATACTTATGACACCGGTACCATTTTTCCAGTACCGGTATTATATGGACATGTGAAGGGTGGTTTAGTCAAAGGAATCTGTTAAACATGTCGTCGGTCGGGTAACAAACCCTGAGCTGGAGGTTTTCAGGAGGCAGACACAGAGCTTTTCCCCAGGATATTGTAACTTAGTTTTTCCTCTCCTTGTAACAAGAACCATAACCTTTCTAATATTTCGACATAGCCGCAAGAGGGCTTGTTTTTTGCAGAACACAACTTATTCTATGAAATAAGTGGAAACGGTGAGGAGAAAAACTGTAATTCCACATTTTCTTTTTCAAGGTTTTGTACTAGCGCAGCTTACTTTGTGGTAATCAGGTGGTGATCTGTTACCTTTGCTCTATGGGTCAGTATGGTTACAGGATCCCAAATCTATATATTTATATTCATGATTTACTAATTAAAAATAAAATAAAAACATTTACAAAAACAATTTGGCTTTTGTCACCATATTCTGAGAGCCATATATATATTTTTTTAAAGTGGTCATCCGGCAGTCAAGGTAACCCTTCGTCAATGTGCATTCATACTGCACGGTGGCCCCATGTTCATTAGAACTGATGGCCATTATGTTAAAGTCTGTTACATGTCACCATCACACTTGACAGCGGTATTAACCCCATAACGCCCAATGACGGACACTGCACGGCATGAGCAGGTGTAAGTTAATGCTCCTTGCCGTGCAGTGTCCGTTATGGCTTTAAACTGTCACAGCGTGTAAACACGCAGTGACAGATAAGTGTGGACAGCTATCTGTGACAGCTGAGCAGCACAAGATGGGGTGCAGGGAGCCATATGGTCGGTCCGCACACCTAGATCGCTGCGATCGGTCAGTCAATCTGACTGACCGATCTCAGCATGATCGTGCAGAAGATGCTGAAATATCAGCGTCTCCAGCCCGATCAGTGCCGGAGTTCAGCACCGCCAGTGGCTGAGCTCCGGCACTAAACAGCTAGTAGCCGTGTCAGCACCACCCCTGGCTGTTAACCCCCTGACAGATCGGTGGCCCTGCGATGTCGTGGGGCCCAATCATTGCCATGGTGACCAGGGGTCGTCATGACGACCCCCGGGTCACCAAGCTACGGAAAGCTGCTGAAACCATGCTCACAGCATGGGCTCAGGAGCTTTCACTAAAGGTATAATGAATGCACTGCAATCTAGTACATTGCAATACATTATATCTGTGATCAAAGAGAAACAAGTGAAGGTCCCATAAAGGGACTAAGTAAAAAGTAAAAAATAAATGGCAAAAAATGTGTAAAAATATGTAAAAAAATTAAATAAATAATAATAATTTTAAAAAAATATTCACTAATAAATACACATTTTTATGTAAAAAATAAATAAAATAAAAAAAAGTACACATATTTGGTATTGCCGAGTCTGGAACAACCCGACCTATAAAAGTGTCACACTAGTTAACCCATTCAGTGAACGCCGCACAAAAAAAACTTAAAAAAACGAGGCTAACGATGCTTTATCACCATGCCACTGGGAAAAAAAAGGGGAATGAAACACGATAAAAAAAACAAATATATATAAAATTAGTACCGCTGAAAACGTCATCTTGTCCCACAAGAAACAAGCCGCCATACAGCCCCATCAGTGGAAAGATAAAAAAATTATAGCTCTCAGAATAAAGCGATGCAAAATATATATATATTTTTTGTATAAAAACGCTATTAATGTGGTGCCGCTGTAAACGTACAGAGCTGAAGAATAACTCTGCCTTATCAATTTTACCACACGCGGAACGGCATAAAAAAAAAAAAAAAAACACAATTCCTGAATTGCCAGTTTTTATTTATTTTCCCTCCCCAAATTTAGAATAGAAAGCAATCAAAAAATGACATGTGACCAAAAATGGTACCAATAAAAACGTCAAATCGTCCCGCAAAAAACAAGCCCTTACATGACTGTCCCAGAGGACGATTCCCTAAAACAAGGCAGATGGCAACACTGGATGCCGTCTGGCCTGTGAGTCGGTATTGTCCGTCTTTTTAGGTGTGCATAAATGCGCGATCGGCCGCAGTTTTGTACACCTCTGAAAAGTAGGACAACGCTGAACAGAGGTAAGATGGAGCCCAGAAGAGTAACTCTGCTGCCTCATTATAATGAATGGATCCACTGGGGGGTGTCACCTGAATCACGTCACCCAGAGATTTCAATGGAAACTTCAAAATAAGTGCTCAGCATAGAGCACCGGATAAATATGATCCAAAATGTTATGTAAAATGTTCCCAATAAAAGCTTCAAATCTATCTATAAAACAAACAAAATACTCAGATTCATAGAATCATACAATTGTAGAGTTGGAAGGGACCTCCTGGCTCATCTGGTCCAACCCCCAGCTCAAAACAGGATTCACTAAATCATCTCAGACAGATATCTGTCCAGCCTCTGCTTGAAGACGTCCATTGAAGGAGAACTCACCACCTCTCATGGCAGCCTGTTCCACTCGTTGATCATCCTAACTGTCAAAAAGTTTTTTCTAATATCTAATCTGTGTCTCCTCCCATTCAGTTTCATCCCATTGCTTCTAGTCTTTCCTTGTGCAAATGAGAATAAAGATGATCCTTCTACAATGTGACAGCCCTTGACATATTTGTAGACAGCTATTAAGTCTCCTCTCAGTCTTCTTTTTTGCAAGCTAAACATTCCCAAATCCTGCAACCGTTCCTCATAGGACATGGTTGCAGACCGGTCACCATTCTGGTCGCTCTTCTCTGAACTTGCTCCAGTTTGTCGATGTCTTTTTTAAAATGTTGTGCCCAAAACTGGACACAGTATTCCAGATGAGGTCTGAACGAGGAGTAAAGTCCGATAATGACTTCACATGATCTAGATTGTATGCTTCTGTTAAAACATCCCAGAATTGTATTTGTCTTTTTTAGCTGCTGCATCACACTGTTTACTCATGTTCAGTCTATGATCTATTAGTATAACTAAGTATTTTTCACATGTACTGTTGCTTAGCTCTATTCCTCCCATTTTGTACATGCTTTTTTCATTTTTATTGCCCAGATGTAGTACTTTACATTTTTCCCTGTTAAAAAACATTCTGTTACTTGCTGCCCACTGCTCCAGTTTATTTAGGTCTTTTTGAATCCTCTCTCTTCTCTTGTGTTAGCTATCCCTCCTAGCTTTGTGTCATCAGCAAATTTAATCAGTTTACCCTCAATTCCTTCATCTAAATCATTGATAAAGATGTTGAACAATACAGGTCCCAGGACAGAGCCCCGTGGTACCCCACTTCAGACATTCATCCAGCTGGATGTGAAGCCATTTACAACCACCCGTTGAGTCCAATCACTAAGCCAGTTATGAATCCACCTAACAGTTGCCTTGTCCTTTCAATACTTGGTAATTTTTTCAATAAGGATGGTGTGAGATACTTTGTCAAATACTTTGCTGAAGTCAAGATATACTATATCTACGCCATTTCTGTATCTGCCATCGGGTGTTTGCTGGATTTGAAATGGGTTCAGAACCATCAGTGGATTCTGTAGTCTCCCATTCCAGTCCAGCCAGGGATGATGCTGCTCAACATCATCATCAGTCCCAACGCCTAGCTGGTGCACGAGATGTACAGGTTGTCTCTTGGGTCTTTGTTCCTAGCAACATGAAGGATAGGTTGCGGAGGGAAACAGGGCTGCTAAAGCTTAAGTCCAGGATTCTCTGCACTGAGCATGCCTGTGACATGGTGGACCGTGATTGGTGGTTTGGGAGTCAGCTGATCCGGTGACCTGGCGCCGCCTGATTGGTTGCGGGTGACGTCACCAATAGTGCGACGGTGGGCAGGGCTTAATCTTTAAATAGCCCGCCCACAAACATGGCGGCGCGCTCTGATCATTGAGCTGTGATGGTGTTGTGTGGACGCTTGGTCTTTTGGGCTCCACGTGTGCTTTAGTTTCTGGCAGGCAGGTTTAGTGGAAATAGGCAGGCTTAGATGAAATAGGCAGGTAGCTTCATCTGACAGTCTGGCTCCGACAAAGGGGTCGCCATACACCCCGAGCAGTCTGCAGACACCCTATTCCCAGCACCGCCTGTAAGCCACGTGGAGAGATACTCCTCAGTGCGGTAGCACGCCGGCTGGGAGCACATATTCGCCGACGTGAGTCACACACGCATCCTAGCGTCTGCTGTGTAGTCCCTGTGCAGTTAACAGGGCTACAGATATATTATTTATCGCACATCTCTCGTGCTGTTAACGGAGATAGTGCGAATCCCTTTTCCCGTTCCGGTGTGCAATAACACGGAAGGGATTGTTATTTAAGTTGGTTGTTTTACCTTCTCACCCGGAAGGTGTTTGGCCGCAGTCCACCAGGCTGCATCGCGGACCCTGTGTAAGGTTGCTTTCCATTATTGAATAAAAGTTGTTTGCAACCGTCCCCTTAACAATTTCCCTGATCCACCCAGTCAGTGATTCTGTCATAGAAGGAAATTAAGTTAGAGACAACCGGTAGACACATAGCCCCCCTAAAAAATAACTTTTATTAATAATCTCTAAAAAGGACCTAAAAGTCCATAGACAAACAACAATAATACTCTAAATGATAAGACATATAGAATCAGGTAATAAACCGACCGGGAGGGAATACAGATTCAAGCTGTCCCTGTTATATCCCTAAATCCTGTCCCTACCTGACAGCGGAGGTTGGCACCCTAATTTATACTTCGTGGCGCCCCCGCTCAACGTCGGTATCCCTAATGTCCCTACAAGGACCCTTGTCTTAAATTAAACAAAACCACAATAGTGGTCGGTTTATTACCTGATTTGTTAGTTACAAACCCATGCTGACTCTGGTTAATCACTTCATTCTTATCCAGGTACTTACATACATGTTGTTTAATAATTTGTTCAAAGATCTTTCCTGGTATAGCAGTCAGACTCACCGGCCTATAGTTCCCTGGGTCCACTTTCTTCCCCTTTTTGAAGATAGGAACAACATTTGCTCTTCTCCAGTCTTCTGGGACTTCTCCTGTTCTCCAAGAATTTTCAAAGATTATGGAGAGTTGTTCTAAAATTTCTTCTACGATCTCCTTCAGTACTCTGGGGTTTAATTCATCTGGACCTGGAGACTTGAACTCATTTATGTTAGCTAAATATTCCCTCACAATCTTTCTGTTTACAGATAACCTGGATTCTTCAATTCCTTTAATAGGACAGTGAAGATCAGTTGATGTTCCATTTTCTTTCTGAGAGAAAACAGATGCAAAATAGGAATTAAAAAGTTCGGCCTTCTCAACATCCTTTCTTACCATTTCACCATTTTCATCCTGTAAAAATCCTATAGCATCATTGACTTTTCTTTTACTTTTGACATACCCCCAAAATCCTTTTTTATTGCTTTTGACATCTCTTGCAAGCCTTAATTCATTGTCAGCTTTAGCTGACCTGATACGTGCCCTGCAGGATCTGCATTATAATCTTCTTTAGATATGACTCCTTCTTTGCATTTGATAAACATTTCTTTCTTTCTTTTTAGCATGTGTTTAAGTTCTGTGTTCATCCATCCTGGTTTCCTTAAATGCTTCCCATTCTTCCTACTTTTCGGGATTGTTAACGATTGTGCTTTGAGAATCTCATTTTTAAAAATTTCCCATCCTTCCTGGACATTTTTGTCCTTAAGGACATCCAGCCATTGGATCCCTCCTATTCTCTTTCTGAGTCTCTTAAAATCTGCCTATTTAAAATCTAACCTTGAAGTTTGAGTCTTCACATGTCTTCCTCCTCTAGTTATCCAAAATTCTATAATAGCATGATCGCTGCTTCCTAGGGTCCCAGCCACTTTTATCTCCTCAACCATTTCCTCCCTGTTTATAAGGATTAGATCCAAAGTAGTAGATCCCCTTGTTTTCTCCCCTACCTTTTGGAAGATAAAGTTGTCAGCAAGAGAGGATAAGAATTTGCTTGACCTGTTAGTTTTACTTGAGAGAGATTCCCAACAAATGTATGGATAGTTGAAATCTCCCATGACCACTACGTCATATTTTTTGGAGAACTTGGTCATTTGATACATAAAGAGTTCATCCATATCTTCAGCTTGCCCAGGTGGCCTGTAGTAAATGCCTACAATGGTGTCCTTTCCGTTGTTCTCTCCTTGTATTCTTACCCAAACACTTTCCACAGAACTCCCAGCCTCTGCTTCAATCTCTCTGCAGATATACTCTTTTCTAACATACAATGCGACACCTCCTCCTCGTTTATCAAGTCTGCTTCTTGCAAATAAGTTGTATCCTTTTAGCCTTGTATTCCAATCATGTGTATCGTCCCACCAAGTTTCAGTGATTCCAATGACATCATATTTCTTTTCCTGCGTTAGTAGTTCCAATTCTCCTTGTTTGTTGCCCATGCTTTGTGCAATTGTATAAAAACATTTTAGTTTGTGATTGGTTTCTCTTCCTCCCATATTTTTATTACTTAGATTTTTTTGTCTTTGTTCTTCCTTTCCGCTTCCAATAGCAGAGATCTCAATAGTATTTGTCAGCTGTATGGCTTTTTCTGGCCTTTTGCTTCCCTTCCCACATTGATCTAGTTTAAAGCTCTCCTGATGAGTGTAGCAAGGCGACTTCCAAATACATGTTTTCCAGTCTTCGTAAGGGGCACCCCATCTCTAGCAAGTAGTCCATCATATAGATAATTCATTCCGTGATCCAGAAATCCAAATCCTTGTTGACAGCACCATCGACGTAGCCAGTTGTTCACCTGTAGAATCTTATTCCACCTCATTGTTCCATGGCCATCCACTGGGAGGATGGATGAGAAGACCACCTGCGCTCCCAATTCTTTCACTTTCTTGCCTAAGTCTTCAAAGTCACTGCAGATGGTTTCCAGGTCCTTTCTTGCAGGGTCATTTGTCCCCACATGTATTAGCAGGAATGGGTAGTGATCTGTAGGTCTGAAAAGTCTTCATATCCTGTCAGACACATCTTTAATTTTTGCTCCTGGAAGACAGCACATTTCTCTTGAGGTTATGTCTGGTCTGCAGATAGCGGCCTCTGTTCCTCTCAACAGGGAATCCCCCATGACCACCACTCTCCGTTTTTCCTTCACAACATTTTCTTTCTCTATCCAGGAGGATTCTGAGGGCTTACAAGGTTATTCATTGTGGGCAAAGTCTTATCTTGCTGTATTTCTTCATGGTTCTCCTGTGTGAGAGCCTGGTACTGGTTCCTGAGCAGTATGGGTGCTGACTGCCTCTCGATACTCCTGCTTCTCTGGGTCACATGCTTCCATTCCTCTGTTTCATCAGGTGCAGTTCGAATTTCTTCTCTTCCTGTATCATGAAGGGATAATTATCCTCTGTCTAAGAACTCTTCACCTTCCTTAATGATTTTCAAGGTAGTTAACCTCTCTTCTAGATTTCGCAACTTTTCCTCCAACAGGGACACAAGCTTGCATTTCTGGCATGTGAAGTTTGGCTTTTCCCTGGCAAGTATGTGAACATGTATCAGGATATGCAGCTCACCAAATGGCTCCTGGACTCTTCCATGTTCTTATTGTTAATGTGTTATGAAAACAGTGAAATACGCTCCAAAATTCGGTTTACCGATGTCCTCCTTTCAGCTCCAACGGCCAAAATCCAGTGTTCTTTGAGCTCGCGGAGACTCTTCACTTATCCCAAAATGCAGTGGGAATATGCAAATTATCTCCTCAGGACTCCTCCCCTGGTTTCATCTGTCAATGTAAATATAGGGTGCTTCCACGTTACTGGTAGCACAAGGGCACTGGAAAAGTGAAATAACTCCTCGCCCCCAAAAGAAATATAGCAAATTCTGTGCTCCGAAATTTTAATGCTACCCCCCACCCCCGCCCTCCAGAGCTCCAGTGTGTGCCTACATCAGATTTACCATCCACATGTTTGGCAGGGGTATAACTTACAAAATGGGGTCACTTGAGGGGGGGTATTCTGCTCTTTTAGCATTTAGGGTCTCTGTATATGGAGTCCGCAAATTATTCTAGGAAAACCTATACTCCAGCAGTCAAATAGCGCTCCGTCCTTCCCGAGTGTCGCCGTGTGGCTAAGCAGTACTGTACAGTCACATATGAGGTATTTCCACATTCAGCAGAAATTGTGGGCCACATTTTAGGGGCCAGTTGTATCCATTAACCCGATTTAAAATGTAAAATCTGGGGCTAAACAAAATATTTGAGATAAAAATGTAATTATTTTTTCTTCACTGCCCAATGGTATAAAATTCTGTGACACACCCATGGTGTTAATATGATCATTGCACCCCTAGATGAGTTCACTGAGAGGTGTACTTTGTAAAATGGGGTCCTCAGGCTGTTATGGCACCTCAGGGGATCTCCCAGTGTATGATGGCACCCGATGCAGATCACGTAGGAGAGGGAGCCCTCTCCCTCCTCAAGCCTTCTAAATGCTGTTATTTCTATTGATAATGACATTTAAGGGGTTAAAAAGCTGGGAATGGTGAGGGCAATGCTCCTGACAGTGACAGCCGAGGCTCTGCTATCACTTAAGCCAAGCTCCCGACGATGATGGTGAGGGCACAGCCCCTGGGCCCGGCACAATCGTCATGATGTTACTGTATGTCAGTGGTTGGGAATCCCTTCCCGATCAGGACGTATAGGTATGTCAAAGGTCATGAAGGGGTTACAATTTTAGCAGCAATTTTTCATATTTCCAAGGAAATTTAAAATAAACTGCACTTTTATGGACCTATTCACTTTCGAAGTGACTTTGAAGGGCCTTTTATTGTAACCCCCTAAAAAACACCCCAATTTAAAGAATGGAGGTTTCAAAGCATACAAGAAGTTTGCTATTCCTTGAGGTGCTTTGCATTAATGAAAATATAAGAAAAAAAAATTAATAATTCCATTTAGTCAAATTCCATTCAGCTAAAATGTTACTTCAGCCCTAATATTTAGACTGCACAATTTATTAAACAATTTATCCTGAATGCAGCATTACTCCTTGTATAGCAGACACTAATATTGTATAGCTATTGTACGGTTTGGTACTCACTCGGCTGCGGCTGAGGTAGGCACAGGAAGCATTTTCATTGAAATCCAGGCTAGTTTATTCAGACAGCATAAACTGCTCAGGTAGCAAAACTAAAACACCCTTTTCCGGCACAAAGTGGAAATACAAAGTAAAATGTCCATACAATGTTGCGGGTTCGACCGCTCAGGTCAGTTTCAAATCCTTAGGTGTTTAGCACAGACCAGCATCCTGGAGATCCACATATCTCCAGACACAGAATGAGACAATTGGTCTCCATTTTATTTACCAAACCACGCCCCCGGGGTGGGGATATGTGAGCAGCCATTCCCACCAATCTCTTATGACTGCTCATAAAAGCGGCCCTCATACGTCCTATTAACCCTTTCAGTACTATATGTGCTGGAGCATGCTTTTCTGGGTTTACATCACCGAAGTTAACAACCTCGAGGACCTGTCCGGTGGCCATCTTACATACCCTCCTCTGCCCAAAGCTGGCGGGCTTGGCTATCAATAAGCAAAAAAACTCAAAATTCGAAAATGACGATACACATGAAGATTAGAAGAAGAATAATCAGTTCTGAGAAGGAAATGTATTAAGTATAACACTGTGTGTGTGTATGTATGTATGTATGTATGTATGCATGCATGCATGTATGTATATATATTATATATATATATATATATATATATATATATATACACACACACATGTATATATACATACATACATACACTACCTAGTCAGGGTGCATGTTTAAAAAGGACTGTATAGACCAATCGGTAACTAAAACACAGAAAACCACTCATATAGAACCAAAAAGAAGACCAGACTATGCTAAAATATAACAAATTTTAATGGATCAAGCTAAAATACGAATAGGGGTGGGAACAAAGCAACCAGGAGAAAGCGCTGAACAACATGTGTTTCCCACATGCAAATGTACAGTACAAATCAATGGAATATATACCATTGCCACCAGAATACATATATATACATACAGTGGGTACGGAAAGTATTCAAACCCCTTTAAATTTTTCACTCTTTGTTTCATTGCAGCCATTTGATAAATTCTAAAAAGTTCATTTTTTTTCTCATTAAAGTACACTTTGCATCCTATCTTGACAGGAAAAAAAACAGAAATCTAGAAATTTTTGCAAATTTATTAAAAAAGAAAAACTGAAATATCACATGGTCATAAATATTCAGCCCCCTTGCTCGGTATTGAGTAGAAGCACACTTTTGAATTAGTACAGCCATGAGTCTTCTTGGGTATGAAGCAACAAGTTTTTCACACCTGGATTTGGGGATCCTCTGCCATTCTTCCTTGCAGTTCCTGTCCAGTTCCGACAGGTTGGATGGTGAACGTTGGTGGACAGCCATTTTCAGGTCTCTCCAGAGATGCTCAATTAGGTTTAGGTCAGGGCTCTGGCTGGACCAGTCAAGAATGGTCACAGAGTTGTTGTGAGGCCACTCCTTTGTCATTATAGCTGTGTGCTTAGGGTCATTGTCTTGTTCGAAGGTGAACCTTCGGCCAAGTCTGAGGTCCAGAGCACTCTGGAAGAGGTTTTCACTCAGGATATCTCTGTACTTGGCCGCATTCATGTTTCCTTCAATTGCAACCAGTCGTCATGTCCCTGTAGCTGAAAAACACCCCCATAGCATGATGCTGCCACCACCATGTTTCACTGTTGGGATTGTATTGGGTAGGTGATGAGCAGTGCCTGGTTTTCTCCACACATACCGCTTAGAATTATCATCAAAAAGATCTATCTTCATCTCATCAGACCAGAGAATCTTATTTCTCATAGTCTGGGAGTCCTTCATGTGTTTTTGAGCAAACTCTATGCGGACTTTCATTTGTCTTGCACTGAGGAGAGGATTCCATCGGGCCACTCTGCCATAAAGGCCTGACTGGTGGAGGGCTGCAGTGATAGTTGACTTTGTGGAACTTTCTCCCATCTCCCTACTGCATCTCTGGAGCTTAGTCACAGTGATTTTGGGGTTCTTCTTTACCTCTCTCACCATGGATATTCTCCCACGATTGCTTTGTTTGACTGGATGGCCAGGTCTAGGAAGACTTCTGGTGGTCCCAAACTTCTTCCATTTAAGGATTATGGAGGCCACTGTGCTCTTAGGAACCTTGAGTAATGCAGAAATTATTTTGTAACCTTGGCCAGATCTGTGCCTTGCCACAATTCTGTCTCTGAGCTCCTTGGGCAGTTTCTTTGAGCTCATGGTTTTCATTTGGTCTGACATGCATTGTGAGCTGTGAGGTCTTAAGCCCCCGTCTCACATAGTGATATCACTAGCGAGATCGCTGCTGTGTCACGGTTTTGGTGACTCACCAGCGACCTCACCAGCGATGTCGCTATGTGTGACACTTTGCAACGATCAGGCCCCTGCTGTGAGGTGGCTGATCGCTGCAAAGTGTCCTGGACCATTTTTTGGTCGTTGGCCTCCCGCTGGCCAGCACACATCGCTGTGTGTGACCAGCGGGACCAAAGATCTGGCTGGTAACCATGGTAAATATCGGGTTACTAGGGGCACGCGCGCACTTAGTAACCCGCTGTTTACCATGGATACCACTCTGCTACGGTGCGCGGAGGCTCCCGCGCACCGTAGCAGAGTGGTATCCATGGTAAACAGCGGGTTACTAGGGGCACACGCGCACTTAGTAACCCGATGTTTACCATAGTTACCAGCCTGCTCCTGCTTAAGCAGCAGGCTGGTGACGGGAGCAGGACATCGTGGAACGATTCTTTCCACGATATCGCTGCTCCCCTGATCGCTGGTGAGCCTGCCTGTTTGACAGCTCACCAGCGATGTATTAGCGATGCAGCAACGATCCCTGACAGGTCGTAACGTTGTCGGGATCGCTGTTGCATCGCTTAGTGTGACGGGGCCTTTATACAGACAGGTGTGTGCCTTTCCAAATCAAGTCCTATCAGTTTAATTAAACACAGCTGGACTCCAATGAAGGAGTAGAACCATCTCAAGGAGGATCACAAGGGGTCTGAATACTTTCCATACCCATTATGTATATGTGTATATATATATACATATATATATATATATATATATATATATATATAATACACATATAAATAAAACAATAAGAAACCAGGTGTATATCAATACAGACTATATGTATTAGATATGGGGAAAACATATGTACTACCTCTATCAGGGTGTAAATAAATATTGTGCAAAAGAACCACAGGATGCAAGAGAGGGGCAATGATGGAAATAGCTCCTAACGTATAAACTATTCCATAATAATAAACCAATATAGGCGGGTATAGAATAGTCTATATACCTGTGTATGAGTCTGGAGTAGAGGGGGCATACGGTGCAGAGTCACCACCCCGACAGCAGTGGACCCTCGACAGTGCATCAGCATTGCCATGCAGTTTCCCGGGCCTATGCTCTGCATGGAAGCTAAAATCCTGAAGGGCTAGGGACCATCTGGTCACTCCGGCATCGTTCCCCTTCTTGTCCCTCATCCACCTTAGTGCGGCATGGTCTGACACTAGCCTGAACTTCCTGCCTAAGAGGTAGTATCTTGAAGTGTCCAACACCCACTTGATGGCCTTTTCCACAATGGAGTAATTCTTCCCACAGGATGTCACATTCTGACTTAAATACATTATGGGATGCTCTTCCCCATTCACTTCCTGTGATAGGACAGCACCCAGCCCGACATCTGACATGTCTGTCTGGACCACAAACTTATTTGAGAAATCCGGTGCCACCATAACTGTCTGTTTACACAGAGCTACCTTCAGTTCCGCGAAGGCAGTCTCAGCTTCTGGAGATTACTTAGCCATAACCGACTTTGTCCCTGTAAGGAGGTCTGTCAAAGGGGCCGCTATCATGACGAAGTTAGGGATGAACCGGCGGTAATAGCCCACGATGCCTAGGAACGCTTTGACCTGTTTCCCTGAGAGGGGTTGTGGCCAACTCTTGATCACGTCGACTTTATTTGGGGCTTTATTTCACCTCTCCCTACGACATAACCCAAGTATTTGGTTTCTTCAATGCCCATGGCACATTTCTTCAGGTTTATAGAAAACCCTGCCTTCTTTAAAGAATCAAGTATCGCCTGGACTTTGCTCAGATGGCTTCCACAATCCTGGCTATAGATCACAATGTCATCCAAGTAGGCTGCTGCATACTTCTTGTGGGGAGCTAGAATCAAGTCCATGGTCCTCTGGAAGGTAGCCAGGGCTTCTAGCAACCCAAACGACATCCTTGTGAAGTAGAATCAACCATCTGGCGTTGAGAAGACCGTCTTCTCCTTGGCATCTTGGGACATGGGTATTTGCCAATTCCTTTAGCGAGGTCAAGGGTGATAATATACCTGGCTGGCCCCAATCTTTCAAACAGTTCATCTACACTGGGCATTGGGTAGGTGTTAAACTTTAAGACTTTGTTGAGTTTCCTATAGTCATTGCAAAACTGACATTCTCTATCTGGTTTTGGCACTAAGACTTTGGGACTGGACCAGCCACTCCTGGACTCCTCAATGACTCCCATGCTCAGCATCCGCTTCACCTCTTTTGCAATCACCTCTCGGTGGGCTTCAGGAATCCGATACGGCTTCATATTTACTTGGACAGGATGACCCGGAAGAAACTCATGCTCTATGATCCGAGTACACCCTGGTAGTTCTGAGAACAGGTCTCAGTTCCGCTGTAGCAACTCTCGGCACTGTGGCTTCTGGGCATGTGACAGCAACTTTGCCAGCTTGACTTCCTCCACGTGGGCTTTGGTCTTCGCCACCAAACAGGAGCTTCCACAAACTCCCTATGTCGCCATGGCTTGATCAGGTTGACGTGGTACACCTGGTAGGGCTTCCTTTTCCCTGGTTAGTGGACTCTATAGTTGACATTGCCAAGCTTTTCAAGAACTTCATAGGTGCCCTGCCACTTGGTCAGGAATTTGCTCTCCACCGTAGGCACTAGTACCCAATTGCCAAGGTAGAAGTGTCTCACCCTCGCCGATCTTTAGTACACCCTTGACTGTGCCTCTTGTGCTTTAGGAGGTGTTCTTTCACAATAGGCATCACCTCAGCAATCCTCTCTTGCATCTGGGCCACATGTTCCATTACAATCCTGTAGGGTGTAGACCCTCCTTTGCTACATCCAGGAGTCCAAGGGGCTGTCAGCTATATAACAGCTCAAATGGGGAGAAGCCAGTAGAGGCCTGTGGGACTTCTCTAATAGAAAACAGAAGGTGCGGCAGTAGACAGTCCCAGTCCCGGCCGTCTTTCTCTACGACCTTCTTCAACATGGCCTTCAAGGTTATATTAAACCTCTCCACTAAGCCGTCTGTCTGGGGGTGGTAGACTGAGGTCCTGAGTTGTGTGATTTGCAGGATTTTTCACAACTCCCTCATCCCCCTTGACATAAATGGGGTCCCTTGGTCCGTTAGGATCTCCTTAGGTAACCCCATTCTAGAAAAGATGTGGACTAGCTCCTGGACTATGCACTTGGCAGAGGAGTTTCGTGGTGGTACAGCCTCCGGGTAACATGTAGCGTTGTCCAGTACCACCAAGATATACTGATGTGCTCTGGCGGACTTGACCAGGGGTCCCACTAGATCCATGGTGATGCGATCGATTGGGACCTCAATGACAGGTAGTGGCACTAAAGGGCTACGGAAGTGAGCCACAGGGGAGGTCAGCTGATAGGTGTGACAGGATCTACAGTAATTCACAATCTCTCGGTGACAACTGGGCCAGTAGACCTTCTGGAAGATTCTTTCCTGGGTTTTTTCTACCTCCAGATGACCACCTAAGACATGTGCATTGGCCATATCTAACACCCTGCATCTGTACGGCCCTGGCACTAGTAACTGATCGATTACCTCTCTTCTGAGCTTCGTGACCTGTCATATTAACTCCCCAATTCCAGCACAGTACGGATATCAGGTATCAGCCATAGACTCTTGAGCAACACCATTCAGAACAGTGACATTATTAAACACATCTTTTAGAGTTCAGTCCCTGAGCTGGGCGTTTCCAAAGTTTCCCCACCTCCAGCTCAGGGATGCTGCCTCATCCTCACCCCCAACAAGCACATGAAAGGGAAAACTGTCAGTTGCGGCCTGCGACGAGGTTTTTTTAGGAGCAACCTGGTTGTGGTCTGGGCAACCCGGCTTCCTCCCTTTCTCCCACAAGTCCCAAAACAAGGCAAAGTCCTGCCCTATTATAACAGGGTGCAACAGGTCCTTGACTACGCCCACCTCATGGGACTCGGTGCTACAGTTTGTGCCTATGACCACTAGGACCACAGGGTAGTCCTTAGCATCTCGATGGATACAGTAGATGTCCACTTTTTTCTGCAGAATCAGACTATGAGGAATTATGGCCCTACTAGGGTTACAAAACTCCCAGAATCGAACAGACCAGTCATTTGCGCTCCATTCACTGACACGGGGCATGCCTGCGGTCCCACGCCTCGTGGAGAGACAGCACTGTAGGCAGGATATGCAAAGTAGCGCCGTAATGTGCTGCAGTCTACTGGCTCGTTGGTCATAGGGCAACAGGCCACTATTAGACCCGGGGTGTGACATCGCCAACAAATTAAGTTATTGGATGGGGCCTTTGGTAGCAACTCAGACCCCTCCTGAACTCTAGGACGCCCCCCAGATGTGGTTCTATTTCCCCTCTTTTGGGTGTCCATCGCCCCTGTTGGGAACCACAGTATGGAGATGCTCCCACCCCTTACTTCCCCAAAGCACTCTTGACCGCCTGGCACCTTTCTACCAACCTCACAAAGTCATTGGCTTTATGGGGATCTCCCTGGGCAACCCAGGATTGCACCAGCCTTGGAAGGGAGTGTATGAACCTGTCCATCACAATCCTCGCCACTATCTGTGCTGGAGAGGAAGATTCCGGTTGCAACCACTTTTGGACCAAGTGTAGGAGGTAAAACATTCGGGACCGGGAAGATTTGTCACTGCAATAGGCCCAGTGGTACACCCGCATCATGTCAGTCAGAGTCACTCCTAAGCACGCCAAAATCTCAGTCTTCAACTTGGTGTACTCTTTTGCATCTTGCAAGGCCAAGTCATAATAGGCCTTCTGCTGTTGCCCTGTTAAATATGGTGCCAGAACCTCCGCCCACTGCTCTGGAGGCAATATCTCTCGCTCCGCCACCCTCTCAAAGATTGTCAGGAACGCCTCGTCCTCATCACCCGGGATCATCTTTTGTAAGGCTCTTCTTAACGTCTTCCTGGCAAGTGAGTCATCACTTGGACTTGGGGGTGGGGCGATTGAACTGCCATGGGTTAACTCGGCTAGGAGGTTTATCTGCTGCTTGTACTGCTGTTGCTGCCACTACTGCTGTTGATGCTGCCGGAGATTAGCCTGCACCAGTTGCTTTATCAGCTCCTCCATGATGCCAGACGTCCCCTACTGGCTAACGGCCTTCACCCAAGACTTAAACGGTTTCCTGTAGCAGTCACACTGCCCCTTGGGATTTGTGACTGTGCTTCTAGCACCAATTGTAGGGTTTAATACTCACTCGTCTGCGGTTGAGGTAGACACAGGAAGCATTTTCATTGAAATCCAAACTGGTTTATTCAGACAGCATAAACAAAAACAGCCTTTTCCGGCACAAAGTGGAAGCACAAAGTAAAATGTACACACAATGTTGCAGGTTCGCCTGCTCAGGTCAGTGTCCAATCCTTAGTACAGACTAACGCCTTGGAGATCCACAGGTCTCCAGACACAGACAATGAATGAGACATTTGGTCTCTATTTTATTTACCAAACCACGCTCCAGAGGTGGGGATATGTGGGCAGCCATTCCCACCCATTTTTTATGACTGCTCTTAAAACCGGCCTGATACGCCCTATTAACCCTGTCAGCAGTATACGTGCTGGAGCATGCTTTCTCGGGTTTACATCACCGAAGCTACCAACCTCGATGATACATATTTGCCCTCAAGGACCTGTCCGTCAGCCATCTTACACTATATACATGTCATTAAGGGTATACAAGTTTAAAGATTGCACATTTTTCAAAATCTTCAGAAAATTTGGAATATTTTCATGAATAAAGACAAAACAACAGATCTGAATTTACCGGTATTAACAGGTAAAATGTTTTACAACAACAAAATCACAATCTCAGAATCACTGACAGAAGCATTTTAAAGTTATTACCACAGAAAGTGACGTATCAGACTTGAAAAATGGGGCTGTCAGGAAGTTTAAGGCTGATTTACACGAGACAGGGTTAAGAAACATGGAATGGTATTGTGCAGTACATACCTATAGGTGAAGCATCCTCTCCCTCTGAATCTTCCTCTGTATAGTAATGAAACACTTATTAGTAAGGGTGAAAAAATAATATATATATACATTATATATACAGTACAGACCAAAAGTTTGGACACACCTTCCCATTTAAAGATTTTTCTGTATTTTCATGACTATGAAAATTGTACATTCACACTGAAGGCATCAAAACTATGAATTAACACATGTGGAACTATATACTTAACAAAAAAGTGTGAAACAACTGAAAATATGTCTTATATTCTATGTTCTTCAAAGTAGCCACCTTTTGCTTTGATGACTGCTTTGCACACTCTTGGCATTCTCTTGATGAGCTTCAAGAGGTAGTCACCGGAAATGGTTCTTACTTCACAGGTGTGCCCTGTCAAGTTTAATAAGTGGTATTTCTTGCCTTATAAAAGGGGTTGAGACCATCAGTTGTGTTGTGCAGACGTCTGGAGGATACACAGCTGATAGTCCAACTGAATAGACTGTTAGAATTTGTCTTATGGCAAGAAAAAAGCAGCTAAGTAAAGAAAAACGAGTGGCCATCATTACTTTAAGAAATGAAGGTCAGTCTGTTCGAAAAATTGGGCAAACTTTGAAAGTGTCCCCAAGTGCAGTGGCAAAAACCATCAAGCGCTACAAAGAAACTGGCTCACATGAGGACCGCCCAGGAAAGTAAGACCAAGAGTCACCTCAGCTTTTGAGGATAAGTTTATCCGAGTCACCAGCCTCAGAAATCGCAGGTTAACAGCAGCTCAGATTAGAGACCAGGTCAATGCCATACAGAGTTCTAGCAGCAGACACATCTCTTCAACAACTGTTAAGAGGAGACTTTGTGCAGCAGGCCTTCATGGTAAAATATCTGCTAGGAAACCACTGCTAAGGACAGGCAACAAGCAGAAGAGACTTGTTTGGGCTAAAGAACTCAAGGAATGGACATTAGACCAGTGGAAATCTGTGCTTTGGTCTGATGAGTCCAAATTTGAGTTCTTTAGTTCCAACCACCGTGTCTTTGTGCGACGCAGAAAAGGTGAACGGATGGACTCTACATGCCTGGTTCCCACCGTGATGCATGGAGGTGGTGGTGTGATGGTGTGGGGGTGCTTTGTTGGTGACACTGTTGGGGATTTATTCAAAATTGAAGGCATACTGAACCAGCATGGCTACCACAGCATCTTGCAGCGGCATGCTATTCCATCTGGTTTGCGTTTAGTTGGACCATCATTTATTTTTCAACAGGACAATGACCCACAAACACACCTCCAGGCTGTGTAAGGGCTATTTGACCAAGAAGGAGAGTGATGGGGTGCTATGCCAGATGACCTGGCCTCCACAGTCACCAGACCTGAACACAATCGAGATGGTTTGGGGTGAGCTGGACCGCAGAGTGGGAACTCTGTCAAGATTGTTGGAAGACCATTTCCAGTGACTACCTCTTGAAGCTCATCAAGAGAATGCCAAGAGTGTCCAAAGCAGTCATCAAAGCAAAAGGTGGCTACTTTGAAGAATCTAGAATATAAGACATATTTTCAGTTGTTTCACACTTTTTTGTTAAGTATATAATTCCACATGTGTTAATTCATAGTTTTGATGCCTTCAGTGTGAATGTACAATTTTTGTAGTCATGAAAATACAGAAAAATCTTTAAATGAGGTGTGTTCAAACTTTTGGTCTGTACTGTATGTAATCCATGTGAATAATTAAAGATTATATTCTAGGTTCTTCAAAGTAGCCAACTTTTGCTTTGATGACTGCTTTGCACACTCTTCTCTTGATGAGCTTCAAGAGGTAGTCACCGGAAATGGTTTTCACTTCACAGGTGTGCCCTGTCAAGTTTAATAAGTGGTATTTCTTGCCTTATAAATGGGGTTGGGACCATCAGTTGTGTTGTGCAGAAGTCTGGTGGATACACAGCTGATAGTCCTACTGAATAGACTGTTAGAATTTGTATTTTAGCAAGAAAAAAGCAGCTCTTCTTGGAGTGGAATAAACAACTTGGCGGCATAAAAACATTCTTTTTAGAGCCTGGATGCTGGATGCAGCGTGATGCTCAACTTATCTCTTCAGAATTTCTCCCATAGGTGTTTCATTTGGGTTTAGATTAGAAGACATACTCACTGAATCATTTTCAATCTGTTCTTCAGAAATGCAACATATGTGTGTTTTGGATCCCGACATCAGCAGCACTCATGCAGCCTCACTTAAGGATACTGATGCAACCACCATGTTTCACTGTAGGCATCATGCATTTTTCTAATTTCATATTTGTAAATGCATAATGCCAACACTAAAACATGGTGGCAGCAGTATCCTTATGTGGAGCTCTATGAGTACTGCTGGTGCTGGGGAGCTATATTTCATTGAAGGTATCATGAGTTCAAAGATGTACTGCTCTATATTGAAAGAAAATCTGCAACCATAACTCTGTGCCCTTGGTAGACATGCAATTTCCAACATGACAATGATCCAAAACACACATAAGTTGCATTTTTAAAAAAGAACAAGTGAAAGAGATTCAGTCGCCAAGAATTAATCTGAGCCCAATCAAAAGACCTACAGGGAATTCTGAAGAGACAAAATAAAGGGGTTTTCCCACAAACAATAGTACATTTTAATCAATATATCTTGGAATACTAATAATTTCCACAATTGGATATGTTTAAAAAATGTTCCTGTGCTGAGATAATCTTATAAATGTGCCCCTGCTGTGTACTGTGTAATGGCTGTGCCTGACCAGGAAGGAACATGGTCTGATTATACCACAGCTCTTGGGCAGGGGGTAGAAAAAAAATGTGCACTGATATTACATCAGGGGATCGCAGATGATTCTTTCTTTGAAGTAAAACATTGTTTAAAAACAGGCAGGGAAATGTTTTACCTCACAAAAAGAATCAGTTGTGACCCCATGCTGTAATGTTTGTATATTCTTTTGCTTCCCCCTGCCCAGGAGCTATGGAATGATCAGACCAGGTCCCTGTACGATCAGACACGGCAATTACGCCATACATAGCAGGGGCACATTTATAACATCATCTCAACACAGGAACATTTTATTTAAACACATACAATTGTGGAACTTATTATTACAAAATCTATTGATTAAAATGTACTTTTGTCTGTGGGGAAAACCCCTTTAAGCATCACTCTCCATCCAGCATCCAGGCTCTAAAGAGGTTGTTCTTGAAGAAAGGGAAAAAATAGATGTTGCAGTATGTCTCCAACTTGTTCATTCCATGCCTAGAAAACTTGTTGCTGTCCTTAAAAGTCATGGCGGTCATACAAAACACTACAAGTAGTAGTTTTTGATGTGGGGTGTATACATTTTTGCATTAACAAATTTGAGAAAAACTGAAGATTTTGTAAAAAAAAAAAATCCTATTTTTATTCTTAATTTAACTGCTGGATACAGACAAACTCCAGGGATAAAAGCTGGGAGGTAGCACAGGTGCAACATACTGATGAACAACCACTCACACCGACCATTCATAGGGAAAGGGGTGAATGATTAGAATTTAAATGCACATGAATAAAACCTGTATAATGTGCCAGTCACATAGATGCGTGTAGTGCACCATGCTGGCTTATTATGTATAAGAACACACTACAGGGACAAGCATCCTATTTCCCCGACCAAAACTACAGAGCCTGGTTGTATCCTGCAAAGATGAAAAATACTAGAGTTATTGGTTTATATTTTGATTATATTAAGAGGAATCTTTGTGTGTGTGAATGAATGCAGAATGGGATGGGGGCCTGGCTGGACACACAAGAGAGGGACCTGGCTGGACACATGAGAGGGGGAGACTGGCTGGACAAATGGGAGGGGGAGCCTGGCAGGACACATGGGAGGGGGGGGGCTGCCTGGACACATAAGGTGGGAGCCTGGCTGGACACATGAGGAAGCCTGTCTGGACACATGGGAGGGGGAGACCGGCTGGACACATGGGAGGGGGAGCCTGGGAGGACACATAAGAGGGGATCCTGGATGGACACACAAGGGGGACCTGGCTGGACACAAAAGGGGGGGCCTGGATGGATACAAAATGGGGGGGCCTGGCTGGACACACAAGGGAGGGGCCTGGCTGGACACACAAGGGGGGGCCTGGCTGCACACATAAGGAGGGAGCCTGGCTGGACACATAAGGAGGGAGCCTGGCTGGACACGTAAGGGGGGGAGCCTGGCTGGAAACATGGGACGGGGAGCCTGGCTGGACACATGGAAGGGGGAGCCTGTCTAGACACATGGGAGGGGGAGCCTGGCTGGACACATGGAAGGGGAAGCCTGTCTGGACACATGGGAGGGGGAGCCTGGCTGGACACATGGGAGGAGGAGCCTGCCTGGACACATAAGGAGGGAGCCTGGCTGGACACATAAGGAAGGAGCCTGGCTGGATACATAATGAGGGAGCCTGGCTGGACACACAAGGGGGTGCCTGGCTGGACACATGGGAGGGGTGGCTGGCTGGACACATAAGGGGGAGCCTAGCTGGACACATAAGGGGGGAGCCTGGCTGGACACATGGAAGGGGGAGCCTGGCTGGACACATGGGAGGGGAGGGAACCTGGCTGAACACATAAGGGGGAGCCTGGCTGGACACATAAGGGGGAGCCTGCTGGACACATAAGGGGGTGCCCGGCTGGACACATGGGTGAGGGGGCCTGACTGGACACATAAATGGGGGGGCTGGCTGGATACATAAGGGGGGCCTGGCTGAACATGTAAGGATGGGGGGTTTGGCTGGACACATGGGAAGGGGGGCAGGATGGATATAAGGGGGGGGGGGCAGGCTGGATATATGGGGGGGCAGGCTGGACACATGGAGGCCAGGATCAATATATGGGGGGGCAGGCTGGACACATGGAGGCCAGGATGGATATATGGGGGGGGGGAGAATGGACACATGGAGGCCAGGATGGATATATGGGGGGGCAGCTGGACACATGGAGGCCAGGATGGATAAATGGGGGGGCAGGC
The DNA here is from genome assembly GCF_046119375.1 of Phyllobates terribilis. Lineage (NCBI taxonomy): Eukaryota > Metazoa > Chordata > Amphibia > Anura > Dendrobatidae > Phyllobates > Phyllobates terribilis. Next base: position 17,555,691 of record NW_027362783.1, on the reverse strand, counting down.
TCGACACATGGGGGCCAGGATGGATATATGGGGGGGCGCAGGCTCGATACACGTGGGCTAGGATAAATATAAAGGGGCCACGCTGGACATATGGGGAACAGAAGGGATATATGGGGGGGAGCCAGGCTGGACAAGCGACTTAATTACTGTTTATGGTGGCGAGTGGGGAACATAATTACTTTAGATTTCAATTATGAACATTATTACTTCTGTAATATAATTTACTTTTTAGGAAACTGTTTTCCATGGGAGGGACCAAAAGTGGGGTCCTGTTACTGTGCAGGGCGGCACTATGTCGCTTTTTTTTCTTCAACTGGTGTAGTGTAGAAGTCAGGGGGGAAAAAGTGGGAACGTGCTCTAGAAGCGATCAGTTATTGATAACTGTGTGTTATTTTCTGCAGAGATGATTCATGGCTGGAAGAAGTGATGGCGGTCTGTACCAGACGAAGAAGAAAAGCGAAGATGAAGGACTTCACCTAGAGACATCATTGGTGAGTCAGTGTATTACATGAACACTTACACTATATAGTATATACAGAGCTCCCGTGTATAATGTCACTGGTGATCACTGTATTATTTGTACACTATACACAGAGCTCCTGTTTATAATGTCACTAGTGATCACTATATTATCTGTACACTGACACTACACTGTGTGCAGAATTATTAGGCAAATTGTATTTTAGAGGATTATTTCTATTATTGATCAACAACTATCTTCTCAATCAACCCAAAAGACTCAAATATCCAAGCTTAATATTTTTGGAAGTTGGAGTGGTTTTTTTTTAGATCTTAGGAGGATATCTGTTTGTGCAGGTAACGATTACTGCGCAGAATTATTAGGCAACTTAATGAAAAAATGAAAAACAAATATAATCCCATCTTACTTGTTTATTTTCACCAGGTAAACCAATATCAGTGCACAAAATTTAGAAATAAACATTTCTGACATGCAAAAACAAAAAAATTAGTGATCAATATAGCCACCTTTCTTTATGATGACACTCAACAGCCTTCCATCCATAGATTCTGTCAGTTGCTTGATCTGTTTTTGATCAACACTGCGTGCAGCAGCCACCACAGCCTCCCAGACACTGTTCCAAGAGGTGTACTCTTTTCCTTCCCTGTACATCTCACATTTTATGATGGACCACAGGTTCTTTATGGGGTTCAGATCAGGTGAACAATGGGGCCATGTCATTATTTTTTCTTCCTTTAGACCTTTACTGGCCAGCCACGCTGTGGAGTAGTTGAATGCATGTGATGGAGCATTGTTCTGCATGAAAATCATGTTTTTCTTGAACGATACCGACTTCTTCCTGTACCACTGCTTGAAGAAGTTGTCTTCCAGAAACTGGCAGTAGGTCTGGGAGCTGAGCTTCACTCCATCCTCAACCCGAAAAGGTCCCACAAGTTCATCTTTGATGATACCAGCCCATACCAGTACCCCACCTCCACTTTGCTGGCGACTGAATCGGAGTGGAGCTCTCTGCCCTTTACTGATCCAGCCTCTGGCCCATCCATCTGGCCCATCAAGAGTAACTCTCATTTCATCAGTCCATAAAACCTTTGAAAAATCAGTCTTAAGATATTTCTTGGCCCATTCTTGAAGTTTTACCTTATGTTTCTTGTTCAAAGGTGGTCGTTTTTCAGCTTCCCTTACCTTGGCTATGTCCCTGAGTATCGCACACCTTGTGCTTTTTGATACTCCAGTAACGCTGCAGCGCTGAAATATGGCAAAACTGGTGGCGAATGGGATCTTGGCAGCTTCACGCTTGATTTTCCTCAATTCATGGGCACTTATTTTGCGCCTTTTTTGGCCAACATGCTTCTTGCGACCCTGTTGGCTATTTGCCATGAAACGCTTGATTGTTCGGTGATCACGCTTCAAAAGTTTGGAAATTTCAAGACTGCTGCATCCCTCTGCAAGACATCTCACAATTTTGGACTTTTCAGAGCCCGTCAAATCTCTCTTCTGACCCATTTTGCCAAAGGAAAGGAAGTTGCCTAATAATTAAGCACACCTTATATAGGGTGTTGATGTCATTAGTCAACACGCCTCCTCATTACAGAGATGCACATCACCAGATTTACTTAATTGGTAGTTGGCTCTCAAGCCTATGCAGCTTGCAGTAGGATAACATGTATAAAAAAGTATCAAAGTGATCAAAATACTCATTTGCCTAATAATTCTGCACGCGGTGTATATACAGAACTCCTGTGTATAATGTCGCTGGTGGTAATAACAGTGTTGTTAGTATTGTGGTTTGTATTCATGATCAGCATTGTAGTATTTGGTCACTTTGTGGTGGTGGTAATATGTTGTCCGGTCATAGCGTGGCAGTATTTTTTCCTTGCATGTGGTATTATTGTCACTTTGTGGTGGTAATATGTGGTCTGGTCATGGTGTGGCCGTACTTGTTCTTTGTATGTGGTATTATTCGGTCAGTAAGTGGCGGTAATATGCAGGGCTGTGGAGTCGGTAAGCCAAACCTTCGACCCAGACTCTGACTCCTCAATTTCCATGTTTCCGACTCCGACTCCCTCATACATGGTTCATATTTAAGTGATAAATTTAAAAAAGTCTAGATCCTTAGAACAGGAATAAGACAGACATTTATAGAACATTTCATAACTTTCCCAAATTCTTATGAAAAAAATATTTTCCACAAACTGCATTGAACTACTGTACCCAATTTAGTATATATTTTAGGAGTTGTACCAGAGCGTCAGAGGTACACTTACAAGGGTCTCTGGTGAAAACAAGTAATCACCTCTCCACAGGATAAGTGATAAGTTATTGATTGGTGGGGTCCTGACTGCTGGCATACAATCGGCAGAATGTGAAGCTTTTCTCCCCATTAGACTGGAGCTCATGTGCGACTCGATCACTGATCCAATCATTCCCACAGTGGCTGTGAGCGCAGCTCTTTTTTTGGAAGCCCCCAAGAGAATGAATGGAGCTGCGGTCAGACATCCCATCTGTCACTGCATTTTAAAATGGGGATAAATGTCCTGACAGGGATAAAACTTCCCCATTCTTCCGATCAGTGCGTTTTCCAATGTTCGGACCAAAACGATCAATAAGTGATCACCTATCCTGTGGAGCCCATGGATCGGTGATAACTTGCTTTAACCAAAGGACCCCTTTAATGCATACTATCGTAATTGTACATCCCAGTTATAGTATGTGCACGGTAGATGTGCCGGAGCCGCCAGTCAATGCTCCACTATAACAGGGATAGCGGATAACAGATATTTGCATATTGCTGTAGGTGGGCCCCTAGAGTCAATTACCCCTGTGGGCCCCAGACTCCCCAGTCCGACCCTGGACTACGTCTGGAGACCAGGCTTTTCTGAAATGGAAAACCCCTTTAATAAGTGTTATTTAGTAAAATCATCTTTGATGAATATTAGTATTCAAGCTATATCAAATGGACAGTCATATTTTCTGTGTCCTTCCAATCTCACCTTCTTTATAGCTTCCTCTCCTGCTAGAAAAGACGTCTCCGAACCGCAGGTCAGGTACTTCTAACAGTTTCCTAACCTGTCGTGTAGAGAGGAGAAAATCTTCTAACATGGAGCACTTAGGCAGACTTTCTTTTTAATGAAACATGAATAGAACCAATCTATCACAACAAATATTGGCAGAATGTAAATTTAAATATAGACATCAACATGAAGGATGAAACAATGTAGTGCTTCACTTGGTCATGTCCATACCCAATACATTTAAATTATGCGTTGAAACACTTCAAAATGCATCACACAGACTATCATACACAGTATTTTACCTGCGGTATAAGGAATGGTTCTGGCAATTCGGGAGAGCTGTTCATATTCCCAAAATAAGGATCCGGGTCATCCTCCACCATTTCCTTTAACTTGTCAGGAAGCAAGTAATCACTAAATATGCACAAAATGTGTCACTATATAATGCAGAAACTAGTTTTACCTTCTATAAATACAGTATTTGCAACAACACATACTACATTAGGAAAAAATATAAGTAATTGAACTAACTACATGGAAAGTTATTATGCCATTCAATATGAGTGCTTTCATTTTCACATACAGTACAGACCAAAAGTTTGGACACACCTTCTCATTTAAATATTTTTCTGTATTTTCTTGACTATGGAAATTGTACATTCACACTGAAGGCATCAAAACAATGAATTAACACATGTGGAATTATATACTTAACAAAAAAGTGTGAAACAACTGAAAATATGTCTTATATTCTAGGTTCTTCAAAGAAGCCACCTTTTGCTTTGATGACTGCTTTGCACACTCTTGACATTCCCTTGATGAGCTTCAAGAGGTAGTCACCGGAAATGGTTCTCACTTCACAGGTGTGCCCTGTCAGGTTTAATAAGTGGGATTTCTTGCCTTATAAATGGGGTTGGGACCATCAGTTGTGTTGTGCAGAAGTCTGGTGGATACACAGTAGATAGTCCAACTGAATAGACGGTTAGAATTTGTATTATGGCAAGAAAAAAGCAGCTAAGTAAAGAAAAACGAGTGGCCATCATTATTTTAAGAAATGAAGGTCAGTCAGTCCAAAAAAATGGGCAAACTTTGAAAGTGTCCCCAAGTGCAGTTGCAAAAACCATCAAGCGCTACAAAGAAACTGGCTCACATGAGGAGCGCCCCAGGAAAGGAAGACCAAGAGTCACCTCTGCTTCTGAGGATAAGTTTATCCGAGTCACCAGCCTCAGAAATCGCAGGTTAACAGCAGCTCAGATTAGAGACCAGGTCAATGGTACACAGAGTTCTAGCAGCAGACACATCTCTTCAACAACTGTTAAGAGGAGACTTTGTGCAGCAAGCCTTCATGGTAAAATAGCTGCTAGGAAACCACTGCTAAGGACAGGCAACAAGCAGAAGAGACTTGTTTGAGCTAAAGAACACAATGAATGGACATTAGACCAGTGGAAATCTGTGCTTTGGTCTGATGAGTCCAAATTTGAGATCTTTGGTTCCAACCACTGTGTCTTTATGCGACGCAGAAAAGGTGAATGGATGGACTCTACATGCCTGGTTCCCACCGTGAAGCATGGAGTAGGAGGTGTGATGGTGTGGGGGTGCTTTGCTGGTGACACTGTTGGGCATTTATTCAAAATTGAAGGCATACTGAACCAGCATGGCTACCACAGCATCTTGCAGCGGCATGCTATTCCATCCAGTTTGCGTTTAGTTGGACCATCATTTATTTTTCAACAGGACAATGACCCACAAACACACCTCCAGGCTGTGTAAGGGCTATTTGACCAAGAAGGAGAGTGATGGGGTGCTACGCCAGATGACCTGGCCTCCACAGTCACCAGACCTGAACCCAATCGAGATGGTTTGAGGTGAGCTGGACCGCAGAGTGAAGGCAAAAGGGCCAACAAGTGCTAAGCATCTCTGGGAACTCCTTCAAGATTGTTGGAAGACCATTTCTGGTGACTACCTCTTGAAGCTCATCAAGAGAATGCCAAGAGTGTGCAAAGCAGTCATCAAAGCAAAAGGTGGCTACTTTGAAGAACCTAGAATATAAGACATATTTTCAGTTGTTTCACACTTTTTTGTTAAGTATATAATTCCACATGTGTTAACTCATAGTTTTGATGCCTTCAGTGTGAATGTACAATTTTCATAGTCATGAAAATGCAGAAAAATCTTTAAATGAGAAGGTGTGTCCAAACTTTTGGTCTGTACTGTATGTAATCAATGTCAATAAAGTATTAGAAGACAATAATACAGCTGAGACTGTATACCACTAAAGTAGCGTTTTCTCCAATAGACAAATATGATTGAAAGTGCAGAACAGAGGCTCATTTTTAGGCACCGTGCTATGTAAGCGCATGACTGAGGACATAAACCTGCTTATTCCAACGCATTGTCTACTATACCTCATGGGTTATATATACTGAAAGTGAATGAAGTGAGGCTGAATGGCACCAGCCAAGACGTGGAGAGATGAAACCAAGACTAATTGCCCCAACTACTCCCCCATAAAGTCCGCTATGCTCTCCAGCTTAACCTGTCAGAATTTGCCACCACCAATTACATGATTAGATTACAACTATTTAGTGAGGATAGCTAAACTGTCTTTATCTTCTTCATACATGTGTGCCAGGAGCAGTCTTATTCTCATCAGTAACTGTCATAGGTCATTTTGCTTTTCACAGTGTAGATCTTGTGTGGTACAGACCATGCAATTCAATCAAATGCACTCATTTATTGTGACCCTCCTCAGGAAAGACAAAGACATGTAATTCTGAAGGAGTCTCTATGAGAACAACTTAATAAATTAATACTAGCAAAATGATGTAGTCTGGTGGACAAGTGACCGAATGAATTAAAAAAAAAGTTTTACTAGGCTGCTACTTTTAGTTAAAAAATATCTACAAATTGTAAAACACTTACTGTACAGTAGGTGGTAAATCCAGGTTCTCTGCAGATAGAGAGATGAACAGATTTTTAAAGGATGAAAATGGCACAAATAAAACAGCAACAGGAGACATCAGAAAACATGTTTGAAATAAAAGAAAACTCTCTTCTAAACTCTAGCAGCTCTGGGCCTAGCTGGTTTGATTCACATCCCTTGCCTGGCGCATGTGCTGAATTTGGTGGTGTAGAGCTTCCTTAAAAATGACCCACATATATCAGAGGTGCTGCTGAAAGTGAGGGCAGCATGTGCATGCTTTTGGCGTTCTCACCCTGCGGCTGCCGACCTGCCTGCGCTGCAGCATCACTTCTACCTTCACACTCACTGCCTCATATGCAACGTGCCAAGATGGAACTCCACCTTACATATGCTGGAGAGACCGTGTGAGCAGCAGCAGGCAATGGTAGAGTTTCAGCTGCAGCACGCACGGGGGAGAGATGCTGTGAAGAACAACACCACTTAACCACCAATGAATGGGCTTCCATGAAGGACGTTTGTGCCGTGTTGCGCTGCTTCGAATACTCCAATATAGCCAGTGCTGATGACACCATCATGAGCGTTACTATACCTCTTCTATTAAGAAATTGACAGAGAAATTAATTGGGTACCTTGAAAATAATTTCATGTAAATATCATTATACCCTATTTACATTAATTTCATGGATCACATTTAGAAGAAATTCATATTCAATTATATAAATATAATGAAAAAAATGGAGTGCTGACTTCATACAATGCTGGCCAAAAGTATTGGCACCCCTGCAATTCTGTCAGATAATACTCAGTTTCTTCCTGAAAATGATTGCAATCACAAATTCTTTGGTATTATTCTCTTCATTTAATTTGTATTCAATGAAAAAAACACAAAAATAATTATTCTAAAGCCAAATTGGATATAATTCCACACCAAACCTAAAAAAGGGGCTGGACAAAAGTATTGGCACCCTTTGAAAAATCATGTGATGCTTCTCTAATTCATGTACTTAACAGCACCTGTAGCTTACCTGTGGCACCTAACAGGTGTTGGCAATAACTAAATCACACTTGCAGCCAGTTAACATGGATTAAAGTTGACTCAACCTCTGTCCTAAGTCCTTGTGTGTACCACATTGAGCATGGAGAAAAGAAAGAAGAACAAAGAACTGTCTAAGGACTTGAGAAACCAAATTGTGAGGAAGCATGAGCAATCTTAAGGCTACAAGTCCATCTCCAAAGACCTGAATGTTCCTGTGTCTTCCGTGCGCAGTGTCATCAAGAAGTTTAAACCCATGGCACTGTGGCTAACCTCCCTAGATGTGGACGGAAAAGAAAAATTGACGAGAGATTTCAACGCAAGATTGTGCGGATGGTGGATAAAGAACCTCGACTAACATCCAAACAAGTTCAAGCTGCCCTGCAGTCCGATGGTACAACAGTGTCAACCCGTACTATCCATCGGCGTCTGAATGAAAAGGGACTGTATGGTAGGATACCCAGGAAGAGCGCACTTCTTACCCCGAGACATAAAAAAGCCAGGCTGGAGTTTGCCAAAACTTACCTGAGAAAGCCTAAAACGTTTTGGAAGAATGTTCTCTGGTCAGATGAGACAAAAGTAGAGCTTTTTGGGAAAAAGCATCAACATAGAGTGTACAGGAAAAAAAAGAGGCATTCAAAGAAAAGAACACGGTCCCTACAGTCAAACATGGTGGAGGTTCCCTGATGTTTTGGGGTTGCTTTGCTGCCTCTGGCACTGGACTGCTTGACCGTGTGCATGGCATTATGAAGTCTGAAGACTACCAACAAATTTTGCAGCATAATGTAGGGCCCAGTGTGAGAAAGCTGGGTCTCACTCAAAGGTCATGGGTCTTCTAGCAGGACAATGACCCAAAACACACTTCCAAAAGCACTATAAAATGGTTTGAGAGAAAGCAGTGGAGACTTCTAATGTGGCCAGCAATGAGTCCAGACTTGAATCCCATAGAACACCTGTGGAGAGATCTCAAAATGGCAGTTTGGAGAAGGCACATTTCAAATATCAGGGACCTGCAGCAGTTTGCCAAAGAAGAATGGTCTACAATTCCAGCAAAGCATTGTAAGAAACTCATTGATGGTTATCGGAAGCGGTTGTTCGCAGTTATTTTGGCTAAAGGTTGTGCAACCAAGTATTAGGCTGAGGGTGCCAATACTTTTGTCTGGCCCATTTTTGGAGTTTTGTGTGAAATGATCAATGATTTGATTTTTGCTTCATTCTCTTTTGTGTTTTTTCCTTGCAAGCAAATTAAATGAAGAGAGTAATACCAAAGAATTTGTGATTGCAATCATTTTCAGGAAGAAACTGAGTATTATCTGACAGAATTGCAGGGGTGCCAATACTTTTGGCCACCACTGTGTATACATGGATTGGTGGGGGGGAGGCAGCATATATACATGGATTGGTGGGGGGGCAACATATATACATGGATTTTGGCATATACCAAGATGGGAGTGAGCACATTCTTTATTTCTGCAGTCTCATACCCTGCTCCTTTCTGTGGCTGCTCTATGATGCCCTCGCCAGCTCTCTGTACGAGTTGTTTTTCCTAAACTAAATCCTCAGTATTCGGGTTAATTTGCCATATTGGCACTTGGCGATAAATAAGTGGGTTTTGGGTTGCAGTTTGGGCACTCAGTCTGTAAAAGGTTTGCCATCACGGCAATATACTGTTGAGACAGTTGACCCCCGAGAGCATGGATTGGGACACTCCGCTACCATCCCAGAAACAACAAAGGTGGGAGATATGGAAGAAGTCTCTGAAGGTCTTAGAGCATGTCCAAGTCTCACGCAGTTATTCCCTAAGCACCCTTTCAGCCTCCACCAGGAGAGAAATCCACATTTTCTCCGACGCATCTACAGAGGCCATAGCTGCAGTAGCCTACCTGAAAACCTCAGAAGGCAACAACAAGGTACATTGTGGATTCATCCTTGGCAAGGCAAAACTAACACTGAAACCGTCTCACTCTGTACCAAGACTCAAACTTTGTGCTGCCGTACAGGCAGTGGAATTAGCTGAAGCTATAAAGGATGAAATGGACATTGTGATTGATTCATTTACATTATACACAGACAGTAGAGTGGTACTTGGTTACATTTACAACCAAAAAAACAATTTTACGTCTACATCAGCAATAGAGTAGAGCGTATCAGAAGCTTTTCTATACCTGAACACTGGCACTACGTCTCTACTGACCTGAACCCAGCTGACTGAGGGACAAGATTCACAGCCGCGTCTAAGCTCAATGACAACATGTGGCTGTCACCTCCAAGTCTCTTATATAAGGATTCTAGTTCAAAGGACATCAACAACACTTATAAGCTGGTGGAATCGGAGTCTGAAAAAGAGATCAGACCAATCACCTCTACGCGCTACACTTCTGTGATGCCAAAATCAAAACTAAGATCTCACCGCTTTGAAAGCTTCTCAAAATGGTCAGCTGTTGTGCGGGCCATAGCTCGTCTTGTTCATATCGCTCATTCCTTTGCCAGTGACAAATCATCAGTGTTGTGGCTGGCACATGTGTAGAGGATACCCTACTGTTGCTGACATCATACATGCCGAGCAATTCAGCGGTGAGTGCAACAAGAATATGGTCACGAGATCGACAGTATCACAAAAGGGTACAAGCCTGTCCAAGAACAGTTTACTGCTTGAATTGAACCCAGTGGTCGATCATTACGGACTGTTAAAGGTGATGGTCATATAGAGAAGTCTGATCTATGTAATAAGGAGCAGAATCGTATCATCATTCCGGGTCGGCACTACAATGCTACACTATTGTTCCATCACCATCATGAAAAAGTGCAGCACCAAGGGAGACAGTTTGCCGAAGGCATCATAAGGTCCGCTGGCCTCTGGATCGTGGGGATGAAGAGATGTGTCTCCTCAGAGCTCCATAAATGCTTTATGTGAGAAAAAGTAAGAAGAAAACACTAACATCTACAGATGGCAAATCTCCCAGCAGATCAGCTAAACACAGACCAGCCATTCACAAACGTCGGCGTAGATGTTTTTGGACCATGGTCGGTTGTTACAAGAAGAATCCGTGGTGGAGCCGCAAACAGTAAGTGGTGGGCTGTGCTTTTCACCTGTCTTCATAAATGCTCTCAGAAGATTCTTTTCTATCTGGGGACCAGCCAAATAGCTCAGATCTGACTGTGGCACTAACTTTGTGGGAGCGTGCAAGGAACTACAGTTAGACAACTTCTAGACTGACAATGGGTGCACTTGGGTGTTCAACCCTCCTCATTCATCGCATATGGGAGGATCCTGGGAAAGCATGATTGGCATTGCTCGAGGAATCCTTGATTCGATGTTGCTGGATCATAAGCTACCTCTCACCCATGAAGTCCTGGTTACCTTCCTTGCTGAAGTGTCTGCTGTGATAAATGCAAGACCATTGGTACCATTATCATTGGACCCCAAAGCTCCAATGATTCTTACTCCTGCCACACTTCTTACTCAGAAGGTTGGAGATGCTGAAATCCCTCCAGGGAAGTTTGTGGACGGAGACATTTACAGGTGTCAGTGGAAACAGGTACAACACTTTTCTAATGTCTTTTGGCACCGCTGGAAGGCTGAATACCTGCACTTACTTCAAACCAGTCACAAATGGCAGACTGCAAAACCTAACCTCCAAGAGGGAGACCTCATCCTCCTTAAAGATAAAGAAGCTCATCGCAATGACTGGCCAATGGGTCTTATCACCAAGGTTACACCAAGCAACGATGGAAAGACTTGTAAGGTAGAAGTCAAGGTCATCTCGTGTTTTCTTTCGTCCAGTCACTGAACTTCTACTCCTTTTACAAAAGGAGGTCATCACATGAAAGACACTGCTTCAGGACACAGCTTACGACGGAGAGCCTACCGCCATATACTTCCAGCTGTGTTGGGACATTTGAACTTTTCCCAGTGGATTCTTAGGTTGGTGGAAGTGTTTGCACATTGCGGCTTCCCCAATCCGAAGATGGGCTTCTGTTTTGGACTCGGATTATCCGGCTGTAGAAGACTTCAATGGAAAATTGGACTACAACTATTACAGTTATTGTTGTTTGCTTGTGTATTTTCTTTTGTCTTTCAGGTCTACCATGCCATTCCCAGAAGACATCACATTAAACGATTCATTAAAATCTAAAGATTTCAGACGGGGAGTGTTACGTCCCATGAATGGGAAATTTGCTTACTATATACTGAACTTTTTACAGTTGCTGTGTATTACTGTTTGATTGCATTGCTGTAAGGTTCACCTTCCTTAAAATTTGTCCCTTCTCTCTCCCTGTCTCCCTCTTATGTGACTGTGATGTAGCTAGCCCCTCCCTTCTTCTTCCAGCCTTTCCTAATTTTCCATCTTGCAACAATTAGGAGCTCATGTGCTTACAGCCCGTCTCAGGAAAAGTTATTTTTACCTGCTGTTGATGCATGCATTCTTACAAGATTTCTCAAGATAAATAAAGCTTCTTCTGAATTCTTTACAACGTGCCTGCCTGCAGCCGAGTTAAAGCTATCTGTGTCCATCGCCCTTGTAAGCAAAGGTGAAGACACAGCACCCTATATTTACAGCACAGCCATGGGGGCAGAATATTCCTCTTGGAGATTATTGTAGGTTTAATCGTTTTCTTTTTGTTTGACAGCTGTCACACACTAAAAGACGCTTTTTTTTGGCATCACTATATTTTGAGAGCTATAATTTTTCCATATTTTGTCCGACAGCGTCATGTGAGGGCTTGTTTTACGGAACGAGTTGACGTTTTATTGGTATCATTCTCAGGCACATGACATTTTTTGATCGCTTTCTATTCTGATTTTTGCGGCGCCAATCCAAGGGCAGAGAGGGCTTCCTCCCTATACAAGCTCTCTAAATGCTCCGATCGATGTCTATCGTCATGACGTATCCATACGTCCAAGTTTGTTAAAGTGAATCTGTCAGCAGGATTGTGCTTAGAAAACTACATACACTGTCAGGTGGGCGCCGTTAAACTGAGTAAAATGATACCTTGGATGTTGTAATACGTCCAGTGGTTCTTTTATCATCTTTAGTTTCAGTTCTGCTGCCATAATGATATGTATGTGCTCTGGTGCTCTGCTTCTGTATTCATGTATTCCTATCTCTTTCCTCTGACAGGTCACTGTGCTTTCAGTGACCTGCCTACTCTTTTACATACTGACTGTGTAATTTCTCTGCCCATGTGAAATTTACATCCCCAACATGGATGCCCGCGCATGCGCAGTAGCATCTTTTGGTTGCCGAGAGATGCTACTGTGCACACGCGAGCACCATTTTACTCAAAAGTCTGAGCATAGGGAACATGGTACCATAGAGCAGGACTTGAAAGAAGAGCACCATGAATCTAGCACTCAAGGTTAACCGGCGCACACGCGAACAACATAATTAAAGAAATAGGGCATGGTAGATGTGTAGAATGAGTCAGAAGGATAAAACAAAGAAAAAGAAAGAATACAGAAAAGGGGAAATGGGATGGCAAACATAGACAAGAAAAGTAAGAGCCAAAAGTAAGGTTTTTTTGATACCTGGTGAAGCGTTCAAATGACCTAAAGGGAGACAAAAGGGGGAAAAAAACAATTAGGATATATATGTAGGAAACACATAAAATTACAGTACAGACCAAAAGTTTGGACACACCTTCTCATTTAAAGATTTTTCTGTATTTTCATGACTATGAAAATTGTACATTCACACTGAAGGCATCAAAACTATGAATTAACACATGTGGAATTATATACTTAACAAAAAAGTGTGAAACAACTGAAAATATGTCTTATATTCTAGGTTCTTCAAAGTAGCCACCTTTTGCTTTGATGACTGCTTTGCACACTCTTGGCATTCTCTTGATGAGCTTCAAGAGGTAATCACTGGAAATGGTCTTCCAACAATCTTGAAGGAGTTCCCAGAGGTGTATCCAAACTTTTGGTCTGTACTGTATGTATTTAACAGTAAAATTATGTCAACAGATATCGCTAATCCACTGGTTAAATAACACAGAGGAAACAAAGGAATATGTTAATCAATAAGACAGTTCATACTCTGGATTGAGGCCATATGCCTGCCTCTCCTTCAATCTGTGTATTCTGTTGCCACCTCGCCTTTTCAAAGGAATAGACTCCAAGTAGCGTAATTGTGAAACGTTATGTCCGGCAGAAACAAAATGAAAGGGAACTGGCAGCATTGTCCTCTTACACCTAATGGTAGATTTATGCTGAGGTGCGCTTTTAAGGGGTTGTACACTAATATTTAAAATATGCCAAAGCGTTTTTATAATGAAAAGCAACTTCTTTATAATTACCTTCCTCTGCCAGTGGGCGGCGCTATCACTGGCCGCTCACAGGCAGCACGTGAACCCCCGCTGACGTCCCGTTTATTGAGGCGTGACTCAGCGCTGGGGTCCCAGTGGTGGCTTCTGGGTTGTAGGCGGGGTTACCCCACCGTGTCACACCCAGCATCCACCGCGCGCTTTCCCAATGAATGGGGAGAGGGACAGCGTGCGGTGGATGCTGGGTATGACTTGCGGGGATAATCCCACACACAACCCAGCAGCCACCATGGAACGCGGAAGAGAGAGACCCCCGGCAGCAGTCTGGACTTGTCGTGACATCAGCGGATGTCAGAGCCGGCTGCAGCCGGGGGTTAAGTGATGCCTGTGAGTGGTCAGTCATAGCGCCACTCACAGGCAGAAAAGGAAGAGGGAGACAGTTACAAAGAAGCTGCTTTTCAACATAAAAATGCTTTGGCATATTTTACATAGTAGTGGACAACCCCTTTAAGTACCATGGACCTGGGTGTATGGATATGTCCAAGTCCATAAAGGGGTTAATTAATGCAAAATGGAATGAAAGAATTAAAAATGCCATTAAGTCAAATTCCATTCAGCTAATATGTTACTTTAGACCCAAATTTTAGCCTGCACAATTTATTATGTAATTTCTCCTAAACGCAGCATTGCCCCATACATAGCAGACACTAATATTTTCTAGCTATATACAGTACATGGCATTAAGGGTAAACAAAGCGGTTGTGCCACCATAAAGAATACAGTTAACCAACCAGAAAAGGTGGAAATAAATAGTTTTGTAATTTACAGTGATTCAAAATTATGCTTCATTCAAAAGTTACCAAGCTTTTACTTTTATGAATGCTGCTCTCTGGCGCCGCCTGGCGTTATTCCCCCTACGTCCTGGTAGTGGGTGATCAACTGGTCGGGTTTGGGCAGTTACTGTCATAAGAGCTCCCAACCGGCAGTCTGCACAATGTATTGCAAGAAAAGAAATGAAAAATTCCATCTCCAAAAAAGTTGTATTAAAAAATTCCAAGTTGTTATTACATCATTTTAACATCTGATGAGGTCACAAGGTACATGGGGATTCACATAGCAACGCGTTTCCAAAGCCAACCAGCTTTCTTTGTCAAGCTACTATGACATGATTCTGTGATCTTTTAAATATTTCCGAAACCAATGTGATGCAGTGACCGGGATCGTATACGAGGGACGTTATATATCCCCCAGAATGTGTACAGAGACCTATTAAATCCATTGGAGTGCATTGCAGTCACACGCTCACCTCCGGCTGCAATGCAGGAATGAAGGTGAGCATTAGAAGAAATCTAAAGACCAGGCTCAACTATATGAGATAGGTGCCAGGAACACAACGTGATTCCATGCAGTAATTTCCCCCCCCTGGAGTCTGGTGGCCATATGCCACATACTACTTATCACTGGGGACTCTAAATCAACCTCCACATTTGGTATATATCCGACCATGTTTTACCTTTGTTTTTCTTTTCTTTCTCTTATTCATTTAAATTTCTCCTGGTATTTGAATTTTCATTTTAATCTCCGTTCCAGCTGTCAGAGATTCATCCTGAGGAATACTTACCTCCTATGGCTCCAAACTCAATTGATTTAGGGTATTTAGGTCTCCTTGGATTTTAACTATCTACTGCTCTCTATTTTTTGTTCCCCTTTTTTCTGCTTTTCTCTACCTGTTTATTTCACATACATCTGATTTTTTCCACAAATGCCTTACTTGTATTGTTCCTTAATGTGCACCATAGCACTTTTCTAGATCAAACCTTTTCAGTCACCAACACTGGTTCTGCTATGTCATTTGAATTTTATGGCACCCTGATGATTAACTACAACTCTCTTCAGATAAACACACCGGTCCTCATACGAGGCATCGATCACTTATTTGTTGTTTTTTCAGTTATTTTTTCTATGCATGTAATCAGTACTAGATGCTAATTATTTTTTGTCTGTTTTTCCATTTACATGTATAATCTCGTTTAAAGCCTCTGATGAAAACCCTGGTGGGGTTGAAACGTTGGGCAAATCACTCACTGGAGCAACAATAAAAGAAATTGAGTTTAATTTAATATTTGACTTTTTGATCATTTATGAGTGCCGGAACCTTATTTACTCGATTGAAGGTGAGCATTGACCTGGTCAGGCTATCTGGCTAAGGCAGATTAAGTAAAACCCGGCAGGGCCTTCATTTCTTGGGGGAGGCTACAGGAAGGCAGTGGGGCGGCCTCCTCCCTCCAACCCGGGTTTTCCAGTGGCTTTTGCCACAGGTCCTTTAAAAACCCTGCACTAAGGATTAGTGTGGTTCTATGTTGGAACCTACTAGCAGCATAGCAGGAAAGCTCAGCAGGATTGAGTGTGGCTGAACCCACGCCTGGGAAGGCTCTGCACCTGTTAGGCTCTGAGTGGCCTGGCGCAGCCGTTGCCTATGGCAACCGTTGTTTAAGGACTTGTGTTATCCCAGAGGACTTTTCTGTTTACCGGTGAGTTGCTGAATAAAGCTGTTTATATTGGACTTGCTTGGGTCACTGCCTCAGTTACTGCACGGTGTGAACACCGCTGCCTTACAGCTTGGTGGAGAATGCGGGCATAGTGACTGAGGCATACCCCACTGGCCGCTGCATGACCACAATCCGGCCGGCCACCTTTCAGCCCCACCCCGTGGATAAAATGGAGGAGCTGTTAAAGCAGCTGGTACTTACCCAGCAGCAGCAGCTGCAGTCTCAGAGGCAGGAGCGGGAACAGCAGCATAATCAGCAGCAGCAGCTACTGTACCAGCAGCAGCAAAAACCAAAGAACTGTTGCTGCAACAGATTGCTGCCCTGCAGGAGAGGCCGACGGCACCAGCCCCGGAACGTCGCGAGGCCAGGGACAAGGTTCGCTCAGCGTTGAGGAAGATGGGACCGGAGGACGATGTGGAAGCCTTCCAGACCATTTATGAGCGCACAGAGGAGCCGGAAAACCTACCGGATGGCCAGTGGGCAGAAGTGGTGGCTCAGTTTCTGGTCGGCGATGCCCAAAAGGCCTTCTTCGACCTCAGTCGGGAGGAAAAAAGGACTACCAGAGACTGAAAGGTGAGATCCTTGCCCGACTGGGGGTCAATACATACGTGAGGGCTCAGCATGTATTTTCATAGGCTTATGTGGAGACCCGACACGCCCGGTCTCAGGCTTATGACCTCCTGCAGCTGGTAAAGAGGTTGCTCCAGCCTGAGACTTTGTCTCCAGCCCAGATGGTGGAGAGGGTGCTGTTGACCGGCTGGTGAGGACTCTGCCAGCCGCTATCCAAAGTTGGGTGGGGCAAGGGGACTCCAGCACACTCGACCAGGTGGTCAGCCTGATCGAGCGCTACTCAGCCATTCAGGACTTTATCCGGGACTCTGCCCCCTCGCGGCTGTCACGCTGATCCCTGCCAACTCAGGAACCTGGAAAGGGGTCGCGTCCCTCTGCTGAGGACAGTCAGCACCGTACCCGTGCTGAAGGGGTAACCCGAAATGAGAGTCGCAGGAGACCTGTTCCCTCCCAAACAGTCATAAGACCTAACAGTACCTCCACCATTAGGTGCTGACGGTGTCAGGGGAAGGGACATGTGGTTGCTAACTGCCCCCTAACTACGGAACCCATGGACTGCGGGATTATCCACCGGGTCTCAATGTACGCCCAGACTGTCTGCACTGCGAGCGCCGACCCCCCTGACAGTAAACCCCAACTGTGTCAGGTACTGGTTAATGGGTACCCCACAGAGGCCCTCCTAGATTCGGTGAGCCTAGTGACTTTGGTACATGGGTCGATGGTGGCAGGAGACAACCTCAGTGGACGGACTGTCGGGGGTTGTGTGCATTCATGGGGACCTCCGAGAGTACCCAACCGCAGGTAGTTTTATCCAAGCCATGTGGAGACATAAAACATGTGGTGGGGGTGGTAAAAACTCTTCCCTATGAGACTGTGTTGGAAAGAGACTTGCCCCTGTTCTGGACTCTGTGGAAAAACAAAATCCACTCTCCCACGATAAAATGTATTATAGGCGCTGTACCCGACGAACCTGATTCAGGGGTACCTGCCGTAGTGGTGTCCAACCTAGGGACAGAGTGTGACCCCGATAGGTTTCCCCTAGAGGTGCTGGCAGGAGAGGTCGAGGAGACCCCATCGATCCCCGAGCTGGAAGTGTCCCGGGGCACGTTTGGGACAGTTCAGCTACAGGATGCCACTCTGACTCGGGCGCGGGAAAGGGTGTTAGAGGTAAATGGTGTAGCTCAACAGCCCCGTGCAGATACTGTATTTACACGCATGGTAGTCAAGAGTGAGTTGCTCTATAGGGTAGACAAAATCAGGGACCAGGTCGTGGAATAGTTAGTGGTATCTCAGTTGTACCGTCTGCAGTTGGCACACACACACCTGCTGGGTGGACACTTGGGGGTTAAAAAGACGTAAGAGCGTATCTTGCAGCGGTTCTTTTGGCTGGGGATTTACGCGGAGGTCCAAAAGTACTGTGAATCCTGCCCTGAATGTCAGTTGACCACACCCACCGCAAGTTTCCGTAGCTCATTGGCACCCCTGCCAGTAATAGAGCTACCTTTTGAAAGGATTGCAATGGACTTGGTAGGGTCCATTGTAAAATCCGCTCGTGGCCAACAACATATACTTGTGGTCGTCGACTGTGCCACCCGGTGCCCGGAGGCTATACCGCTACGCCACACCTCGGCATAACAAATTGCATGGGAGCTGTTTGCTATGTTCTGTCGCCTTGGACTACCTAAGGAGATCCTGATGGATCAGGGGACCCCTTTTATGTCCAAAATGACAAGGGAAGTGTGCAAACTGCTAAAAATTAAACAATTGCGCACCTCGGTGTACCAACCTCAAACCGACGGGCTAGTAGAACGGTTCAATAAAACCCTTAAGTTCATGTTAAAAAAGGTGGTTTCTAAGGACGGAAGGGATTGGGACATGTTGCTACCCTATTTGATGTTCGCCATCCGTGAGGTACCCCAGGCTTCCACAGGGTTCTCTCCCTTTGAGTTATTGTACGGTAGACACCCTAGAGGTCTGTTGGACGTAGCCAAAGAAACGTGGGAACAAGAGCCAACTGCACATAGGAGTATAACTGAACACGTGGCTAGCATGCAGGACCGGATCGCGGCGGTCATGCCCATCGTGAAAGAACATTTGTTAGATGCCCAGGCAGCCCAGAGGCGCACATATAATAAAAGAGCCAGAGTCAGGTCTTTTAACAAGGGCGATCGGGTGTTAGTACTTGTACCCACAGCCGAGAGTAAGCTCATGGCCAAGTGGCAAGGGCCATATGAGGTTCGAGAAAAGGTGGGGGAGGTAAATTACCAGGTGTATCAGCCCGGAAGGAGTAAACGGGAGCAGCTTTATCATGTAAACCTGCGAAAACCTTAGAAAGATCGAGAGTGGTTAGTTACAGACATCACTCCGGGCATATCACCAGAGAGTTCTCTACCTTCAGCCAGGGATGCGTCCGAGGGAGAGGTCAGGATAAGTGATGCTCTCACTAAACAGCAGCGACGGGCGGCTCGCTCACTGGTGCAGCAGAATACCGACATGTTCTCAGAGCTACCGGGTAGGACTACAGTTCCCCAATATGACATTGTCACCGAACCTGGGGTAAGGGTGCGAAAGAGACCGTATCGGGTACCCGAAGCCCGGAGGCAAGCCATCACGGTTGAGGTAAAACAGATGCTCCAGTTAGGCGTCATCGAGAAATGACAGAGTGGGCTAGCCCCATTGTACTGATTACGAAACCAGACGGATCGTTACGCTTCCGTAACGATTTCCGAAAACTAAATTAAGTGTCGAAGTTTGACCTTTATCCAATGCCCAGGGTGGATGAGCTGATTGAGAGACTGGGGTAGGCCCAGTACTTTACCACGCTCGATCTCACCAAGGGTTACTGGCAGGTACCTCTCACGAAATCGGCGGAGGAAAAGACCGCCTTCATAACTCCGGAGGGTCTATATCACTATGCGATCTTACCTTTTGGGTTACATGGGGCCCTGGCTACATTCCAGAGGTTGATGGACATAGTGCTCAAGTCTCATCAGGAGTACGCCTCCGCATATCTAGATGATATTATCATCTTTAGCACCGACTAGCATACGCATCTATCCCAGGTACAAGCAGTGCTGGATTCTCTCAGAGTCGCTGAGTTAACGGCAAACCCAAAAAAATGTGCGATAGGGCTAGAGGAAGCCCGATATTTGGGGTATGCGATTGGCCGAGGAGTTATCAAGCCCCAAATCAATAAAGTTGAGGCCATACAAAATTGGCCTAAACCGTCAAATACACAGCAGGTGAGGGCGTTCCTTAACATCCTTGGGTATTACCGCCGGTTTATACCTAATTTTGCTGGGAGAACGGCGGCCCTGACCGATCTCTTGAAAGGAAAAAAATCAGTAATGGTTCAGTGGAACCTTCAGGCAGAAGAAGCTTTTCAGTCCATGAAGTTGGCCCTGTGTGGACAGCCGGTCCTCATCAGCCCCAACTTCAAGGAAACTTTCATTATACAGACAGATGCCTCAGAAGTAGGCCCAGGGTGCCAGTGGCGACTTTGCCAATCCTGGTGTTATGTGGAAAATGCCAAGCGTCCTGCACGGTGTTGGACTGTGAGCACAACCCCCATCTGTGGACGTCAGACCCTCATACCACCCTCATGGAGTCGGTTTCCAACTGATTGTGCAGACACATGCACATTTGTGACCTGCTGGAGGTCATTTTGCATGGCTCTGGCAGTGCTCCTCCTGT
Source organism: Phyllobates terribilis (assembly GCF_046119375.1). Classification (NCBI taxonomy): domain Eukaryota; kingdom Metazoa; phylum Chordata; class Amphibia; order Anura; family Dendrobatidae; genus Phyllobates; species Phyllobates terribilis. The sequence continues at coordinate 17,535,161 of NW_027362783.1, read as the reverse complement.
TCCTCCTTGCACAAAGGCGGAGGTAGAGGTCCTGCTGCTGGGTTGTCGCCCTCCTACGGCCCTCTCCATGTCTCCTTTTGTACTGGCCTGCCTCCTGGTAGTGCCTCCAGCCTCTGGACACTACGGTGACAGACACAGCAAACCTTCTTGCCACAGCTTGCATTGATGTGCCATCCAGAATGAGCTGCACTACCTGAGCAACTTCTGTGGGTTGTCGAGTCCATCTCATGCTACCACAAGTATGAAAGTACAACCAACATTCAAAAGTGACCAAAACATCAACCAGAAAGCATTGGTACTGAGATATGGTCTGTGCTCCCCACCTGCAGAACCACTCCTTTATTGAGGGTGTCTTGAAAATTGCCAATCATTTCCATCTATTGTCTATTCCATTTGCACAACAGCATGTGAAATTGATTGTTAATCAGTGTTGCTTCCTAAGTGGACAGTTTGATTTCACAGAAGTTTGATTTACTTGGAGTTATATTCAGTTTTTTAAGTGTTCCCTTTATTTTATGAGCAGTGTATTTGATATGTAACTTTCTATGTATTTGTCTCTACTTGTTCTTATTGGGGTGTGTTGTTAAGAGGTTTTTTTTTTAATATGGGTGTGATCTCATTGGTCATGTAATTGGTGTATTACTTGTAATAGGTTTCGGAAATATTTAAAAGATCACAGAATCATGTCATAGTAGCTTGACAAAGAACGGTGGTTGGCATTGGAAACGCGTTGCTATGTGAATCCCCATGTACCTTGTGACCTAATCAGATGTTAAAATGATGTAATAACAACTTGGAATTTTTTAATACAACTTTTTTGGAGATGGAATTTTTCATTTCTTTTCTTGCAATACATTGTGCAGACTGCCGGTTGGGAGCTCTTATGACAGGAACTGTCCAAACCCGACCAGCTGATCACCCACTACCAGGACGTAGGGGAATAACGCCAGGGGGCGCCAGAGAGCAGCATTCATAAAAGTAAAAGCTTGGTAACTTTTGAATGAAGCATAATTTTGAATCACTGTAAATTACAAAACTATTTATTTCCACCTTTTCTGGTTGGTTAACTGTATTCTTTACTGTGGCACAACCGCTTTGTTTACCCTTAATGCCATGTACTGTATATAGCTAGAAAATATTAGTGTCTGCTATGTATGGGGCAATGCTGCCTTTAGGAGAAATTACATAATAAATTGTGCAGGCTAAAATTTGGGTCTAAAGTAACATATTAGCTGAATGGAATTTGACTTAATGGAATTTTTCACTTCTTTTTTGCATTGATTCCAAGTGTGACCACACGTTGTTCCTGGCTTCAACACACTGAAATCCTGGAGGGTGAGCTGACTTCCATTTGTTCTCTATTGTTATGCACAACGTATTCTTTGTCACAAGGCTCCCTGCTGTAAACACAGAGTGTCTGTCATTCACCCCCTCCCCCTGTGCTCATAGCTGATCTCCAGGTGGGACACCTCCTCCCCCTGCTTCATAGCTGATCTCGGGGTGAGACACTCCCTCCCCCTGCACTCACAGCTGATCAACGGGTGAGATACCTCCCCCCTGTGTTCACAGATGATCTCCAGGTGAGATACTCCCTCCCATTGTGCTCACAGCTCATAGCTCATCTCCAGGTTAGACACCCTCTCCCCCTGCGCTCACAGCTCATCTCCGGGTGAGATCATCTGCTTCACAGACTTGAGAGCCCGATAGCAGGGAAACACTTCCCATACTTAGTCTGTGAAGCAGATGATCTCACCCAGAGCTGAGCTGTGAGCACAGGGGGAGGGGGTATCTCACTCGGAGATCAGCAGTGAGCGCAGGGGGAGGGGGTATCTCACTTGGAGATGAGCTGTGAGTGCAGGGGGAGGGGGTATCTCACTTGGAGATGAGCTGTGAGTGCAGGGGGAGGGGGTATCTCACTTGGAGATGAGCTGTGAGTGCAGGGGGAGGGGGTATCTCACTTGGAGATGAGCTGTGAGTGCAGGGGGAGGGGGTATCTCACTCGGAGATCAGCAGTGAGCGCAGGGAGAGGGGGGTATCTCACTTGGAGATGAGCTGTGAGTGCAGGGGGAGGGGGTATCTCATCTAGAGATCAGCAGTGAGCGCAGGGGGAGGGGGTATCTCACATGGAGATGAGCTGTGAGTGCAGAGGGAGGCTGTGTCTCACCCGGAGATCAGAAGTGAGCGCAGGGGGAGGGGGTATCTCACCCGGAGATCAGCTGTGAGTGCAGGGGGAGGCTGTGTCTCACCCGGAGATCAGCAGTGAATACAGGTGGAGGTAGTGAATCACCTGGAGATCAGCAGTGAGCGCAGGGGGAGGGGGTATCTCACTCGGAGGTGAGCTGTGAGTGCAGGGGGAGGGGGTATCTCATCTAGAGATCAGCAGTGAGCGCAGAGGGAGGGGGTATCTCACTCGGAGATGAGCTGTGAGTGCAGGGGGAGGCTGTGTCTCACCCGGAGATCAGCAGTGAGCGCAGGGAGAGGGGGGTATCTCACCCGGATATGATCTGTGAGTGCAGGGGAGTATCTCACTGGGAGATGAGCTGTGAGGGCTGGCGAGTATCTCACTCGGAGATGAGCTGTGAGGGCTGGGGAGTATCTCACTCGGAGAAGACCTGTGAGGGCAGGGGAGTATCTCACTCGGAGATGAGCTGTGAGGGCAGGGGAGTATCTCACTCGGAGAAGAGCTGTGAGGGCAAGGAAGTATCTCACTCGGAGATGAGCTGTGAGGGCTGGGGAGTATCTCACTCGGAGATGAGCTGTGAGGGCAGGGGAGTATCTCACTCGGAGATGAGCTGTGAGGGCAGGGGAGTATCTCACTCGGAGATGAGCTGTGAGGGCAGGGGAGTATCTCACTCGGAGATGAGCTGTGAGGGCAGGGAAGTATCTCGGAGATGAGCTGTGAGGGCTGGGGAGTATCTCACTCGGAGATGAGCTGTGAGGGCAGAGGAGTATCTCACTCGGAGATGAGCTGTGAGGGCAGGGAAGTATCTCGGAGATGAGCTGTGAGGGCTGGGGAGTATCTCACTCGGAGATGAGCTGTGAGGGCAGGGAAGTATCTCGGAGATGAGCTGTGAGGGCAGAGGAGTATCTCACTCGGAGATGAGCTGTGAGGGCAGGGAAGTATCTCGGAGATGAGCTGTGAGGGCTGGGGAGTATCTCACCCGGAGAAGAGCTGTGAGGGCAGGGAAGTAGCTCACTCGGAGATGAGCTGTGAGGGCAGGGGAGTATCTCACTCGGAGATGAGCTGTGAGGGCATGGGAGTATCTCACTCGGAGATGAGCTGTGAGGGCAGGGGAGTATCTCACTCGGAGATGAGCTGTGAGGGCAGGGGAGTATCTCACTCGGAGATGAGCTGTGAGGGCAGGGGAATATCTCACTCGGAGATGAGCTGTGAGGGCTGGGGAGTATCTCACTCGGAGATGAGCTGTGAGGGCAGGGGAGTATCTCACTCGGAGATGAGCTGTGAGGGCAGGGGAGTATCTCACCTAGAGATCAGCAGTGAGCGCAGGGGGAGGGGGTATCTCACTCGGAGATGAGCTGTGAGTGCAGAGGGAGGCTGTGTCTCACCCGGAGATCAGCAGTGAGCTCACGGGGAGGGGGTATCTCACCCGGAGATGAGCTGAGAGGGCAGGGGGAGGGGGTATCTCACCTGGAGATCAGCTGTGAGTGCAGGAGGAGGGGGTATCTCACCCGAATATGAGCTGTTAGCACAAGGGGAGGGGGTTTCTTACCTGGAGATCAGCTGTGAGCCCAGGGGGAAGGTGTCTCACCCGGGGATCAGCTGTGAGTGCAGGAGGAGGGGGTATCTCACCTGGAGATGAGCTGAGAGGGCAGGGGGAGGGGGTATCTCACCTGGAGATGAGCTGAGAGGGCAGTTGGAGGGGGTAACTCACCCGGAGATGAGCTGTGAGCGCATTGGGAGGGGGTGTCTCACCCTGAGATCAACTGTGAGCGAATTGGGAAGGGTTTTCTCACCTGGAGATTAGCTATGAGCTCAGGGGGAGGGGGTATCTCACCTGGAGATCAACTGAGAGCTATGAGCAGAGGAGGAGGGGGTTTTCTGACCCAGAGGTGAGCTGTTAGCACATTGGGAGGGGGTATCTCACACGGAGATCAGCTGTGAGCTATGAGCACAGGGGGAGGGGGTGAATCACACACAGGCTGTGCTTACAGCAGGGAGAGTTGTGACAGAGAATACATTTTGCATGCTGCGAGTAGGGAGCTCTTACGCCAGAAACTGCGCAAACTCGACCAGCTGATCACCCACTACCAGGACGAAATGGAATAATGCAAGGGGGCGCCAGAGAACAGCATTTGAAAAATAAAAGCTTGGTATCTTTTGAATGAAGCATCATTTTGAATCACTATAAATTACAAAACGATTTATTTCCACCTTTTCTGGTTGGTCAATTGTATTCTTTATGGTGGCACAACCGCTTTAAGTTTAAAATTTCACATTTTTCTAAATTTTTAGAAAATCTGGGATATTTTCATGAATAACAACAAAACGTATTAATTTAAAATTTACCAGCTGCAACAGGTACAATTTGTTCCAAAAAGAAGATCAGAATATCAGAATGACTAGCAGAAGCATTTCAAAGTTATTACCAAATAAAGTGACGTTTCAGATATGAAAAATGGGGCTGTCAGAAAGGTTAATACTGATTACCACGAGACAGGGTTAAGAAACATGAAATGGTAATGTGCAGTACATACCTATGCTCAAAAGTGCTGGCATATCATGCCAGTAATAAAAGGAAATACTGATTAGTCAGGGTGATAAAACAATGTATGTAACATGTAGGTGTGTGGTATGTATGAATATCATTTTTTTTCAGTGCCCTGCATAAAGTGACTATAAGAAGTAGGATTTTAGTTAATACCTCACTGAACACAAGAACAGTTTCCAAAATACTAACAAGACGGAGTTTCACAGAACATTTTTTTCACCCATAGCATGAAAGTAATGTTAATATCATAACTTTCATTACAAAATCTTCAGTTTTACCCAAATTCAGTGATGCACCCTACACCAAAACTACTACATGTAGTATTTTGTATGACCTCTATGATTGTTAAGGACAGCACCAAGTCTTCTACACATGGAACGAATAAGTTGGTGACATAAAGTAACATCTATCTCTTTCTATTCCTCCAGAACGACCATTTTAGAACCTGAATGTAGAGCCATTCTAACTTGTCTCTTCAGAATTCCTCGGTATGTCCTGCACTTCTGTGATGCGTGTTGGAGTACTTGTAAGATGTGTGCAGCTTATTCTTGTGATCTTTCTGATATGTGCACATCTACTTGTGTAATTTGTGCACTGTGCTTGTGTGACATCTCTCAAGTCTACGCTGTGCTTGTGTGACATCTCTCAAGTCTATGCTGTGCTTGTGTGACATCTCTCAAGTCTGCACTGTGCTTGTGTGACATCTCTCAAGTCTGCGCTGTGCTTGTGTGACATCTCTCAAGTCTACGCTGTGCTTGTGTGACATCTTTCAAGTCTGCGCTGTGCTTGTGTGACATCTCTCAAGTCTGCGCTGTGCTTGTGTGACATCTCTCAAGTCTACGCTATGCTTGTGTGACTTCTCTCAAGTCTGCGCTGTGCTTGTGTGACATCTCTCAAGTCTGCGCTGTGCTTGTGTGACATCTCTCAAGTCCGCGCTGTGCTTGTGTGACATCTCTCAAGTCTGTGCTGTGCTTGTGTGACATCTCTCAAGTCTGGGCTGTGCTTGTGTGACATCTCTCAAGTCTGCGCTGTGCTTGTGTGACATCTCTCAAGTCTGCGCTGTGCTTGTGTGACATCTCTCAAGTCTGCGCTGTGCTTGTGTGACATCTCTCAAGTCGGCGCTGTGCTTGTGTGACATCTCTCAAGTCTGTGCTGTGCTTGTGTGACATCTCTCAAGTCGGCGCTGTGCTTGTGTGACATCTCTCAAGTCTGCGCTGTGCTTGTGTGATGTGTCTGGTGTGTGATGCACTCATGTTACTTGTATGACAAGTGATTTTTTGATGTGTGCCTAACATGTTTTTATTGCATCAAATAATGTTACTTAAAGTGAATTTCTGTTTTAATTCTTTTACTGTCCTTAGGCTTGCCCTAGAGAAAAACAGTAAAATCAGGGATACTCTCAGGGTCAGCAATTCCTCTTCCGCTACTGCCCTGGTCTTTGTTTTCAGGCTGCAGCCGTGATGTCCTGACTAAAACACGTGACTGCTGGAGCTTAAAGGGGTTTTCCCAGAAACAAAAGTTCATTTTAAAAATGGTCTGTGTCTGACCGTGTATGGAAAATACCACAGCTCCTGAGCGGAGGAGGAAGCCAAAGACAATACAGACATTACATCAGGGGATCACAAAGGATTCATTTTGAGAGGTAAAATATTGTTTAAACACAGGCAGTGAAATATTTTACCTCACAAAATGAATCAATCCTATGAGATCCCGTGCTGGAATGTCTGCATTGTCTTTTGCAGCCTTCCCTGCCCAGGAGCTGTGGTATGATCAGACCATGTTCCGCACACGGTCAGACACAGCCAATTTATAAAATTAACTTTTGTTTGTAGGAAAACCCTTTTAATGACTGAGCTCAGCAGTAATGCCAAGGTAGATGGAACAAGCTGCTGACCCTATGATTGGCTACAGTGGTCACATGAGATATTACCACTGCAGCCTGTAAACACGGACAGGCCAGGAGCATAAAGACATCAATAGACTAGGTGAAAATGAGTAACTCTGATTTTATTATTTTTAGACTAGGTGAAAATGAGTAACTCTGATTTTATTATTTTTAGACTAGGTGAAAATGAGTAACTCTGATTTTATTATTTTTAGACTAGGTGAAAATGAGTAACTCTGATTTTATTATTTTTAGACTAGGTGAAAATGAGTAACTTTGATTTTATTATTTTTAGACTAGGTGAAAATGAGTAACTCTGATTTTATTATTTTTAGACTAGGTGAAAATGAGTAACTCTGATTTTATTATTTTTAGACTAGGTGAAAATGAGTAACTGATTTTATTATTTTTAGACTAGGTGAAAATGAGTAACTCTGATTTTATTATTTTTAGACTAGGTGAAAATGAGTAACTCTGATTTTATTATTTTTAGACTAGGTGAGAATGAGTAACTCTGATTTTATTATTTTTAGACTAGGTGAAAATGAGTAACTCTGATTTTATTATTTTTAGACTAGGTGAAAATGAGTAACTCTGATTTTATTATTTTTAGACTAGGTGAGAATGAGTAACTCTGATTTTATTATTTTTAGACTAGGTGAAAATGAGTAACTCTGATTTTATTATTTTTAGACTAGGTGAGAATGAGTAACTCTGATTTTATTATTTTTAGACTAGGTGAAAATGAGTAACTCTGATTTTATTATTTTTAGACTAGGTGAAAATGAGTAACTCTGATTTTATTATTTATAGACTAGGTGAAAATGAGTAACTCTGATTTTATTATTTTTAGACTAGGTGAAAATGAGTAACTCTGATTTTATTATTTTTAGACTAGGTGAAAATGAGTAACTCTGATTTTATTATTTTTAGACTAGGTGAAAATGAGTAACTCTGATTTTATTATTTTTAGACTAGGTGAAAATGAGTAACTCTGATTTTATTATTTATAGACTAGGTGAAAATGAGTAACTCTGATTTTATTATTTATAGACTAGGTGAAAATGAGTAACTCTGATTTTATTATTTTTAGACTAGGTGAAAATGAGTAACTCTGATTTTATTATTTTTAGACTAGGTGAAAATGAGTAACTCTGATTTTATTATTTTTAGACTAGGTGAGAATGAGTAACTCTGATTTTATTATTTTTAGACTAGGTGAAAATGAGTAACTCTGATTTTATTATTTTTAGACTAGGTGAAAATGAGTAACTCTGATTTTATTATTTTTAGACTAGGTGAAAATGAGTAACTCTGATTTTATTATTTTTTTTCCCTAGCGCAAGCCGATGAGCACAAAAATAATTAAAATGAAAGTCCCCTTTAAGAAGGGGGGGCCATACACAATTCTTGCACAGGGACCCTTTGGTCTCAGTGCCCGCCCCTGCATGAGACGTTATAATAATTCATAAATCATATGGTTTTGATTGGCTGCTCCTAGTAAGAACACAATAAAATAAGCTCTAGTGGGCTGTGTGCCCACTATGCGTTTTTTAAGTGTTTCCGCAGCGGCAATTACGCTTAAAAAACGCTTGGTAGGAGGTCTGCAATGTTCCCCAATGATAATCCACATGTGCTGTGCACATGCTGCGGAAATATCCGCTGCGGATTATTATTACAGAAAAAAGAGCAGCACTACCAACTATTTTGCGTAAGCGCAGCGTTTTTGCCGCCATTGACTTGCATTGAATCGCATAATATCTGCATGACTACATGTACACATGCGGAAATTAAGCAATTCAATGTGCGGATGGAGAAGAGGAGACTCTCATCCAGACCCGGGTACCATAGTACCTGTAAGAAAAAAATTAAAATAAAAAAAAACATTATACTCACCTTCTGATGGCCTGCGGTCTTCTCTCCGGTCTGTCTTGGCTCCCCGGTGGCTCGTCAACGTCAGCGGTCATGTGACCTGTCACCTGACTAAATTACATCATGGAAGGTCCTTTTACACCATCACGGGCCACCAGTGAGACTGGAGAAGGAGACCGTGGGCCATCGGAAGGTGAGTATAATGGTTTTTTTTATAGTTTTTACCATTTTTATTCTTTTTTTTAACTAACTTGGTCACACGGTTGCATGGATTTATATAGTGTGACCAAGTTGTCAAGCACTTTTCCAAGCCAAAATCTTTTAGAAAACGCTTGACAACCCGCATGGGAAATCGCATGTGCTAAACGCGTGACAAACGCTTGTCCCAGGCTGAAAATACGCATGTAAAATCTGCATGAGTTTTTTCTGCCAGGGAGATGCAGAAACGCTCAGGAAAAATCCGGAGGGTTTCTGCATTGTGGGCACATTGCCTAATAGTGCCAGTGGATCAACATACTTAATTCTCATCAATAGTAAGCAGTATAAATTAATATAACTTTGCTTAATATTTCCACTAATATTCTTAAATTCAGTGTGTTGGTTTAGCCCTGCACTACAGTCACAGTATTTCATGTGAGCCCTTGAGAAAACTAATTGCCGACCCCCGATCCATGCTCTGTTAACCCCTTTACACCCCTTTACATCATTTCTCACTGTTTCCGGCAATGTGATTGCCGGAAACAGAGGAGCACCGATCCTAGGCTGCAGATCAAAGAGCACCGATCCTAGGCTATTGCTAGGACACCCCAGCCCTGGCCCCAGACTGCTATGATCGGTGCGATCGCCGATCACATCGATCGCACGGATCGTAGCGCGACAACAGGGCGGTCATGGGGCGGTGACCAGCTTGTGACCTGCCTGTCACTGCCCCATGACCCCCTGTAATGTAATCAAAGTACCCAGACTGCTGTGATTGGAGCGATCGATGATGACATCGATCGCTCCAATCAGAGTTCATGAATACAGGTGACCGGGCTGTCATAGGGAGGTGTCACCTCTCTGTGACCCCCTGTGGTGCGTGCTCTGCTACAGCCATGTCTGATTGGTGCAATCAATGTCACCAATCAGATGGCTGGGGCACAGCATGCACCAAAGGGGGTCACAGAGAGGTGACACCTCCCTGTGACCGCCCGGTCACCTGTATTCAGGAACTCTGATTGGAGCAATCATTGATGACATTGATTGCTCCAATCAGATTACCTGACTACCTCCACCTGTCACCACCCCATCATCACCCTGTGACCGCCCTGCAGACCCTCACACTTGGTGAGGATTTCTACAGAGCGTTCACATCTGATGTGTGTGTGCTGGGCCTTGTAGTGCCACAGAATATTCTGTGACACCACAAGACCATCTTCTCACCTGTTCCAGTCGCTGCTGCTGCTGCTCCTGGATCTTCTGCTCCAGCATCCTGGGTATCCTGCTCCAGAGCCTGCTGCTGATCCTGCTGCTGATCCTGCAGAGAAGACTTTGGTAAGTCTGTTCTCCCCTCATCTACCCCAATCCCCCCTCCCCCCTCTTTTTACCCCCCCTTACCACCATTTTTTTTTCTGCGTCCTGCAGCGGTCTCCAGCTCCGGTCCGAGTCTCCAGCTCCGCTCCCGGTCACCAACGCCGGGCTCTCGTTCCGGGCTCCCGGTCACCAGCGCCGGTCTCCTGTTCCGGTCCTGCTGCTGATCCTGTTGACCCCTTGGTAAGTCCATCTCTGATCTCCCCTCATCCACCCCAACCCCCCTCTCCCCCATCTTTTTACCCCCCTTCCCACCCCAATCTCCCTCACTTCAGTGTCCCTGTCAATTCTCTCGGTTCTGGTCTCCAGCTCCAGTACCGGACTCCTGCTCTGGGCTCCCGGTCTCCTGCTCGGCGCTCCCGGTCTCCAGCATCGGGCTCCCGGTCTTCTGCTCCGGGCTCCCGGTCTCCTGCTCCGGGTCTTCTGTTCCAGTCCTGCTGACCCTTTGGTAAGTCCATCTCTGATCTCCCCTCGTCCACCCCAATCCCCCTCTCCCCACTCCCCCATCTTTTTGCCCCCCCTTCCCACCCCAATCCGCCTCACCCCAGTGTCCCTGTTAATTCTCTTGGTTCTGTTCTCCAGCTCCAGTACCGGTCTCCAGCTCCAGTACCGGTCTCCAGCTCCGGGCACCCGGTCTCCTGCTCCGGGCTCCCGGTCTCCTGCTCTGGGCTCCCGGTCACCAGCGCCGGTCTCCTGCTCCGGGCTCCCGGTTTCCTGCTCCGGGCTCCCAGTCTCCTGCGCCGGGCTCCTGGTCACCAGCGCCGGGCTCCAGGTCACCAGCGCCGGGCTCCCGGTCCAGGCTCCTGATCCTGAAAGAAGAACAGAGAGGACTTTGGTAAGTCATCTCTGATCTCCCCTCATCCACCCCAATTTCCCTCTTCCCACTCCCCACACATCCGTGCGCACATCCAGCAGCCGCCGAGTATTGATCGGTGACATCGTTGCTGTTTGCACCACATACAGAATTTCCTTTTTCCACACACTCTAAATAAAGTATTGACACACACACACTCTAAATAAAGTATTGACACACACGCACCACATACATAAAAAACAATGTCCCGCTCATCCCAAACTCGCTATTCAGCGGAGGAAGCATACGCTATTCTTGCCACCGACACTGTGAGCGAGGGCGAGGATCCCACATTTATTTATTTTTCCGACTCGTCTTCCTCTTCTTCCTCCTCTCCCTCCGGTTCTGCTGGACTGCCCCGCCGTCGTCGTAGGAGAGACAATGATCCAGCGCTCCCCACTACTGATCCCACATGGACCTCGCCCCCCGAAAATGATGAACCACTGATTACTGATTTTGTGGCGGAATCAGGAATAAAGTTTGACACCACCGGCCTCACAGAAATAGACTTTTTCAAAGTCTTTTTCTCTGAGGATTTTGTAAACCTCATGGTGGGCCAAACTAATTTATACGCGCATCAATTTTTGGAACAAAACCCCTCTTCATCATTTTCTAACTGGTCTGCTGTAGACACAGTAGAAATGATGAACTTTTGGGGCCTGGTCCTTCTTATGGGGATCCAGAACAAACCCGAGCTTCGGCAATACTGGAGTGTTGACGTTTTGTATAACACTCCAGTGTTCCGAATGGCCATGATCTGGAGACGCTTTCAAGCCATCCACAAGTTCTTGCATTACCAAGATAATGCAAGGTGTCCTGCACGCGATGACCCGAACTTTGATCGTCTTTTCAAAGTTCGGCCGGTCATCAAACACTTCAACAACAAGTTTGCTGAAGTGGACATGCCCCAAAGGGACATCTGCGTGGATGAGTCCTTAATCTCTTTTAAAAGGCGGCTTGGATTCCGGCAGTACCTGCCCAGTAAGAGGTCCAGGTACGGGATCAAGCTGTATAAACTTTTTCAGAGTACCTCAGGGTACACTCACAAGTTTAGAGTTTATGAAGGGAAGGACTCCCGGATTGAACCCCCTGAATGCCTCCCCATTCTGGGAGTGAGTGGGAAAATTGTGAGGGACTTGGTGCACCCACTGCTGGATAAAGGTTATCACCTCTTTGTGGATAACTTTTATACAAGTATCCCGCTCTTCAAGTCCCTCTCTGCGCGACGTACTGCAGCCTGCGGTACTGTCCGCAAAAATTAGAAAGGCCTCCCAAAGACGCTAATTGGGCAGCTGCTCAGAAGGGGTGAGAGCAGAGCCCAATGTAGCGACCACCTGCTGATTGTCAAGTACAAGGACAAGAGGGATGTCCTTTTGTTGACCACCATACATGGTGATGGCAGCACCCTCAGCTCTGTAAGAGGTTCCACTACACAGGTCGCCAAACCAGACTGTGTAGTGGGGTACAACAAGTACATGGGGGGAGTTGATCTTTCAGATCAAGTCCTCCAGCCGTACAGTGCTTTCAGAAAGGCCAAGGTATGGTATAAGAAGCTGGCCGTGCACATTGTACAGATGGCAATGCACAACGCTTTCCTTCTGTCACAATGTGCAGGCCAGACTTCTACGTCGTACCTTCACTTCCAGGAGACTGTTATCAAGGCCCTGATATTTGGCAGCGGTGACGGAGCAGGCCCTAGTAGTTCCGGAATTGAAGGACTGAGAATTGTACCAGGCCAGCATTTCCCAGGGCAGATCCCTCACAGTGGAAAAAAAGGAAAGTCACAAAAGAGGTGCCGAGTGTGTTATAAAAGTGGAATACGCAAGGACACCATTTATCAATGTGACAACTGCCCTAACAAACCTGGCCTGTGTATGAAAGACTGCTTCAAAAGGTACCATACTTTGATGGACTATTAAATTAATTTCTGACGTATGAGAACCTGACAAACACTACACAACACAACTGACGTAGTGTTCATCAGGTTGTCATACGTCAGTTGTGTAGTGTTCGTCAGGTTGTCCTACACAACTGATGTATAACACTACTGTTAGGTGTCGGTCTGGTGCTGGATTTGAAATGGGTCCAGGACCTTCTATGGTCTCCCATTTCAGTCCAGCCAGGGATGATGCTGCTCAGAATTGCTGTCAGCCACAACGCCTAGCTGGTCCGCGAGCACTGTTTATCTCCCAGGTAGTTGTGCCTAGCAATGTTAAGCCTGGGTTGCAGACGGAGACAGGGCTTGTGGAATCTAAGTCCAGGATTTGCCTGAGCATGTCCGTGACCTGGCGGATCATGATTTGTGGGTTGGCACTCACCTGACCCGGTGACCTGCCACCGCCTGATTGGTCCACGGGTAACATCACCAATGGCGCGTCGGTGGGCAGGGCTTAGTCTTTAAAAGGCCCGCCCACAAACATGGCGACGCGCTCAGATCATTTTGCAAGTGTTGTTTGTGTGGACGAATGTATTCCACGTGCTCTCTAGCTGCTCTCTCCGTGACCTGCCGATGCCAGAGTTAGCTCGGCTAATTAGCGTAGGTCACTCAGGCAGGCTTAGATTTGCTTAGGCAGGTAGCTACGTCTAGCAGCCTGGCTCAGCCAAAGGAGTCTCCTAATAACTCGAGCAGCCTGCAGACACCCTGTCCACGGCTATCGCCTGTCAGCCACGTGGAGTAGTAACCTTCTGTCCGGTGGCACGCCGGCTGGAGGCACGTGTACCCGTCGCGTAGTCACACAGGCATCTAGCGCCAATCCCTACAGCGTAGCGCCTGTATCGAAGACAGGGCTACTGCTTTCCCTCCAGTCGCACGTCTCCCTGCAGGTCTTGGAGATTGTGTGAACTGCTGAAGCCCGCTCCGTGTGCATTAACACGGAGTGGTTCTTCAGTTAAGTAGGTGCTATCCCGGTCACTCTTCTCCCGTGCAGTTAACGGAGATAGAGCGAACCGCTATACCCGTTCATGTGTGCGGTAACACGGAAGGGTTTAACATTTAAGTTGGTTGCGTATCTTTCCACCCGGAAAGTGTTCGGCAGCAGTCCTCCAGGCTGCATCGCGGACCCCGGGGTCGGTTGCGTTCCATTTTAATAAAGTTGTCTGCAACCACCCTCCTAACAACTACATTATAAAATTCAAAAATCAACTACCACTACCAAAAAGGGGGCACTAGTTGGGCATTTCCACTGTTTAGGCACATCAGGGGTTCTGAGAACGTGACATGACGCCCGCAGACCATTCCATCAAAGTCTGCGTTCAAAACTGTCACTCCTTCCCTTCCGAGCCCTGACATGCGCCCAAACAGTAGTTTTCTCCAACACATGGGGTATCTGCATACTTAGGAGAAATTGCACAACAACTTATGGGGTGCAATTTCTCCTGGTACCCTTGTGAAAATACAAAAATTGGGGTCTAAAATTAAATGTTAGTGAAAAAAAGTTAAATGTCCATTTTTTCCTTTCATGTTCAATTAATTGGTGTGAAGCACCTGAAGGGTTAATAAAGTTCTTGAATGTGGTTTTGAGCACTTTGAGGGGTGCAGTTTTTAGAATAGTGTCACTTTTGGGTATTTTATGTCATATAGACCCCTCAAAGTGACTTCAAATGTGATGTGGTCCCTAAAAAAAATGTTTTTGTAAATTTTGTTGTAAAAATGAGAAATCGCTGGTCAACTTTTAACCCTTATATCTCCCTAATAAAAAAAAAATTTTGGTTCCAAAATTGTGCTGATGTAAAGTAGACATGTGGGAAATGTTATTTATTGCAAAATGTTCAAAATTTTCGCCAAATTTCCGTTTTTTTTCGCAAATAAACGCAAGTGATATCGAAGAAATTTTACCACAATCATGAAGTACAATATGTCACGAAAAAACAATCTCAGAATCAGGGGGATCCGTTGAAGCGTTCCAGAGTAATTACCTCATAAAGTGACAGTGGTCAGAATTGTAAAAATTGGCCTGGTCATTAATGTGCAAACCACCTTGGGTTGTAAAGGGGTTAAAGGGAATCTGTCAGCAGGTTTTTGCTATGTAATCTGAGGACAGCAGGAGATAGCGGCTGAAACACAGAATTCAGAGATGTGTCACTTGTCAAAGTGCGTGCGGTGTTGCTTAGTAATTGTCAAGGATTTATCAAGAAGAGATTAACATTGCCGGACAACACTAGTCCAGCAACGCCCCCTGCTGTGATAAGCAGCACACCGTCTATGGACTTTGTACATGGAGAGCCTGGTGTGGGTGGGGACAGCTTTCTCAGCTCTGCTTCATTCTAAATCTAAAAGCTCTGATTGGGTCAGAACTGCTGCAACCAGTAATCTAAGTGATACATTGTTGGATTCAGCTTCTATTTGTCTACATTACGCTCCTCTCAGATGAGTAGTAAAACCTGCCGACAAATTCCCTTTTAGATTTTATTGCCGGTGTCAAGCTATTGTTTATATGTACATTTTATAAAACCTATAAAAAGTTTGGAATCAATAAAATATAAAGTCATAGATTTCATTATACCTTCTGAATGCTCGTAGAGTTGTTCGCTAGGCCCACTTGCACTGCAGATTTAAGAAAAAAAAAGACATTACTACATGCATGTGAGAATTATTAACTACAATAAAAAATGGTTCTTTCCTTAAAGGGAACCTGTCACCTGAAAAAAACACAATCAGCCTGCAGATATGGGGATAATCTCCAGATTAACCCTGCTCTGAACTTTATTTCTCCCGGCATCCATTGGATTCAGTCACCGCTCTGCGTATAGTGAGAAGTGGCTGCAAACACTCCCCCTGCACTGACTTACAGCAGCTCAGCAGTAGGGCCGGCTGTCAATCACTGGCGGGGACGAGGTTACAGCCACCGCTCTCTATACAGAGAACGGTGACTGAACCCGCGCCGGCGCCGCCCGTGACTGAAACCAGAATGCTAAAAGGAGGAATAAAGATCATTTCCTCATGACAGTAGGGGTCTAAGTGCTGGGCAGGTTCAGAACGCTATTATTCTGCAGATTAACCCCATATATGCAGAAAAATAGCTTCTTTCATGTCACAGGTTTCCTTTAAGGAAAGAAAAAGTAATATTACATCAGTTGAGACCCTAGAAAGACCTAGGTGCATTCTGACCATAGGAAGAATCACCAAATACCAAGGTTCAGGAAGAACCAAATAGAGGACAATATACAGTAGGTACGGAAAGTATTCAGACCCCTTTAAATTTTTCACTCTTTGTTTCATTGCAGCCATTTGGTAAATTCTAAAAAGTTCATTTTTTTCTCATTAAAGTGCACTCTGCATTCCATCTTGACTGAAAAAAAAACAGAAATGTAGAAATTTTTGCAAATTTATTAAACAAGAAAAACTGAAATATCACATGGTCATAAATATTCAGCCCCTTTGCTCGGTATTGAGTAGAAGCACTCTTTTGAGCTAGTACAGTCATGAGTCTTCTTGGGAATGATGCAACAAGTTTTTCACACCTGGATTTGGGGATCCTCTGCCATTCTTACTTTCTCTAGTTCTGTCAGGTTGGATGGTGAACGTTAGTAGACAGCCATTTTCAGGTCTCTCCAGAGATGCTCAATTGGGTTTAGGCCAGAGCTCTGGCTGGACCAGTCAAGAATGGTCACAGAGTTGTTCTGAAGCCACGCCTTTGTCATTATAGCTGTGTGCTTAGGGTCATTGTCTTGTTCGAAGGTGAACCTTCGGCCAAGTCTGAGGTCCAAAGCACTCTGGTAGAGGTTTTCATCCAGGATATCTCTGTACTTGGCCACATTCATGTTTCCTTCAATTGCAACCAGTCGTCATGTCCCTGCAGCTGAAAAAGACCCCCATAGCATGATGCTGCCACCACCATGTTTCACTGTTGGGATTGTATTGGGCAGGTGATGAGCAGTGCCTGGTTTTCTCCACACATACCGCTTAGAATTATCACCAAAAAGTTCTATCTTCATCTCATCGGTCCAGAGAATCTTATTTCTCATAGTCTGGAGTCCTTCATGTGTTTTTCAGCAAACTCTATGCAGGCTTTCATATTTCTTGCACTGAGGAGAGGCTTCCATCGGGCCATTCTGCCATAAAGGCCCAACTGGTGGAGGGCTACAGTGATAGTTGACTTTGTGGAACTTTCTCCCATCTCCCTACTGCATCTCTGGAGCTCAGCCACAGTGATCTTGGGGTTCTTCTTTACCTCTCTCACCAAGGCTCTTCTCCCATGATTGCTCTGTTTGGCTGGATGACCAGGTCTAGGAAGACTTCTGGTGGTCCCAAACTTCTTCCATTTAAAGATTATGGAGGCCACTTTGCTTTTAGGAACCTTGGGTAATGCAGAAATTCATTTGCAACCTTAGCCAGATCTGTGTCTTGCCACAATTCTGTCTCTGAGCTCCTTGGGCAGTTCCTTTGAGCTCATGATTCTCATTTGGTCTGACATGCACTGTGAGCTGTGAGGTCTTATACAGACAGGTGTGTGCCTTTTCAAATCAAGTCCTATCAGTTTAATTAAACACAGCTGGATTCCAATGAAGGAGTAGAACCATCTCAAGGAGGATCACAAGGAAATGGACAGCATGTGACTTAAATATGAGTGTCTGAGCAAAGGGTCTGAATACTTATGACCATATGATATTTCAGATATTATTTTTTAATAAATTTGCAAAAATGTCTACATTTCTGTTTTTTTTCAGTCAAGATGGGGTGCAGAGTGTACTTTAATGAGAAAAAAAATGAACATTTTAGAATTTACCAAATGGCTACAATGAAAAAAAGAGTGACAAATTTAAAGGGGTCTGAATACTTTCCGTACCAGCATCTGTTTGCACTTAGCAGTGAGAGATGTCACCAGTAGCAGAAGAGGAAGGATTGTGAAATCTGGAGACAGATCCACTTCAACCATTCACATACACATACATGAAACCAAGTAAATTTAAAGGGGTTGTCTGGTCAAAAGTGATAAGTCTGCAGTCACTCTATGTGACTTCAGACTTATGAATACCAACCCCCAGCACAGGCACTGTGGGATGCGGGGATTTGCCGGTATGAGACCTGGTAATGGAGGGTATGCATGTGTTATATATACCCTTGGCCAGTGAACAGGCCTCACTCTCCATACACTTGTATTGAGCGAGGCTGCGTCTTCTAGTCGAAGCTCCTACTGGCAATCCACGGCACTAGACAGGGCCTGGCCTGGCTCCATACAAGTGAACGAAGCGAGGCGGCGCTGACTGGCCAGGGGTATGTATAACACATACATAGCCTCCGGTTCCGGGTCTCATATTGGCAAATCCCCATAGCGCAAAGTGCCTGTGCTAGGGGGATTCATGAGTCTGCAGTCACACAGTGTGACTGCAGACTTATCCATTTTGACCGGACAACCCCTTCAACATTTAGAACTTCAGGATATATGAGAAAAGAGGACAGCTTCTTGAGTAATAAATTACAAAGAGAAGAAAAAGTAACAGCACTGAAGGGGTTCACTATAAAGGGATGCTCATGTACAGTACCAATAAAAAGTTTGAACACAACAGTTGATGAAATAGTTTACCTTCATTTTATTGGAATGGGCTCATAGGTCGATTCACGGGTCACTCCCGGTCATGTCTCATGAGTAGTGTTGAGCATTCCGATACTGAAAAATCGGGTATCGACCGATATTCGCGGTATCGGAGTTCCAATACTGAGTTCCGATACTTTTAGAATATCGAATACCGAAATCGGAAGTTCCCATAATACCTGCGCTCTGCAGTGTCTCTGAAGGATGACAAGCTGGATGGCAGCGCTCAGCTTACTGTACTTGTCATTTAGTGTAAAGGATTTAAAAAAAAAATAATAGTGTTTTCATGTACCGTCTCTTAAAAATAGCCAGCCGGCAATTCAGCAGCGGTACCCGACAATTTAGAATAGAAAGAATAGAGCATCACACATAGATTAGATACATAGAAACATGTCATTTTTTTGGGGGGACCCCATTTTAATAGCTAGTAAAGGCGGGGCTGATATTAGTAGCCTGGGAAGCTCTATGGGTATTACCCCCTTCCCAGACTTCAAACATCTGCCCCAGCCATCTGCTTAACCTCCGCTAGAGCCTAAAATTACGGGGAACCCCATGCCAATTTTTTTTTAATAAATCCTTTATTTTAACACTAAATGACAAGTACAGTAATCAACACTGTCTCTGTACTTAGAAACATGTCAGTCACATACATAATATCTATCTAATCTATGTGTGATGCTCTGTCTTTCTGTTCTAAATTGTCGGGTACCGCTGCTGAATTGCCGGCCGGCTTTTTTAAAGAGACAGTGCATGAAAACACTATTATTTTTTTTAATAAATCCTTTACACTAAATGACAAGTACAGTAAGCTGAGCGCTGCCATCCAGCTTGTCATCCTTCAGAGACACTGCAGAGCGCAGGTATTATGGGAACTTCCGATTTCGGTATTCGATATAAATCCTTTACACTAAATGACAAGTACAGTAAGCAACACTGTCACTGTACTTCATATATATATGTGACTGACATGATTCTATCTATCTAATCTATGTGTGAAGCTCTATTCTTTCTGTTCTAAATTATCGGGTACCGGTGTATGCCGCTGCTGAATTGCCGGCTTTTCATGTTTCACTGTGAGCACTGTTCCCATCGATTTGGGCAACCACCTCCCCCAATACATTCTACATTATTGTTAGTTGTTTTCCTTCATGTATAATTAACCTACAAGGAAAGAAAGGGTTTATTTTCATTCCGATATTTGTGTCCCATTGACTTGCATTGGTTTCCGGTATCGGAATCGGCGATATCCGATACTTTTTGAGTATCGGCCCGATCCAATCCGATCCGATATTTCCTGATATCGGAAGGTATCACTCAACGCTACTCATGAGCGATGACATTACTAAGTTACTGACGTTATCGGTTGTGAGACATAACCGGGAGTGACCTATGAAGCATGGTTCTCAAAACGACGCTCCATAGCTTGCTGTACAGAATCGTTAGATGTCGTGGGAACCCCAATGGGTTACGTCGTAGGTGCAGAGATTGTAATTTAAAAATAAATTGGCGAATGAGCGAGAGTTTCTTCCTTTTATTTATTTAACTTTCCTTTTATGTCTTTCAGGTTCCCATTTTTGGACTTCTTCTGATTGGCTGGATTACGTTGGAACTTCATGGTTTTGTTTTGCTTTTTAATAAGTAGGTGAACGAGGTGTGGGGGAGTGTTCTTTAAAATAAACTATGTTTTCCTGTGTGTGTGTGTGTTTTTGTTTTTTTTTATTACTGGGTTAGTAATGGGGATGTCTGATAGACACCACTCCATTACTAACCCTTGGTTTTGATGCCAGCTGACATTACAAGGCTTACAATGACGAATCCCGTCACTCACGTGGTTGATGAAAAGTTCTTTTTAATGGAGGTCCACATACAAAACATTTCAGCCCATCCCAGACTTTTGTCAATCATTACATTACAAAGCTGACATCAACCTGATAAAACTACTACCCCAATTGCCACTGCACCATCGCAATCAGGAAAAGCCAGCAAAGAGCCTGAGTTGGCGCATCTCATTGATGCGCCAATTCTGGGGTAACTGCAGGCTTTTATTTTTAGGCTGGGAAAGGGCCAATATCTATGGACCTTCCTATCTTGTTAATACAAGAGCACACCTCTGTTCTTTACAAAGGCTGGTTATAAAAAGTAGGGGGGAACCCACATCATTTTTTTTATATGCATGTGTTTTTGGGTGCATTTGCGCTGTGAAAACACACGTTACAAACTGTGTTCTTTTTTTACTGCAGTGCTGTGGGAAAGTTCTCACCGCACATGCGTTAATGTCAGTGAGGTGAACAGAGTTCATTGGATAAGGACTCCGATGACCTTTCTGCCAGCACACTGAGGTGTGCAAGCTTGCACAGCTAATTGTCTCTGCAGGATGGCAGACTGTATAGTCGTATCTTGCGACAATACAGCCTGCCATCTTGATGTAGCAGACCTAGACCTGTCGCGCAACAAATGGATGATTTTATTCACGTCAGGGACAGGTGAGGATGATGATGCTTTCTTATTTTATTTCAATTGACATCGGCTTCAATGGAATGGGTGTTATGTTATTAGTTAAATTTAGATTTATTAAAGGAGTCTGTGTGTTTCTTTCAAATAAATTAATTGATTCTGGGTATTTAAAAATTGAACGGCACTCGCAAGGTCCGAGAGCCGTGTGATTTTTTTTTCTCGCACCCATTGACTTGCGATTTTTATTCTAAGTAAGATTTAAGCTGTGAAAAAAATCACAGATGAGCGGTAACTCATAGATTAATATTGGTCAAAGTAGAATCCAATTTTTTATCGGATTGCACTTGTTCGTTTTCCTTGAAAATGAATGTGAGATAAAACATTTCCCTGCCTGTTTTTAAAAAATGTTTTACCTCAAAGAAAGAATTTTTTGTGATCCAGTCCTGTAATGTCTGTAGACTTTTTTGCGTCTCCCCCTTCCCAGGAGCTGTGGAATTATCTGTCCATGTCCCTGTACCGTCAGTCAAAGCCATTACACAGTACACAGCAGGGGCCCATTTATAAGATTATCTCAGCACAGGAACATTTTATTTAAACACATCCAATTGTGGAATTTATTATTATCAAGATCTATTGATTAAAATGAACTTTGCAGGTAAACCCCTTTAAGTTTTACTTTGGCTGTGTTCACACATGTTGTGTTTTTCAGCTTCAGAAAACTGCATCAAAACACAATCTCTGGAAGGAAATCAGCTGCGTCAAAAACGTTTTGCTGCATTTTTTGATGCATTTTTTGTGAGTTTTTTTGAGTGATTTTTTTCACTGTCCTGTCTCTATTTATGCATGTACATAAAGTTCTGTTAAAAAAGAACCCCATTCTATTTCACCATCAAAAACGCTGCTGCAAATTTTGGTGCATTTTTTCAGCGTTTTTTTCACCACTGTATAAGGACGTGATTTTCCTCCAAAATATCAGTAATTAATGGGGGCACTCTCCTACACCTCTACTGAAGTCCGATATTAACTATTAACATCAAACTTGACTATTAATAATTAATTTCCACTAACGTTATCTGTGCCTTATACTATATACCAACTGAGACAAAACCGTGTGCTAATAAAAGGTATTTATTACACAAAAGTCTACAGTTAATATATTACTAGGTATCACACTAACACAGTACACAAAACGGATTCACAATTCCCAATTACCTAATATATTTTCCACCCACATTTGCTAATCACTCATGCAATATCGGCCCACCCAACTATACCAACTTTGCCTATATATATCTATCAATATCTAGGAGGGTTAGTACAGGGTATGTAGGGCTAGTAAGTAAAGAAGTTACAGGGGAAGAGAGATACTCAGCCATGTGTTGTTATGTCCATCTTCAAGAGTCTAAGGGGCCTTAGCACATGTGCATTCTGGGTTTTTAAGTCCAGCCAGTGTACAGCTTCATGTCACAGGAAATGATGTATTATTCCCCGCCCACTGGCTAAGATCTTTGTTCATGTCCAACCATACTCGCAAAACCTGATTTAGCACATGGCTGGACATTCTATTGAAACCTCCTCCAGCAGCAAACAGACTGAAACACATGGGGAGATGTGGGGCCAATATATACATGTATACTTATCTGCAAGCATGGCTAGCATGTATATACATGTACAACCTGGGACACTTCCCTTTACAACCACCCATTATTTCCCATGGGTGAAAAAACACTGACAAAAATGCTGAAAGAAGTGACATGCTCTATTTTCCAAAAACCCAACCAAGGCACAAAATACACAACAACAAAAAAGCATGATGTGTGAACAGAGAATTCTGGTTTCTCATAGACTTTGCTGGTACTGCAAAACACAGCTGAAAATTTGCATAAAAATCTGCAGCAAAAAATGCTAAAAAAACACAACATGTGTGAACATAGCTTTTAAGTGAAGTTTAACTTGAACTTATTATATGTTGTCAAAATTACTCACAAAACGTCGCTTTCAAAAGCCACAAAAGACGACGGAGGGGTTTCCTCATTTCTTGTGAATTTCTTTCTGTAGAAACATACAAATCAAGGTCTGTGTTAAGAGTCAAAGTGAAAAGAAAAATACTATTTTAAATGATAAAACCATCAAGGTAGAGGGAGTTGTACTTGCAAATGTGGAGTGAAGAAATGTTCATTGTTCTCATGGGTCTTAATTCACCAACAACTACTTGGATATTGCATTTTACCTAACCAGGTGGGTGTCAAAAAGGGCAGATAGACACCTACACCATCACAAGACCCTACAATTACCATGTAAGGCAGCACCCACCACTTCCTCACTGATACCTCAGATGCCTCTCCTAGATAAGAGCAGTCTATGCGGTATGCAATGTATCGTCCTTCAGGGAGCGCTTCTTCCCAGACCATTTCAAGGTCTCCAGCATATCCAACTCCTTTTGAGTACCAGCCTACTGCTCCAATCATGCATTCCCCGTCACCTCTTTTGCCATACTTACGGATGCAAAGTCTGCTTCCAATATCACGGGCTGGAGTGACTTGTAAGTTTCGTAATAGTGAGATCACAGATGTCTATGCAAGCACCGTGTAACGCATGTTACACAAGTCTTGAATGGTGGCTCAAAAAAAAGATGAAGAAGCATCGACTTCAATATCATCATAAGAAGCGTCGACACAAGTTTGCAAAAAGGTATGAAAAGTGAACTGTAGAAGATAGGAAACGGGTGGTTTGGAGCTATGGGACAAAAGTCAATAGACTAGGCTATGATGGGTGCAAATGGGTCTGGAAGAAACAAAGGAAAATGGGGCTAAAGGATGGAGAAATTGAAGGAACTGACAAGTTCGGTGAAGGAAGCCTGATGATATGGGGTTGTTTCACAGCTAAAGGCGTTGGATACTTTACCAGAATCGATGGTGGTCTCAATGCTGAGCTATATGTGAGTATCCTACAAGATGAATTACTTTGTACACTCGAGTACCATCGGTATGAAAAGGACAACATAGTGTTCCAGCCGGACAACGACCCAAAGCATACGTTGAGATTGGCAAATAAATGGTTCAATGACAATGAAGTCGAAGTGCTGGATTGGCCCCCACAGACCTCAGACCTTAATCCAATTTAACACTTGTGGGTAGAATGGAATAAAAAACTATATACATATCCAAGCGAGTCGAAGAGCATGCACCAACTGGGAACATGTAAAAGAGACCCGGAATTAGATGTCGGTCAAGACATGTTTGAATCTGATCGAGAGCATGCACAGAAGGATTCAGGCAGTGTTGAAAGCCAAAGGTGGATTTACAAAATACTAATAAATAATAAAAAATTGTATTTAGATTTTTAGGAGCAAAACAGTAACAGTGCAGTGGCATGACAAGAATCTGCATAATTAATCATATGCTAAATAGTTGCAACTCAAGTTTATATATGAGATAGACAAGATGATTGTCTATAAAATGAGGGTAGTCTCACAATAAAATAAGTAGTGGATGGTGAGATATGGAGCCTGAAAGTCAAAAGTTCAAAACATTGATACTCTTTTGCTCTTCACTGTATTCATGTGCAGTTGGTGGTTCTGGCGATGTATTCAATTAATAATGATGGTCCCAGTGCTATATTCAATTACCGATTATGGTTCTAATAATGAATTAGTGTATTAATGGTTGTTTTGGTGCTGTATCTAAGTACTGATGATGATGCTGGTGCCATTCATGTACTGATGGAATGTTCTGGTGATGTATTCATTTACTGATCATGGATCTGGTGCGGTCTTCCCTCATTAAAAACAAATGAAACAATTAAAAAAAATTTGGTATGTCCACATCCTTAAAAGTCTGATCTATCAAAATATAAAAAGAACTAACATATGCAGTAAAGAGAAAAAAAAAATAGAAGAACTACTTTTTTTTTGTCACCACACCTCTTACAGCAAAAAGCCATCCAAATGTATGCACCCTGAATTGATAGCAATAAATATTTCAACTTACTATGCAAAAAACAGCCCTCACATAGCTTCATAGATATATTTTTATTGTTCTAACAGGTCCTTAAAAAAGCATCACAAGCTAAATGTTGTTTTTTTTTTTTAACAAAAATAAGAATCTCTGAAAGTTTGGGATTACTGTAATCACAAAGACCTGGAGAATCATGTTCACACGTGACTTTTACCACATAATGAATATCTTAAAAGCAAAACCTAAAAAACAATGATGGGATTGTGTTTATTCACTGCAGGTATACCATGAACTGCTGGGAGGGGTGCCACTTGAATTTTCGCCTTGGGCACCAAAAAAAAAAGCTAGAATCAGGCCTGTCCCCACAGACGTTAGGAAGCTAACCGATTCAAGCCAAAATCACCGGGTTTAGCCAACTTCTATCTCATGAGTCTGAGGGCATTTAGAATTAAATAACTGTTTGATCGCTGGGCATCAAAAGAGCTCAGACCCCAAGTGATAAAGTCACAATATGATGCTGTTTTTCAGTTACAGTATGGTGGTTCTAAAATCATGTTATAAAAGTATAATTTAGTAACTATATGGCAGTATTAGTTACGGTATTAACCACACATGGTATAGAGAGATTCAGTAATGCTATGGTGGTATGTGGTGGTACTGTTCAATCACTATAGTTGAGGATTTCTGTCCTTTAACCCTTTCACGACCTTGGGATTTTCCGTTTTTCGCTCCCCTTTTTCCCAGAGGCATAACTTTTTTATTTTTTAATATGTCCCTGTGATGGTTTATTTTTTCTGGGACGAATAGTAATTTTGAACGACATCATTGGTTTTACAATGTCGTGTACTGGAGAAAAAGGAAAAAATTCAAAAGTGCGTCAAAATTGCAAAAAAAGTATAATTCTACACTTGTCTCTTGGTTGTTTTTTTTTACCATGTTCACTAAATGCTAAAACTGACCTGCAATTATGATTCTCCAGGTCATTATGAGTTTGTAGATACCAAACATGAATAGGTTATTTTTTTTAAAGTGGTGAAATAAATTCTAAAGTTTGTAAAAAAAATTATAATGGCGCCATATTCCGAGACCCGTAGCGTCTCCCTTTTACAGGATCTGGGGCTGGGTGAGGGCTTATTTTTCGCACGCTGAGCTGAAGGTTTTATTGATAATATTTTTAGGTAGATATAATGTTTTAATTGCTTGTCATTACGTTTTATTGCGATGTTGCAGCGACCAAAATAACTTAATTCTGGTGTTTTGTTTTTTTTCTCGTTACACAGTTTACCATTTGGATTAATTCTTTTTATATCTTGATAGATCGGGCGATTCAGAATGCAGCAATATATGTATATTTTAGTTTTATTATTCATTTATTTTGAATGGGGCAAAAGGGGGGTGATTTGAACGTTTATATTTTTAAAAAAAAAAAACATTTTTTTTTTACTTTTTTCTGGCCTTAATAGTTTCCTTAGAAGACTTGAAGGTGCTTTCATCCGATCACTTGTGCTACACATGGTTAAAATGATCATCTGCTATGAGCGATGGCCAACGGGTAACGCTCATGGCAAATCGGCACATGATCCTGCTAAAAAACAGATTGCAGTAAAAAAGAAAACTATTTAAGACATTCCCGTCCTTATTTGAATGAACTATTTTTGCATTGTATCTTTTCATTTTTTATCACCCCTAACAAATCCAAAAACAGGTATAACTACCAGACATGTGAACATAGCCTTACAATACAATGTAACGAATGATAGTCGTATTTAGTGCTTACGTTGGCTGCACCTCCTCATCCTCACTGTCTTCAATTATTGGGCGCTTTAAGCCTCTTATTCTGGACTTCCTTCCTAAAATATATAACAAAACTGATTATGATTCTCATTCACCTCCAGATTTACACATCATCAGAGAAGCAGTCTCCACCTCTCACCATGGAAGAAGCAGAACCTATTACACACTGTAGGGATAAAATTATTGGGACACATACACATTACTCCTGGAGGAAATTTTATGACATTCCTTTTTAAATCCAGGGTCATTAACATGGAGTTGATCTCCCTTTGCAGCTAATAAAGCTTCCACTCTAAAAAAAAAAATTGGGGGATATTTCTGTGCAATTTGTTGTCCATTCTTCCAGAAGAGCAGTTATCAGGTCAGACACTGATGTTGGACAAGGGGACCTGGCTTGTAATCTCTGGTTAATCCAAAAGGTATCTATCTGATGGAGTTGAGGTTAGGTCTCTTGAAGGGTCAGTCATGTTCTTCCACACCAAACTCACCCAGCCATGTCTTATTTGAACTTTCATGAACTGACTTGTGACAACATATGACAGCAAGATGCTGAATTCAGGGAGCTCTTTAGAACGAGCCATTTTATCACAACTGTTCGCACAGGCAGACTACATGCTTAGATGCTGGATTTTATACCCATGGCAATGGAACCAAAAGAGAAAACCTTAATTCAATGATTAAGAGGTGACTTTTCATACTTGTTCACACAGTGTGTAAAGCTTCCTTCACATGTACATGTTTTCAGCACGTGTGGCATTCGCTTTCACATGCACTGAAGACACGTATGCACACATACCTATCATAATCTATGGAGATCTTTGCATGAGACCCGTCCGCATGGATTACAAGGGCCAATACACATTTCGGGCTCCGTGTGAAACATCCTTGTGACAACCGTGTGCTGTACATGTTTAACACTGCAAAGTATAGGAGAAGCTTTGGAATTGATATTTAAGTCATGGTGGAAAAAAAATGAATTGCACACGGATGGAACACTGATGGCACACGGATGACACACTGATCCAAAATACTTATGACACCGGTACCATTTTTCCAGTACCGGTATTATATGGACATGTGAAGGGTGGTTTAGTCAAAGGAATCTGTTAAACATGTCGTCGGTCGGGTAACAAACCCTGAGCTGGAGGTTTTCAGGAGGCAGACACAGAGCTTTTCCCCAGGATATTGTAACTTAGTTTTTCCTCTCCTTGTAACAAGAACCATAACCTTTCTAATATTTCGACATAGCCGCAAGAGGGCTTGTTTTTTGCAGAACACAACTTATTCTATGAAATAAGTGGAAACGGTGAGGAGAAAAACTGTAATTCCACATTTTCTTTTTCAAGGTTTTGTACTAGCGCAGCTTACTTTGTGGTAATCAGGTGGTGATCTGTTACCTTTGCTCTATGGGTCAGTATGGTTACAGGATCCCAAATCTATATATTTATATTCATGATTTACTAATTAAAAATAAAATAAAAACATTTACAAAAACAATTTGGCTTTTGTCACCATATTCTGAGAGCCATATATATATTTTTTTAAAGTGGTCATCCGGCAGTCAAGGTAACCCTTCGTCAATGTGCATTCATACTGCACGGTGGCCCCATGTTCATTAGAACTGATGGCCATTATGTTAAAGTCTGTTACATGTCACCATCACACTTGACAGCGGTATTAACCCCATAACGCCCAATGACGGACACTGCACGGCATGAGCAGGTGTAAGTTAATGCTCCTTGCCGTGCAGTGTCCGTTATGGCTTTAAACTGTCACAGCGTGTAAACACGCAGTGACAGATAAGTGTGGACAGCTATCTATGACAGCTGAGCAGCACAAGATGGGGTGCAGGGAGCCATATGGTCGGTCCGCACACCTAGATCGCTGCGATCGGTCAGTCAATCTGACTGACCGATCTCAGCATGATCGTGCAGAAGATGCTGAAATATCAGCGTCTCCAGCCCGATCAGTGCCGGAGTTCAGCACTGCCAGTGGCTGAGCTCCGGCACTAAACAGCTAGTAGCCGTGTCAGCACCACCCCTGGCTGTTAACCCCCTGACAGATCGGTGCCGCTGCGATGTCGTGGGGCCCAATCATTGCCATGGTGACCAGGGGTCGTCATGACGACCCCCGGGTCACCAAGCTACGGAAAGCTGCTGAAACCATGCTCACAGCATGGGCTCAGGAGCTTTCACTAAAGGTATAATGAATGCACTGCA
Organism: Phyllobates terribilis; assembly: GCF_046119375.1. Taxonomy (NCBI): domain Eukaryota; kingdom Metazoa; phylum Chordata; class Amphibia; order Anura; family Dendrobatidae; genus Phyllobates; species Phyllobates terribilis. The sequence goes on along the minus strand of NW_027362783.1, from coordinate 17,506,297 downwards.
ATCTAGTACATTGCAATACATTATATCTGTGATCAAAGAGAAACAAGTGAAGGTCCCATAAAGGGACTAAGTAAAAAGTAAAGAATAAATGGCAAAAAATGTGTAAAAATATGTAAAAAAATTAAATAAATAATAATAATTTTAAAAAAATATTCACTAATAAATACACATTTTTATGTAAAAAATAAATAAATAAATAAAATAAAAAAAAGTACACATATTTGGTATTGCCGAGTCTGGAACAACCCGACCTATAAAAGTGTCACACTAGTTAACCCCTTCAGTGAACGCCACACAAAAAAAACTTAAAAAAACGAGGCTAACGATGCTTTATCACCATGCCACTGGGAAAAAAAGGGGAATGAAACACGATAAAAAAAACAAATATAAATAAAATTAGTACCGCTGAAAACGTCATCTTGTCCCACAAGAAACAAGCCGCCATACAGCCCCATCATTGATAAAGATGTTAAACAATACAGGTCCCAGGACAGAGCCCCGTGGTACCCCACTTCAGACATTCATCCAGCTGGATGTGAAGCCATTTACAACCACCCGTTGAGTCCGATCACTAAGCCAGTTATGAATCCACCTAACAGTTGCCTTGTCCTTTCAATACTTGGTCATTTTTTCAATAAGGATGGTGTGAGATACTTTGTCAAATACTTTGCTGAAGTCAAGATATACTATATCTACGCCATTTCTGTTAGGCGTCAGGTGTTTGCTGGATTTGAAATGGGTTCAGAACCATCAGTGGATTCTGTAGTCTCTCATTCCAGTCCAGCCAGGGCTGATGCTGCTCAGCATCATCATCAGTCCCAACGCCTAGCTGGTGCACGAGATGTACAGGTTGTCTCTTGGGTCTTTGTTCCTAGCAACATGAAGGATAGGTTGCGGAGGGAAACAGGGCTGCTAAAGCTTAAGACCAGGATTCTCTGCACTGAACATGCCCGTGACATGGTGGACCGTGATTGGTGGTGTGGGAGTCAGCTGATCCGGTGACCTGGCGCCGCCTGATTGGTTGCGGGTGACGTCACCAATAGTGCGACGGTGGGCAGGGCTTAATCTTTAAATAGCCCCCCCACAAACATGGCGGCGCGCTCTGATCATTGACCTGTGATGGTGTTGTGTGGACGCTTGGTCTTTTGGGCTCCACGTGTGCTTTAGTTTCTGGCAGGCAGGTTTAGTGGAAATAGGCAGGCTTAGATGAAATAGGCAGGCTTAGATGAAATAGGCAGGTAGCTTCATCTGACAGTCTGGCTCCGACAAAGGGGTCGCCATACACCCCGAGCAGTCTGCAGACACCCTATTCCCGGCACCGCCTGTAAGCCACGTGGAGAGATACTCCTCAGTCCGGTAGCACGCCGGCTGGGAGCACGTATTCGCCGACGTGAGTCACACACGCATCCTAGCGTCTGCTGTGTAGTCCCTGTGCAGTTAACAGGGCTACAGATATATTATTTATCGCACATCTCTCGTGCTGTTAACGGAGATAGTGCGAATCCCTATTCCTGTTCCGGTGTGCAGTAACACGGAAGGGATTGTTATTTAAGTTGGTTGTTTTACCTTCTCACCCGGAAGGTGTTTGGCCGCAGTCCACCAGGCTGCATCGCGGACCCCGTGTAAGGTTGCTTTCCATTATTTAATAAAAGTTGTTTGCAACCGTCCCCTTAACAATTTCCCTGATCCACCCAGTCAGTGATTCTGTCATAGAAGGAAATTAAGTTAGTCTGACATGATTTGTTAGTTACAAACCCATGCTGACTCTGGTTAATCACTTCATTCTTATCCAGGTACTTACATACATGTTGTTTAATAATTTGTTCAAAGATCTTTCCTGGTATAGCAGTCAGACTCACCGGCCTATAGTTCCCTGGGTCCACTTTCTTCCCCTTTTTGAAGATAGGAACAACATTTGCTCTTCTCCAGTCTTCTGGGACTTCTCCTGTTCTCCAAGAATTTTCAAAGATTATGGAGAGTGGTTCTAAAATTTCTTCTACGATCTCCTTCAGTACTCTGGGGTTTAATTCATCTGGACCTGGAGACTTGAACTCATTTATGTTAGCTAAATATTCCCTCACAATCTTTCTGTTTACAGATAACCTGGATTCTTCAATTCCTTTAATAGGACAGTGAAGATCAGTTGATGCTCCATTTTCTTTCTGAGAGAAAACAGATGCAAAATAGGAATTAAAAAGTTCGGCCTTCTCAACATCCTTTCTTACCATTTCACCATTTTCATCCTGTAAAAATCCTATAGCATCTTTGACTTTTCTTTTACTTTTGACATACCCCCAAAATCCTTTTTTATTGCTTTTGACATCTCTTGCAAGCCTTAATTCATTGTCAGCTTTAGCTGACCTGATACGTGCCCTGCAGGATCTGCAGACTGCATTATAATCTTCTTTAGATATGACTCCTTCTTTCCATTTGATAAACATTTCTTTCTTTCTTTTTAGCATGTGTTTAAGTTCTGTGTTCATCCATCCTGGTTTCCTTAAATGCTTCCCATTCTTCCTACTTTTCGGGATTGTTAACGATTGTGCTTTGAGAATCTCATTTTTAAAAATTTCCCATCCTTCCTGGACATTTTTGTCCTTAAGGACATCCAGCCATTGGATCCCTCCTATTCTCTTTCTGAGTCTCTTAAAATCTGCCTATTTAAAATCTAACCTTGAAGTTTGAGTCTTCACATGTCTTCCTCCTCTAGTTATCCAAAATTCTATAATAGCATGATCGCTGCCTCCTAGGGTCCCAGACACTTTTATCTCCTCAACCATTTCCTCCCTGTTTATAAGGATTAGATCCAAAGTAGCAGATCCCCTTGTTTTCTCCCCTACCTTTTGGAAGATAAAGTTGTCAGCAAGAGAGGATAAGAATTTGCTTGACCTGTTAGTTTTACTTGAGAGAGATTCCCAACAAATGTCTGGATAGTTGAAATCTCCCATGACCACTACGTCATATTTTTTGGAGAACTTGGTCATTTGATACATAAAGAGTTCATCCATATCTTCAGCTTGCCCAGGTGGCCTGTAGTAAATGCCTACAATGGTGTCCTTTCCGTTGTTCTCTCCTTGTATTCTTACCCAAACACTTTCCACAGAACTCCCAGTCTCTGCTTCAATCTCTCTGCAGATATACGCTTTTCTAACATACAATGCGACACCTCCTCCTCGTTTATCAAGTCTGCTTCTTGCAAATAAGTTGTATCCTTTTAGCCTTGTATTCCAATCATGTGTATCGTCCCACCAAGTTTCAGTGATTCCAATGACATCATATTTCTTTTCCTGCGTTAGTAGTTCCAATTCTCCTTGTTTGTTGCCCATGCTTTGTGCATTTGTATAAAAACATTTTAGTTTGTGATTGGTTTCTCTTCCTCCCATATTTTTATTACTTAGATTTTTTTGTCTTTGTTCTTCCTTTCCGCTTCCAATAGCAGAGATCTCAATAGTATTTGTCAGCTGTATGGCTTTTTCTGGCCTTTTGCTTCCCTTTCCACATTGTTCTAGTTTAAAGCTCTCCCGATGAGTGTAGCAAGGCGACTTCCAAATACATGTTTTCCAGTCTTCGTAAGGGGCACCCCATAGATAATTCATTCCGTGATCCAGAAATCCAAATCCTTGTTGACAGCACCATCGACGTAGCCAGTTGTTCACCTGTAGAATCTTATTCCACCTCATTGTTCCATGGCCATCCACTGGGAGGATGGATGAGAAGACCACCTGCGCTCCCAATTCTTTCACTTTCTTGCCTAAGTCTTCAAAGTCACTGCAGATGGTTTCCAGGTCCTTTCTTGCAGGGTCATTTGTCCCCACATGTATTAGCAGGAATGGGTAGTGATCTGTAGGTCTGAAAAGTCTTGATATCCTGTCAGACACATCTTTAATTTTTGCTCCTGGAAGACAGCACATTTCTCTTGAGGTTATGTCTGGTCTGCAGATAGCGGCCTCTGTTCCTCTCAACAGGGAATCCCCCATGACCACCACTCTCCGTTTTACCTTCACAACATTTTCTTTCTCTATCCAGGAGCATTCTGAGGGCTTACAAGGTTATTCATTGTGGGCAAAGTCTTATCTTGCTGTATTTCTTCATGGTTCTCCTGTGTGAGAGCCTGGTACTGGTTCCTGAGCAGTATGGGTGCTGACTGCATCTCGATACTCCTGCTTCTCTGGGTCACATGCTTCCATTCCTCTGTTTCATCAGGTGCAGTTCGAATTTCTTCTCTTCCTATATCATGAAGAGATAATTCTCCTCTGTCTAAGAACTCTTCACCTTCCTTAATGATTTTCAAGGTAGTTAACCTCTCTTCTAGATTTCGCAACTTTTCCTCCAACAGGGACACAAGCTTGCATTTCTGGCATGTGAAGTTTGGCTTTTCCCTGGCAAGTATGTGAACATGTATCAGGATATGCAGCTCACCAAATGGCTCCTGGACTCTTCCATGTTCTTATTGTTAATGTGTTATGAAAACAGTGAAAAACGCTCCAAAATTCGGTTTACCAATGTCCTCCTTTCAGCTCCAACGGCCAAAATCCAGTGTTCTTTGAGCTCGCGGAGACTCTTCACTTATCCCAAAATGCAGTGGGAATATGCAAATTATCTCTTCAGGACTCCTCCCCTGGTTTCATCTGTCAATGTAAATATAGGGTGCTTCCACGTTACTGGTAGCACAAGGGCACTGGAAAAGTGAAATAACTCCTCGCCCCCAAAAGAAATATAGCAAATTCTGTGCTCTGAAATTTTAATGCTACCCCCCACCCCCGCCCTACAGAGCTCCAGTGTGTGCCTACATCAGATTTACCATCCACATGTTTGGCAGGGGTATAACTTACAAAATGGGGTCACTTGAGGGGGGGTATTCTGCTCTTTTAGCATTTAGGGTCTCTGTATATGGAGTCCGCAAACTATTCTAGGAAAACCTATACTGCAGCAGTCAAATAGCGCTCCGTCCTTCCCGAGTGTCGCCGTGTGGCTAAGCAGTACTGTACAGTCACATATGAGGTATTGCCACATTCTGCAGAAATTGTGGGCCACATTTGAGGGGCCAGTTTTATCCATTAACCCCATTTAAAATGTAAAATCTGGGGCTAAAACAAAATATTTGAGATAAAAATGTAATTATTTTTTCTTCACTGCCCAATGGTATAAAATTCTGTGACACACCCATGGTGTTAATATGATCATTGCACCCCTAGATGAGTTCACTGAGAGGTGTACTTTGTAAAATGCGGTCCTCAGGCTGTTATGGCACCTCTGGGGATCTCCCAGTGTATGATGGCACCCGATGCAGATCACGTAGGAGAGGGAGCCCTCTCACTCCTAAGCCTTCTAAATGCTGTTATTTCTATTGATAACGACATTTAAGGGGTTAAAAAGCTGGGAATGGTGAGGGCAATGCTCCTGACAGTGACAGCCGAGGCTCTGCTATCACTTAAGCCAAGCTCCCGACGATGATGGTGAGGGCACAGCCCCTGGGCCCCGCACAATCGTCATGATGTTACTGTATGTCAGTGGTTGGGAATCCCTTCCCGATCAGGACGTATAGGTATGTCAAAGGTCATGAAGGGGTTACAATTTTAGCAGCAATTTTTCATATTTCCAAGGAAATTTAAAATAAACTGCATTTTTATGGACCTATTCACTTTTGAAGTGACTTTGAGGCTATGTGCCCACGTTGCATTTATGAAGCAGAAAATTTCTGCTGCATAAATGCAAGTTCTCTCCCGGAAAAATGCATGCGGAATTCCGCACGCGTTTATCGCGCATTTTTCGCGCGTTTATCATGCGTTTTCCACATGCGGAATTGCCTTGCGTTTTTTATGCATTGGACAAAGGCAATTCCGCTTGCGGAAACGCAAAATTAAATGACATGCTGCGGATTTTTGAACGCGGCATAAACGCTGCGGAAAAATCCGCAGCATGTGCATAGAACTTGCGGAATCCCATTGGGGACCATGGGGTGCGGATATACATGCGTTTTTCAAGCGTTTACGCTGCGGAAATTCCGCAGCATATACGCTTGAAAAATGCTACGTGGGCACACAGCCTTAAGGGCCTTTTATTGTAACCCCCTAAAAAACACCCCAATTTAAAGAATGGAGGTTTCAAAGCATACAAGAAGTTTGCTATTCCTTGAGGTGCTTTGCATTAATGAAAATATAAGAAAAAAAAATTAATAATTCCATTTAGTCAAATTCCATTCAGCTAAAATGTTACTTCAGCCCTAATATTTAGACTGCACAATTTATTAAACAATTTATCCTGAATGCAGCATTACTCCTTGTATAGCAGACACTAATATTGTATAGCTACTGTACGGTTTGGTACTCACTCGGCTGCGGCTGAGGTAGGCACAGGAAGCATTTTCATTGAAATCCAGGCTAGTTTATTCAGACAGCATAAACTGCTCAGGTAGCAAAACTAAAACACCCTTTTCCGGCACAAAGTGGAAATACAAAGTAAAATGTCCATACAATGTTGCGGGTTCGACCGCTCAGGTCAGTTTCAAATCCTTAGGTGTTTAGCACAGACCAGCATCCTGGAGATCCACATATCTCCAGACACAGAATGAGACAATTGGTCTCCATTTTATTTACCAAACCACGCCCCCGGGGTGGGGATATGTGAGCAGCCATTCCCACCAATCTCTTATGACTGCTCATAAAAGCGGCCCTCATACGTCCTATTAACCCTTTCAGTACTATATGTGCTGGAGCATGCTTTTCTGGGTTTACATCACCGAAGTTAACAACCTCGAGGACCTGTCCGGTGGCCATCTTACATACCCTCCTCTGCCCAAAGCTGGCGGGCTTGGCTATCAATAAGCAAAAAAACTCAAAATTCGAAAATCACGATACACATGAAGATTAGAAAAGGAATAATCAGTTCTGAGAAGGAAATGCATTAAGTATAACACTGTGTGTGTGTGTGTGTATGTATGTACAGTACAGACCAAAAGTTTGGACACACCTTCTCATTTAAAGATTTTTCTGTTTTTTCATGACTTTGAAAATTATACATTCACACTGAAGGCATCAAAACTATGAATTAACACATGTGGAATTATATAGTTAACAAAAAAGTGTGAAACAACTGAAAATATGTCTTATATTCTAGGTTCTTCAAAGTAGCCACCTTTTGCTTTGATGACTGCTTTGCATACTCTTGGCATTCTCTTGATGAACTTCAAGAGGTAGTCACTGGAAATGGTTTTCACTTCACAGGTGTGCCCTGTCAGGTTTAATAAGTGGGATTTCTTGCCTTATAAATGGGGTTGGGACCATCAGTAGTGTTGTGCAGAAGTCTGGTGGATACACAGCTGATAGTCCTACTGAATAGACTGTTAGAATTTGTATAATGGCAAGAAAAAAGCAGCTAAGTAAAGAAAAACGAGTGGCCATCATTACTTTAAGAAATGAAGGTAAGTCAGTGCGAAAAATTGGGAAAACTTTGAAAGTGTCCCCAACTGCAGTTGCAAAAACCATCAAGCGCTGCAAAGAAACTGGCTCACATGATAACCGCCCCAGGAAAGGAAGACCAAGAGTCACCTCTGCTTCTGAGGATAAGTTTATCCGAGTCACCAGCCTCAGAAATTGCAGGTTAACAGCAGCTCAGATTAGAGACCAGGTCAATGCCACACAGAGTTCTAGCAGCAGGCACATCTCTTCAACAACTGTTAAGAGGAGACTTTGTGCAGCAGGCCTTCATGGTAAAATAGCTGCTAGGAAACCACTGCTAAGGACAAGCAACAAGCAGAAGAGATTTGTTTGGGCTAAAGAACACAAGGAATGGACATTAGACCAGTGGAAATCTGTGCTTTGGTCTGATAAGTGCAAATTTGAGATCTTTGGTTCCAACCACCGTGTCTTTGTGCGACGCAGAAAAGGTGAATGGATGGAATCTACATGCCTGGTTCCCACCGTGAAGCATGGAGGAGGAGGTGTGATGGTGTGGGGGTGCTTTTCTGGTGACACTGTTGGGGATTTATTCAAAATTGAAGGCATACTGAACCTGCATGGCTACCAAAGCATCTTGCAGCGCCATGCTATTCCATCCGGTTTGCGTTTAGTTGGACCATCATTTATTTTTCAATAGTACAATGACCCCAAACACACCTCCAGGCTGTGTAAGGGCTATTTGACCAAGAAGGAGAGTGATGGGGTGCTACGCCAGATGACCTGGCTCCCACAGTCACCAGACCTGAACCCAATCGAGATGGTTTGGGGTGAGCTGGACCGCAGAGTGAAGGCAAAAGGGCCAACAAGTGCTAAGCATCTCTGGGAACTCCTTCAAGATTGTTGGAAGACCATTTCCGGTGACTACCTCTTGAAGCTCATCAAGAGAATGCCAAGAGTGTGCAAAGCAGTCATCAAAGCAAAAGGTGGCTACTTTGAAGAACCTAGAATATAAGACATATTTTCAGTTGTTTCAGACTTTTTTGTTAAGTATATAATCCACATGTGTTAATTCATAGTTTTGATGCCTTCAGTGTGAATGTGCAATTTACATAGTCATGAAAATACAGAAATATCTTTAAATGAGGTGTGTCCAAACTTTTGGTCTGTACTGTATGTATGTATGTATGCATGCATGCATGTATGTATATATATTATATATATAAACATATATATATATATATATATATACACACATACATACATACATACACTACCTAGTCAGGATGCATGTTTAAAAACGACTGTATAGACCAATCGGTAACTAAAACACAGAAAACCAATGATATATAACCAAAAAGAAGACCAGAGTATGCTGAAATATAACAAATTTTAATGGATCAAGCTAAAATACGAATAGGGGTGGGAACAAAGCAACCAGGAGAAAGCGCTGAACAACATGTGTTTCCCACATGCAAATGTACAGTACAAATCAATGGAATATATACCATTGCCACCAGAATACATATATATACATACAGTGGGCACGGAAAGTATTCAGACCCCTTTAAATTTTTCACTCTTTGTTTCATTGCAGCCATTTGATAAATTCTAAAAAGTTAATTTTTTTCTCATTAAAGTACACTTTGCATCCTATCTTCACTGGAAAAAAAAACAGAAATCTAGAAATTTTTGCAAATTTATTAAAAAAGAAAAACTGAAATATCACATGGTCATAAATATTCAGCCCCTTTGCTCGGTATTGAGTAGAAGCACACTTTTGAACTAGTACAGCCATGAGTCTTCTTGGGTATGAAGCAACAAGTTTTTCACACCTGGATTTGGGGATCCTCTGCCATTCTTCCTTGCAGTTCCTGTCCAGTCCCGACAGGTTGGATGATGAACGTTGGTGGACAGCCATTTTCAGGTCTCTACAGAGATGCTCAATTAGGTTTAGGTCAGGGCTCTGGCTGGACCAGTCAAGAATGGTCACAGAGTTGTTGTGAGGCCACTCCTTTGTCATTATAGCTGTGTGCTTAGGGTCATTGTCTTGTTCGAAGGTGAACCTTCGGCCAAGTCTGAGGTCTAGAGCACTCTGGAAGAGGTTTTCACTCAGTATATCTCTGTACTTGGCCGCATTCATGTTTCCTTCAATTGCAACCAGTCGTCATGTCCCTGCAGCTGAAAAACACCCCCATAGCATGATGCTGCCACCACCATGTTTCACTGTTGGGATTGTATTGGGTAGGTGATGAGCAGTGCCTGGTTTTCTCCACACATACCGCTTAGAATTATCATCAAAAATATCTATCTTCATCTCATCAGACCAGAGAATCTTATTTCTCATAGTCTGGGAGTCCTTCATGTGTTTTTGAGCAAACTCTATGCGGACTTTCATTTGTCTTGCACTGAGGAGAGGATTCCGTCGGGCCACTCTGCCATAAAGGCCTGACTGGTGGAGGGCTGTAGTGATAGTTCCACAAAGTCAACTTTCTCCCATCTCCCTACTGCATCTCTGGAGCTTAGTCACAGTGATTTTGGGGTTCTTCTTTACCTCTCTCACCATGGCTATTCTCCCACGATTGCTCTGTTTGACTGGATGGCCAGGTCTAAGAAGACTCAAACTTCTTCCATTTAAGGATTATGGAGGCCACTGTGCTCTTAGGAACCTTGAGTAATGGAGAAATTATTTTGTAACCTTGGCCAGATCTGTGCATTGCCACAATTCTGTCTCTGAGCTCCTTGGGCAGTTTCTTTGAGCTCATGGTTTTCATTTGGTCTGACATGCATTGTGAGCTGTGAGGTCTTTTTACAGACAGGTGTGTGACTTTCCAAATCAAGTCCTATCAGTTTATTTAAACACAGCTGGACTCCAATGAAGGAGTAGAACCATCTCAAGGAGGATCACAAGGGGTCTGGATACTTTCCATACCCATTATGTATATGTGTATATATATATATATATATATATATATATATATAATACACATATAAATAAAACAATAAGAAACCAGGTGTATATCAATACAGACTATATGTATTAGATATGGGGAAAACATATGTACTACCTCTATCAAGGTGTAAATAAATATTGTGCAAAAGAACCACAGGATGCAAGAGAGGGGCAATGATGGAAATAGCTCCTAACGTATAAACTATTCCATAATAATAAACCAATATAGGCGGGTATAGAATAGTCTATATACCTGTGTATGAGTCTGGAGTAGAGGGGGCATACGGTGCAGCGTCGCCACCCCGACACGCTATCAAGCAGTGGACCCACGACAGTGCATCAGCATTGCCATGCAGTTTCCCGGGCCTATGCTCTGCATGGAAGCTAAAATCCTGAAGGGCTAGGGACCATCTGGTCACTCCAGCATCGTTCCCCTTCTTGTCCCTCATCCACCTTAGTGGGGCATGGTCTGACACTAGCCTGAACTTCGTGCCTAAGAGGTAGTATCTTGAAGTGTCCAACACCCACTTGATGGCCTTTTCCACAATGGAGTAATTCTTCCCACAGGATGTCACATTCTGACTTAAATACATTATGGGATGCTCTTCCCCGTTCACTTCTTGTGATAGGACAGCACCCAGCCCGACATCTGACATGTCTGTCTGGACCACAAACTTATTTGAGAAATCCGGTGCCACCATAACTGTCTGTTTACACAGAGTTACCTTCAGTTCCGCAAAGGCAGTCTCAGCTTCTGGAGATTACTTACCCATATCCGACTTTGTCCCTGTAAGGAGGTCTGTCAAAGGGGCCGCTATCATGACGAAGTTAGGGATGAACCGGCGGTAATAGCCCACGATGCCTAGGAACGCTTTGACCTGTTTCCCTGAGAGGGGTTGTGGCCACCTCTTGATCACTTCGACTTTATTTGGGGCTTTATTTCACCTCTCCCTACGACATAACCCAAGTATTTGGTTTCTTCAATGCCCATGGCACATTTCTTCAGGTTTATAGAAAACCCTGCCTTCTTTAAAGAATCAAGTATCGCCTGGACTTTGCTCAGATGGCTTCCACAATCCTGGCTATAGATCACGATGTCATCCAAGTAGGCTGCTGCATACTTCTTGTGGGGAGCTAGAATCAAGTCCATGGTCCTCTGGAAGGTAGCCAGGGCTTCTAGCAACCCAAACGACATCCTTGTGAAGTAGAATCAACCATCTGGCGTTGAGAAGACCGTCTTCTCCTTGGCATCTTGGGACATGGGTATTTGCCAATTCCTTTAGCGAGGTCAAGGGTGATAATAAACCTGGCTGGCCCCAATCTTTCAAACAGTTCATCTACACTGGGCATTGGGTAGGTGTCAAACTTCAAGACTTTGTTGAGTTTCCTATAGTCATTGCAAAACTGCCATTCTCTATCTGGTTTTGGCACTAAGACTTTGGGACTGGACCAGCCACTCCTGGACTCCTCAATGACTCCCATGCTCAGCATCCGCTTCACCTCTTTTGCAATCACCTCTCGGTGGGCTTCAGGAATCCGATACGGCTTCATATTTACTTGGACATGATGACGCGGAAGAAACTCATGCTCTATGATCCGAGTACACCCTGGTAGTTCTGAGAACAGGTCTCAGTTCCGCTGTAGCAACTCTCGGCACTGTGGCTTCTGGGCATGTGACAGCAACTTTGCCAGCTTGACTTCCTCCACGTGGGCTTTGGTCTTCGCCACCAAACAGGAGCTTCCACAAACTCCCTATGTCGCCATGGCTTGATCAGGTTGACGTGGTACACCTGGTAGGGCTTCCTTTTCCCTGGTTAGTGGACTCTATAGTTGACATTGCCAAGCTTTTCAAGAACTTCATAGGGGCCCTGCCACTTGGTCAGGAATTTGCTCTCCACCGTAGGCACTAGTACCCAATTGCCAAGGTGGAAGTGTCTCACCCTCGCCGATCTTTAGTACACCCTTGACTGTGCCTCTTGTGCTTTGAGGAGGTGTTCTTTCACAATAGGCATCACCTCAGCAATCCTCTCTTGCATCTGGGCCACAAGTTCCATTACAATCCTGTAGGGTGTAGACCCTCCTTTGCTACATCCAGGAGTCCAAGGGGCTGTCAGCTATAAAACAGCTCAAATGGGGAGAAGCCAGTAGAGGCCTGTGGGACTTCTCTAATAGAAAACAGAAGGTACGGCAGTAGACAGTCCCAGTCCCGGCCGTCTTTCTCTACGACCTTCTTCAACATGGCCTTCAAGGTTATATTAAACCTCTCCACTAAGCCGTCTGTCTGGGGGTGGTAGACTGAGGTCCTGAGTTGTGTGATTTGCAGGATTTTTCACAACTCCCTCATCCCCCTTGACATAAATGGGTTCCCTTGGTCCGTTAGGATCTCCTTACGCAACCCCATTCTAGAAAAGACGTGGACTAGCTGTTATGATCTGCTACAGAGACTAAGGAAAGAGAGGAGATCTGTCCCTACAATAGAACTAAACTAGATCCCTACGATGTAACGGGGAACCTGATCCTGCGATCAGACCCGCTAAAGTCCTCGGCTAGTCTGAACGCAGACCTATAGATGTGAGGGAGGGATCCCTACAAGATCTAGGGACTGGGAAAAGTTGGACACCTCCTAGCAGAAATAGTAGCAGTCAAAGACAAACACACAACAAAAAGGCATAGGGGTCAGAAGACCTAGCAAAACTAACAGAGAACGGCAACAGAGCAACAAGCTAGCTCAACAGTAGTAAATACAAATGAAGTCCAGCAAAGCCAGGAGGGCGGAGCCGGATTAAATAGGCAAAAATGGTCATGTGACCAGCAAACTAAAAAAAACCTAACAGGAGAGTTGTAACACTAGCTCCTGGACTATGCACTTGGCAGAGGAGTTTCGTGGTGGTACAGCCTCCGGGTAACATGTAGCGTTGTCCAGTACCACCAAGATATACTGATGTGCTCTGGCGGACTTGACCAGGGGTCCCACTAGATCCATGGTGATGCGATCGATTGGGACCTCAATGACAGGTAGTGGCACTAAAGGGCTACGGAAGTGAGCCACAGGGGAGGTCAGCTGATAGGTGTGACAGGACCTACAGTAATTCACAATCTCTCGGTGACAACTGGGCCAGTAGACCTTCTGGAAGATTCTTTCCTGGGTTTTTTCTACCTCCAGATGACCACCTAAGACATGTGCATTGGCCATATCTAACACCCTGCGTCTGTACGGCCCTGGCACTAGTAACTGATCGATTATCTCTCTTCTGAGCTTCGTGACCAGTCATATTAACTCCCCAATTCCAGCAAAGTACGGATATCAGGTATCAGCCATAGACTCTTGAGCAACACCATTCAGAACAGTGACATTATTAAACACACCTTTTAGAGTTCAGTCCCTGAGCTGGGCGTTTCCAAAGTTTCCCCACCTCCAGCTCAGGGATGCTGCCTCATCCTCACCCCCAACAAGCACATGAAAGGGAAAACTGTCGGTTGCGGCCTGCGACGAGGTTTCTTTAGGAGCGACCTGGTTGTGGTCTGGGCAACCTGGCTTCCTCCCTTTCTCCCACAAGTCCCAAAACAAGGCAAAGTCCTGCCCTATTATAACAGGGTGCAACAGGTCCTTGACTACGCCCACCTCATGGGACTCGGTGCTACAGTTTGTGCCTATGACCACTAGGACCACAGGGTAGTCCTTAACGTCTCGATGGATACAGCAGATGTCCACTTTTTTCTGCAGAATCAGACGATGAGGAATTATGGCCCTACTAGGGTTACCAAACTCCCAGAATCGAACAGACCAGTCATTTGCGCTCCATTCACTGACACGGGGCATGCTTGCGGTCCTACGCCTCGTGGAGGGACAGCACTGCAGGCAGGATATGCAAAGTAGCACCGTCCTGTGCTGCAGTCTACTGGCTGTTTGGTCATAGGGCAACAGGCCACTATTAGACCCGGGGTGTGACATCGCCAACAAATTAAGTTATTGGATGGGGCCTTTGGTAGCAACTCAGACCCCTCCTGAACTCTAGGATGCCCCCCAGATGTGGTTCTAGTTCCCCTCTTTTGGGTGTCCATCCCCCCTGTTGGGAACCACAGTATGGAGATGCTCCCACCCCTTACTTCCCCAAAGCACTCTTGACCGCCTGGTACCTTTCTACCAACCTCACAAGGTCATTGGCATTATGGGGATCTCCCTGGGCAACCCAGGATTGCACCAGCCTTGGAAGGGAGTGTATGAACCTGTCCATCACAATCCTTGCCACTATCTGTGCTGGAGAGGAAGATTCCGGTTGCAACCACTTTTGGACCAAGTGTAGGAGGTAAAACATTTGGGACCGGGAAGATTTGTCACTGCAATAGGCCCAGTGGTACACCCGCATCATGTCAGTCAGAGTCACTCCTAAGCACGCCAAAATCTCAGTCTTCAACTTGGTGTACTCTTTTGCATCTTGCAAGGCCAAGTCATAATAGGCCTTCTGCTGTTGCCCTGTTAAATATGGTGCCAGAACCTCCGCCCACTGCTCTGGAGGCAATATCTCTCGCTCCGCCACCCTCTCAAAAATTGTCAGGAACGCCTCGTCCTCATCACCCGGGATCATCTTTTGTAAGGCTCTTCTTAACGTCTTCCTGGCAAGTGAGTCATCACTTAGACTTGGGGGTGGGGCGATTGAACTGCCATGGGTTAACTCGGCTAGGAGGTTTATCTGCTGCTTGTACTGCTGTTGCTGCCACTACTGCTGTTGATGCTGTCGGAGATTAGCCTGCACCAGTTGCTTTATCAGCTCCTCCATGATGCCAGACGTCCCCTACTGGCTGACGGCCTTCACCCAAGACATAAACGGTTTCCTGTAGCAGTCACACTGCCCCTTGGGATTTGTGACTGTGCTTCTAGCACCAATTGTAGGGTTTAATACTCACTCGTCTGCGGTTGAGGTAGACACAGGAAGCATTTTCATTGAAATCCAAACTGGTTTATTCAGTCAGCATAAAAAAAACAGCCTTTTCCGGCACAAAGTGGAAGCACAAAGTAAAATGTCCACACAATGTTGCAGGTTCGCCTGCTCAGGTCAGTGTCCAATCCTTAGTACAGACTAACGCCTTGGAGATCCACAGGTCTCCAGACACAGACACTGAATGAGACATTTGGTCTCTATTTTATTTACCAAACCACGCTCCAGAGGTGGGGATATGTGGGCAGCCATTCCCACCCATTTTTTATGACTGCTCTTAAAACCGGCCTGATACGCCCTATTAACCCTGTCAGCAGTATACGTGCTGGAGCATGCTTTCTCGGGTTTACATCACCGAAGCTACCAACCTCGATGATACATATTTCCCCTCAAGGACCTGTCCGTCAGCCATCTTACACTATATACATGTCATTAAGGGTATACAAGTTTAAAGATTGCACATTTTTCAAAATCTTCTGAAAATTTGGAATATTTTCATGAATAAAGACAAAACAACAGATCTGAATTTACCGGTAGTAACAGGTAAAATGTTTTACAACAACAAAATCACAATCTCAGAATCACTGACAGAAGCATTTTAAAGTTATTACCACAGAAAGTGACGTATCAGACTTGAAAAATGGGGCTGTCAGGAAGTTTAAGGCTGATTTACACGAGACAGGGTTAAGAAACATGGAATGGTATTGTGCAGTACATACCTATAGGTGAAGCATCCTCTCCCTCTGAATCTTCCTCTGTATAGTAATGAAACACTTATTAGTAAGGGTGAAAAAATAATATATATATACATTATATATACAGTACAGACCAAAAGTTTGGACACACCTTCCCATTTAAAGATTTTTCTGTATTTTCATGACTATGAAAATTGTACATTCACACTGAAGGCGTCAAAACTATGAATTAACACATGTGGAATTATATACTTAACAAAAAAGTGTGAAACAACTGAAAATATGTCTTCTATTCTAGGTTCTTCAAAGTAGCCACCTTTTGCTTTGATGACTGCTTTGCACACTCTTGGCATTCTCTTGATGAGCTTCAAGAGGTAGTCACCGGAAATGGTTTTCACTTCACAGGTGTGCCCTGTCAGGTTTAATAAGTGGGATTTCTTGCCTTATAAATGGGGTTGGGACCATCAGTTGTGTTGTGCAGAAGTCAGGTGGATACACAGCTGATAGTCCTACTGAATAGACTGCTAGAATTTGTATTATGGCAAGAAAAAAGCAGCTAAGTAAAGAAAAACTAGTGGCCATCATTACTTTAAGAAATGAAGGTCAGTCAGTGCGAAAAACTGGGAAAACTTTGAAAGTGTCTCCAAGTGCAGTTGCAAAAACCATCAAGCGCTACAAAGAAACTGGCTCACATGAGGACCGCCCCAGGAAAGGAAGACCAAGAGTCACCTCTGCTTCTGAGGATAAGTTTATTAGAGTCATCAGCCTCAGAAATCGGAGGTTAACAGCAGCTCAGATTAGAGACCAGGTCAATGCCACACAGAGTTCTAGCAGCAGACACATCTCTACAACAAGTGTTAAGAGAAGACTTTGTGCAGCAGGCCTTCATGGTAAAATAGCTGCTAGGAAACCACTGATAACGACAGGTAACAAGCAGAAGAGACTTGTTTGGGCTAAAGAACACAAGGAATGGACATTAGACCAGTGGAAATCTGTGCTTTGGTCTGATGAGTGCAATTTGAGATCTTTGGTTCCAACCACTGTGTCTTTGTGCAACGCAGAAAAGGTGAACGGATGGACTCTACATGCCTGGTTCCCACCGTGAAGTATGGAGGAGGAGGTGTGATGGTGTGGGGGTGCTTTGCTGGTGACACTGTTGGGCATTTATTCAAAATTGAAGGCATACTGAACCAGTATGGCTACCACAGCATCTTGCAGGGGCATGCTATTCCATCCGGTTTGCGTTTAGTTGGACCATCATTTATTTTTCAACAGGATAATGACCCCAAACACACCTCCAGGCTGTGTAAGGGCTATTTGACCAAGAAGGAGAGTGAAGGGGTGCTACACCAGATGACCTGGCCTCCACAGTCACCAGACCTGAACCCAATCAAGATGGTTTGGGGTGAGCTGGACCGCAGAGTGAAGGCAAAAAGGCCAACAAGTGCTAAGCATCTCTGGGAACTCCTTCAAGATTGTTGGAAGACCATTTCCAGTGACTACCTCTTGAAGCTCATCAAGAGAATGCCAAGAGTGTCCAAAGCAGTCATCAAAGCAAAAGGTGGCTACTTTGAAGAACCTAGAATAGAAGACATATTTTCAGTTGTTTCACACTTTTTTGTTAAGTATATAATTCCACATGTGTTAATTCATAGTTTTGATGCCTTCAGTGTGAATGTACAATTTTCATAGTCATGAAAATACAGAAAAATCTTTAAATGAGGTGTATCCAAACTTTTGGTCTGTACTGTATGTATTTAACAGTAAAATTATGTCAACAGATATCGCTAATCCACTGGTTAAATAACACAGAGGAAACAAAGGAATATGTTAATCAATAAGACAGTTCATACTCTGGATTGAGGCCATATGCCTGCCTCTCCTTCAATCTGTGTATTCTGTTGCCACCTCGCCTTTTCAAAGGAATAGACTCCAAGTAGCGTAATTGTGAAACGTTATGTCCGGCAGAAACAAAATGAAAGGGAACTGGCAGCATTGTCCTCTTACACCTAATGGTAGATTTATGCTGAGGTGCGCTTTTAAGGGGTTGTACACTAATATTTAAAATATGCCAAAGCGTTTTTATAATGAAAATCAACTTCTTTATAATTACCTTCCTCTGCCAGTGGGCGGCGCTATCAACCCCCGCTGACGTCACGTTTATTGAGGCGTGACTCAGCGCTGGGGTCCCAGTGGTGGCTTCTGGGTTGTAGGCGGGGTTACCCCACCGTGTCACACCCAGCATCCACCGCGCGCTTTCCCAATGAATGGGGAGAAGGACAGCGTGCGGTGGATGCTGGGTATGACTTGCGGGGATAATCCCACACACAACCCAGCAGCCACCATGGAACGCGGAAGAGAGAGACCCCCGGCAGCAGTCTGGACTTGTCGTGACATCAGCGGATGTCAGAGCCGGCTGCAGCCGGGGGTTAAGTGATGCCTGTGAGTGGTCAGTCATAGCGCCACTCACAGGCAGAAAAGGAAGAGGGAGGCAGTTACAAAGAAGCTGCTTTTCAACATAAAAATGCTTTGGCATATTTTACATAGTAGTGGACAACCCCTTTAAGTACCATGGACCTGGGTGTATGGATATGTCCAAGTCCATAAAGGGGTTAATTAATGCAAAATGGAATGAAAGAATTAAAAATGCCATTAAGTCAAATTCCATTCAGCTAATATGTTACTTTAGACCCAAATTTTAGCCTGCACAATTTATTATGTAATTTCTCCTAAACGCAGCATTGCCCCATACATAGCAGACACTAATATTTTCTAGCTATATACAGTACATGGCATTAAGGGTAAACAAAGCGGTTGTGCCACCATAAAGAATACAGTTAACCAACCAGAAAAGGTAGAAATAAATAGTTTTGTAATTTACAGTGATTCAAAATTATGCTTCATTCAAAAGTTACCAAGCTTTTACTTTTATGAATGCTGCTCTCTGGCGCCGCCTGGCGTTATTCCCCCTACGTCCTGGTAGTGGGTGATCAGCTGGTCGGGTTTGGGCAGTTACTGTCATAAGAGCTCCCAACCGGCAGTCTGCACAATGTATTGCAAGAAAAGAAATGAAAAATTCCATCTCCAAAAAAGTTGTATTAAAAAATTCCAAGTTGTTATTACATCATTTTAAAATCTGATGAGGTCACAAGGTACATGGGGATTCACATAGCAACACGTTTCCAAAGCCAACCAGCTTTCTTTGTCAAGCTACTATGACATGATTCTGTGATCTTTTAAATATTTCCGAAACCAATGTGATGCAGTGACCGGGATCGTATACGAGGGACGTTATATATCCCCCAGAATGTGTACAGAGACCTATTAAATCCATTGGAGTGCATTGCAGTCACACGCTCACCTCCGGCTGCAATGCAGGAATGAAGGTGAGCATTAGAAGAAATCTAAAGACCAGGCTCAACTATATGAGATAGGTGCCAGGAACACAACGTGATTCCATGCAGTAATTTCCCCCCCCCTGGAGTCTGGTGGCCATATGCCACATACTACTTATCACTGGGGACTCTAAATCAACCTCCACATTTGGTATATATCCGACCATGTTTTACCTTTGTTTTTCTTTTCTTTCTCTTATTCATTTAAATTTCTCCTGGTATTTGAATTTTCATTTTAATCTCCGTTCCAGCTGTCAGAGATTCATCCTGAGGAATACTTACCTCCTATGGCTCCAAACTCAATTGATTTAGGGTATTTAGGTCTCCTTGGATTTTAACTATCTACTGCTCTCTATTTTTTGTTCCCCTTTTTTCTGCTTTTCTCTACCTGTTTATTTCACATACATCTGATTTTTTCCACAAATGCCTTACTTGTATTGTTCCTTAATGTGCACCATAGCACTTTTCTAGATCAAACCTTTTCAGTCACCAACACTGGTTCTGCTATGTCATTTGAATTTTATGGCACCCTGATGATTAACTACAACTCTCTTCAGATAAACACACCGGTCCTCATACGAGGCATCGATCACTTATTTGTTGTTTTTTCAGTTATTTTTTCTATGCATGTAATCAGTACTAGATGCTAATTATTTTTTGTCTGTTTTTCCATTTACATGTATAATCTCGTTTAAAGCCTCTGATGAAAACCCTGGTGGGGTTGAAACGTTGGGCAAATCACTCACTGGAGCAACAATAAAAGAAATTGAGTTTAATTTAATATTTGACTTTTTGATCATTTATGAGTGCCGGAACCTTATTTACTCGATTGAAGGTGAGCATTGACCTGGTCAGGCTATCTGGCTAAGGCAGATTAAGTAAAACCCGGCAGGGCCTTCATTTCTTGGGGGAGGCTACAGGAAGGCAGTGGGGCGGCCTCCTCCCTCCAACCCGGGTTTTCCAGTGGCTCTTGCCACAGGTCCTTTAAAAACCCTGCACTAAGGATTAGTGTGGTTCTATGTTGGAACCTACTAGCAGCATAGCAGGAAAGCTCAGCAGGATTGAGTGTGGCTGAACCCACGCCTGGGAAGGCTCTGCACCTGTCAGGCTCTGAGTGGCCTGGCGCAGCCGTTGCCTATGGCAACCGTTGTTTAAGGACTTGTGTTATCCCAGAGGACTTTTCTGTTTACCGGTGAGTTGCTGAATAAAGCTGTTTATATTGGACTTGCTTGGGTCACTGCCTCAGTTACTGCACGGTGTGAACACCGCTGCCTTACAGCTTGGTGGAGAATGCGGGCATAGTGACTGAGGCATACCCCACTGGCCGCTGCATGACCACAATCCGGCCGGCCACCTTTCAGCCCCACCCCGTGGATAAAATGGAGGAGCTGTTAAAGCAGCTGGTACTTACCCAGCAGCAGCAGCTGCAGTCTCAGAGGCAGGAGCGGGAACAGCAGCATAATCAGCAGCAGCAGCTACTGTACCAGCAGCAGCAAAAACCAAAGAACTGTTGCTGCAACAGATTGCTGCCCTGCGGGAGAGGCCGACGGCACCAGCCCCGGAAAGTCGCGAGGCCAGGGACAAGGTTCGCTCAGCGTTGAGGAAGATGGGACCGGAGGACGATGTGGAAGCCTTCCTGACCATTTATGAGCGCACAGAGGAGCCGGAAAACCTACCGGATGGCCAGTGGGCAGAAGCGGTGGCTCAGTTTCTGGTCGGCGATGCCCAAAAGGCTTTCTTCGACCTCAGTCGGGAGGAAAAAAGGACTACCAGAGACTGAAAGGTGAGATCCTTGCCCGACTGGGGGTCAATACATATGTGAGGGCTCAGCATGTATTTTCATAGGCTTATGTGGATACCCGACACGCCCGGTCTCAGGCTTATGACCTCCTGCAGCTGGTAAAGAGGTTGCTCCAGCCTGAGACTTTGTCTCCAGCCCAGATGGTGGAGAGGGTGCTGTTGACCGGCTGGTGAGGACTCTGCCAGCCGCTATCCAAAGTTGGGTGGGGCAAGGGGACTCCAGCACACTCGACCAGGTGGTCAGCCTGATCGAGCGCTACTCAGCCATTCAGGACTTTATCCGGGACTCTGCCCCCTCGCGGCTGTCACGCCGATCCCTGCCAAATCAGGAACCTGGAAAGGGGTCGCGTCCCTCTGCTGAGGACAGTCAGCACCGTACCCGTGCTGAAGGGGTAACCTGAAATGAGAGTCGCAGGAGACCTGTTCCCTCCCAAACAGTCATAAGACCTAACAGTACCTCCACCATTAGGTGCTGACGGTGTCAGGGGAAGGGACATGTGGTTGCTAACTGCCCCCTAACTACGGAACCCATGGACTGCGGGATTATCCACCGGGTCTCAATGTACGCCCAGACTGTCTGCACTGCGAGCGCCGACCCCCCTGACAGTGAACCCCAACTGTGTCAGGTACTGGTTAATGGGTACCCCACAGAGACCCTCCTAGATTCGGTGAGCCTAGTGACTTTGGTACATGGGTCGATGGTGGCAGGAGACAACCTCAGTGGACGGACTGTCGGGGGTTGTGTGCATTCATGGGGACCTCCGAGAGTACCCAACCGCAGGTAGTTTTATCCAAGCCATGTGGAGACATAAAACATGTGGTGGGGGTGGTAAAAACTCTAACCTATGGGACTGTGTTGGAAAGAGACTTGCCCCCCGAGCCGGAAGTGTCCCGGGGCACGTTTGGGACAGTTCAGCTACAGGATGCCACTCTGACTCGGGCGCGGGAAAGGGTGTTAGAGGTAAATGGCGTAGCTCAACAGCTCCGTGCAGATACTGTATTTACACGCATGGTAGTCAAGAGTGAGTTGCTCTATAGGGTAGACAAAATCAGGGACCAGGTCGTGGAACAGTTAGTGGTATCTCAGTTGTACCGTCTGCAGTTGGCACACACACACCTGCTGGGTGGACACTTGGGGGTTAAAAAGACGTAAGAGCGTATCTTGCAGCGGTTCTTTTGGCTGGGGATTTACGCGGAGGTCCAAAAGTACTGTGAATCCTGCCCTGAATGTCAGTTGACCACACCCACCGCAAGTTTCCGTAGCTCATTGGTACCCCTGCCAGTAATAGAGGTACCTTTTGAAAGGATTGCAATGGACTTGGTAGGGTCCATTGTAAAATCCGCTCGTGGCCTCCAACATATACTGATGGTCGTCGACTGTGCCACCCGGTGCCCGGAGGCTATACCGCTACGCCACACCTCGGCATAACAAATTGCACGGGACCTGTTTGCCATGTTCTGTCGCCTTGGACTACCTAAGGAGATCCTGATGGATCAGGGGACCCCTTTTATGTCCAAAATGACAAGGGAAGTGTGCAAACTGCTAAAAATTAAACAATTGCGCACCTCGGGGTACCAACCTCAAACCGACGGGCTAGTAGAACGGTTCAATAAAACCCTCAAGTTCATGTTAAAATAGGTGGTTTCTAAGGACGGAAGGGATTGGGACATGTTGCTACCCTATTTGATGTTCGCCATCATTGAGGTACCCCAGGCTTCCACAGGGTTCTCTCCCTTTGAGTTATTGTACGGCAGACACCCTAGAGGTCTGTTGGACGTAGCCAAAGAGACGTGGGAACAAGAGCCGACTCCACATAGGAGTATAACTGAACACGTGGCTAGCATGCAGGACTGGATTGCGGCGGTCATGCCCATCGTGAAAGAACATTTGTTAGATGCCCAGGCAGCCCAGAGGCGCACATATAATAAAAGAGCCAGAGTCAGGTCTTTTAACAAGGGCGATCGGGTGTTAGTACTTGTACCCACAGCCGAGAGTAAGCTCATGGCCAAGTGGAAAGGGCCATATGAGGTTCGAGAAAAGGTGGGGGAGGTAAATTACCAGGTGTATCAGCCCGGAAGGAGGAAATCTTAGAAAGATCGAGAGTGGTTAGTTACAGACATCACTCCGGGCATATCACCAGAGAGTTCTCTACCTTCAGCCAGGGATGCGTCCGGGGGAGAGGTCAGGATAAGTGATGCTCTCACTAAACAGCAGCGACGGGCGGCTCGCTCACTGGTGCAGCAGAATACCGACGTGTTCTCAGAGCTACCGGATAGGACTACAGTTCTCCAACATGACATTGTCACCGAACCTGGGGTAAGGGTGCGAAAGAGACCGTACCGGGTAACCGAAGCCCGGAGGCAAGCCATCACGGCTGAGGTAAAACAGATGCTCCAGTTAGGCGTCATCGAGAAATGACAGAGTGGGCTAGCCCCATTGTACTGATTACGAAACCAGACGGATCGTTACGCTTCCGTAACGATTTCCGAAAATTAAATGAAGTGTCGAAGTTTGACCTTTATCCAATGCCCAGGGTGGATGAGCTGATTGAGAGACTGGGGTAGGCCCAGTACTTTACCACGCTCGATCTCACCAAGGGTTACTGGCAGGTAAGTCTCACGAAATCGGCGGAGGAAAAGACCGCCTTCATAACTACGGAGGGTCTATATCACTATGCGGTCTTACCTTTTGGGTTACATGGGGCCCTGGCTACATTCCAGAGGTTGATGGACATAGTGCTCAAGTCTCATCAGTAGTACGCCTCCGCATATCTAGATGATATTATCATCTTTAGCACCGACTGGCATACGCATCTATCCCAGGTACAAGCAGTGCTGGATTCTCTCAGAGTCGCTGAGTTAACGGCAAACCCAAAAAAATGTGCGATAGGGCTAGAGGAAGCCCGATATTTGGGGTATGCGATTGGCCGAGGAGTTATCAAGCCCCAAATCAATAAAGTTGAGGCCATAAAAAATTGTCCTAAACCGTCAAATACACAGCAGGTGAGGGCGTTCCTTAACATCCTTGGGTATTACCGCCGGTTTATACCTAATTTTGCTGGGAGAACGGCGGCCCTGACCGATCTCTTGAAAGGAAAAAAATCAGTAATGGTTCAGTGGAACCTTCAGGCAGATGAAGCCTTTCAGTCCATGAAGTTGGCCCTGTGTGAACAGCCGGTCCTCATCAGCCCCAACTTCAAGGAAACTTTCATTGTACAGACAGATGCCTCAGAAGTAGGCCCAGGGTGCCAGTGGCGACTTTGCCAATCCTGGTGTTATGTGTCAAATGCCAAGTGTCCTGCACGGTGTTGGGCTGTGAGCACAACCCCCATCTGTGGACGTCAGACCCTCATACCACCCTCATGGAGTCGGTTTCCAACTGATTGTGCAGACACATGCACATTTGTGACCTGCTGGAGGTCATTTTGCACGGCTCTGGCAGTGCTCCTCCTGTTCCTCCTTGCACAAAGGTGGAGGTAGAGGTCCTGCTGCTGGGTTGTTGCTCTCCTACGGCCCTCTCCACGTCTCCTTTTGTACTGGCCTGTCTCCTGGTAGTGCATCCAGCCTCTGGACACTACGGTGACAGACACAGCAAACCTTCTTGCCACAGCTTGCATTGATGTGCCATCCAGAATGAGCTGCACTACCTGAGCAACTTCTGTGGGTTGTCGAGTCCGTCTCATGCTACCACAAGTATGAAAGTACAACCAACATTCAAAAGTGACCAAAACATCAGCCAGAAAGCATTGGTACTGAGATATGGTCTGTGCTCCCCACCTGCAGAACCACTCCTTTATTGAGGGTGTCTTGAAAATTGCCAATCATTTCCATCTATTGTCTATTCCATTTGCACAACAGCATGTGAAATTGATTGTTAATCAGTGTTGCTTCCTAAGTGGACAGTTTGATTTCACAGAAGTTTCATTTACTTGGAGTTATATTCTGTTGTTTAAGTGTTCCCTTTATTTTATGAGCAGTGTATTTGATATGTAACTTTCTATGTATTTGTCTCATTGGTCATGTAATGGGTGTGATCTCATTGGTCATGTAATTGGTGTATTACTTGTAATTGGTTTCGGAAATATTTAAAAGATCACAGAATCATGTCATAGTAGCTTGACAAAGAAAGCTGGTTGGCTTTGGAAACGAATTGCTATGTGAATCCCCATGTACCTTGTGACCTAATCAGATGTTAAAATGATGTAATAACAACTTGGAATTTTTTAATACAACTTTTTTGTAGATGGAATTTTTCATTTCTTTTCTTGCAATACATTGTGCAGACTGCCGGTTGGAAGCTCTTATGACAGGAACTGTCCAAACCCGACCAGCTGATCACCCACTACCAGGACGTAGGGGAATAATGCCAGGGGGCGCCAGAGAGCAGCATTCATAAAAGTAAAAGCTTGGTAACTTTTGAATGAAGCATAATTTTGAATCAATGTAAATTACAAAACTGTTTATTTCCACCTTTTCTGGTTGGTTAACTGTATTCTCTATTGTGGCACAACCGCTTTGTTTACCCTTAATGCCATGTACTGTATATAGCTAGAAAATATTAGTGTCTGCTATGTATGGGGCAATGTTGCCTTTAGGAGAAATTACATAATAAATTGTGCAGGCTAAAATTTGGGTCTAAAGTAACATATTAGCTGAATGGAATTTGACTTAATGGAATTTTTCACTTCTTTTTTGCATTGATTCCAAGTGTGACCACACGTTGTTCCTGGCTTCAACACACTGAAATCCTGGAGGGTGAGCTGACTTCCATTTGTTCTCTATTGTTATGCACAACGTATTCTTTGTCACAAGGCTCCCTGCTGTAAACACAGAGTGTCTGTCATTCACCCCCTCAACCTGTGCTCATAGCGGATCTCCAGGTGGGACACCTCCTCCCCCTGCTTCATAGCTGATCTCGGGGTGAGACACTCCCTCCCCCTGCACTCACAGCTGATCAACAGGTGAGATACCCCCCCCCTGTGTTCACAGATGATCTCCAGGTGAGATACTCCCTCCCATTGTGCTCACAGCTCATAGCTCATCTCCAGGTTAGACACCCTCTCCCCCTGCGCTCACAGCTCATCTCCGGGTGAGATCATCTGCTTCACAGACTTGAGAGCCCGATAGCAGGGAAACACTTCCCATACTTAGTCTGTGAAGCAGATGATCTCACTCGGAGATGAGCTGTGAGCACAGGGGGAGGGGGTATCTCACTCGGAGATCAGCAGTGAGCGCAGGGGGAGGGGGTATCTCACTTGGAGATGAGCTGTGAGTGCAGGGGGAGGGGGTATCTCACCTGGAGATCAGCTGTGAGCGCAGGGGGAGGGGGGTATCTCACCTAGAGATCAGCAGTGAGCGCAGGGGGAGGGAGTATCTCACCTAGAGATCAGCAGTGAGCGCAGGGGGAGGGGGGTATCTCACTTGAAGATGAGCTGTGAGTGCAGGTGGAGGGGGTATCTGACCTAGAGATCAGCAGTGAGCGCAGGGGGAGGGGGGTATCTCACTTGGAGATGAGCTGTGAGTGCAGGGGGAGGGGGTATCTCACTCGGAGATGAGCTGTGAGTGCAGGGGGAGGGGGTATCTCACCTAGAGATCAGCAGTGAGTGCAGGGAGAGGGGGGTATCTCACTTGGAGATGAGCTGTGAGTGCAGGGGGAGGGGGTATCTCACCTAGAGATCAGCTGTGAGCGCAGGGGGAGGGGGTATCTCACTTGGAGATGAGCTGTGAGTGCAGGGGGAGGCTGTTTCTCACCCGGAGATCAGCAGTGAGCGCAGGGGGAGGGGGTATCTCACCCGGAGATGATCTGTGAGTGCAGGGGGAGGGGGTATCTCACCCGGAGATCAGCAGTGAGCGCAGGGAGAGGGGGATATCTCACTCGGAGAAAAGCTGTGAGTGCAGGGGGAGGCTGTTTCTCACCCGGAGAACAGCAGTGAGCGCAGGGAGAGGGGGGTATCTCACTCGGAGATGAGCTGTGAGTGCAGGGGGAGGCTGTGTCTCACCCGGAGATAAGCTGTGAGTGCAGGGGGAGGCTGTGTCTCACCCGGAGATCAGCAGTGAGCGCAGGGGGAGGCTGTGTCTCACCCGGAGATCAGCAGTGAGCGCAGGGGGAGGCTGTGTCTCACCCGGAGATCATCAGTGAGCGCAGGGAGAGGGGGTATCTCACCCGGAGATGATCTGTGAGTGCAGGGGGAGGCTGTGTCTCACCTGGAGATCAGCAGTGAGCGCAGGGAGAGGGGGTATCTCACCCGGAGATGATCTGTGAGTGCAGGGGGAGGGGGTATCTCACCCGGAGATCAGCAGTGAGCACAGGGAAAGGGTTTATCTCACTCGGAGATGAGCTGTGAGGACAGGGGAGTATCTCACTCGGAGATGAGCTGTGAGGGCAGGGGAGTATCTCACTGGGAGATGAGCTGTGAGGGCTGGGGAGTATCTCACTCGGAGATGAGCTGTGAGGGCAGAGGAGTATCTCACTCGGAGAAGAGCTGTGAGGGCAGGGAAAGGGTTTATCTCACTCGGAGATGAGCTGTGAGGGCAGGGGAGTATCTCAATGGGAGATGAGCTGTGAGGGCAGGGAAGTATCTCGGAGATGAGCTGTGAGGGCAGGGGAGTATCTCACTCGGAGATGAGCTGTGAGGGCAGGGGAGTATCTCACTGGGAGATGAGCTGTGAGGGCAGGGAAGTATCTCACTCGGAGAAGAGCTGTGAGGGCAGGGGAGTATCTCACTCGGAGAAGAGCTGTGAGGGCAGGGAAGTATCTCACTCGGAGAAGAGCTGTGAGGGCAGGGGAGTATCTCACTCGGAGATGAGCTGTGAGGGCAGGGGAGTATCTCACTGGGAGATGAGCTGTGAGGGCAGGGAAGTATCTCGGAGATGAGCTGTGAGGGCAGGGGAGTATCTCACTCGGAGATGAGCTGTGAGGGCAGGGGAGTATCTCACTGGGAGATGAGCTGTGAGGGCAGGGAAGTATCTCACTGGGAGATGAGCTGTGAGGGCAGGGGAGTATCTCACTCGGAGATGAGTTGTGAGGGCAGGGGAGTATCTCACTGGGAGATGAGCTGTGAGGGCAGGGAAGTATCTCGGAGATGAGCTGTGAGGGCAGGGGAGTATCTCACTCGGAGATGAGCTGTGAGGGCAGGGGAGTATCTCACTGAGAGATGAGCTGTGAGGGCAAGGGAGTATCTCACTCGGAGATGAGCTGTGAGGGCAGGGAAGTATCTCGGAGATGAGCTGTGAGGGCTGGGGAGTATCTCACTCGGAGATGAGCTGTGAGGGCAGGGGATTATCTCACTCGGAGTTGAGCTGTGAGGGCAGGGGAGTATCTCACTCGGAGATGAGCTGTGAGGGCAGGGGAGTATCTCACTCGGAGATGAGCTGTGAGGGCAGGGGAGTATCTCACCTAGAGATCAGCAGTGAGCGCAGGGGGAGGGGGTATCTCACTCGGAGATGAGCTGTGAGTGCAGAGGGAGGCTGTGTCTCACCCGGAGATCAGCAGTGAGCTCAGGGGGAGGGGGTATCTCACCCGAATATGAGCTGTTAGCACAGGGGGAGGGGGTGTCTCACCCGGAGATCAGCTGTGAGCCCAGGGGGAAGGTGTCTCACCCGGGGATCAGCTGTGAGTGCAGGAGGAGGGGGTATCTCACCTGGAGATGAGCTGAGAGGGCAGGGGGAGGGGGTATCTCACCTGGAGATGAGCTGAGAGGGCAGGGGGAGGGGGTAACTCACCCGGAGATGAGCTGTGAGCGCATTGGGAGGGGGTGTCTCACGCTGAGATCAACTGTGAGCGCATTGGGAAGGGGTATCTCACCCGGAGATTAGCTATGAGCTCAGGGGGAGGGGGTATCTCACCCGGAGATCAACTGAGAGCTATGAGCAGAGGAGGAGGGGGTTTTCTGACCCAGAGGTGAGATGTGAGCACATTGGGATGGGGTATCTCACCCGGAGATCAGCTGTGAGCTATGAGCACAGGGGGAGGGGGTGAATCACACACAGGCTGTGCTTACAGCAGGGAGAGTTGTGACAGAGAATACATTTTGCACGCTGAGAGTAGGGAGCTCTTACGCCAGGAACTGCGCAAACTCGACCAGCTGATCACCCACTACCAGGACGTAATGGAATAATGCAAGGGGGCGCCAGAGAACAGCATTTGAAAAATAAAAGCTTGGTATCTTTTGAATGAAGCATAATTTTGAATCACTATAAATTACAAAACGATTTATTTCTACCTTTTCTGGTTGGTTTACTGTATTCTTTATGGTGGCACAACCGCTTTAAGTTTAAAATTTCACATTTTTCTAAATTTTTAGAAAATCTGGGATATTTTCATGAATAACAACAAAACGTATTAATTTAAAATTTACCAGCTGCAACAGGTACAATTTGTTCCAAAAAGAAGATCAGAATATCAGAATGACTAGCAGAAGCATTTCAAAGTTATTACCAAATAAAGTGACGTTTCAGATATGAAAAATGGGGCTGTCAGAAAGGTTAATACTGATTACCACGAGATAGGGCTAAGAAACATGAAATGGTAATGTGCAGTACATACCTATGCTCAAAAGTGCAGGCATATCATGCCAGTAATAAAAGGAAATACTGATTAGTCAGGGTGATAAAACAATGTATGTAACATGTAGGTGTGTGGTATGTATGAATATCATTTTTTTTTCAGTGCCCTGGATAAAGTGACAATAAGAAGTAGGATTTTAGTTAATACCTCACTGAACACAAGAACGGTTTCCAAAATACTAACAAGACGGAGTTTCACAGAACATTTTTTTCACCCATAGCATGAAAGTAATGTTAATATCATAACTTTCATTACAAAATCTTCAGTTTTACCCAAATTCAGTGATGCACCCTACACCAAAACTACTACATGTAGTATTTTGTATGACCTCTATGATAGTTAAGGACAGCACCAAGTCTTCTACACATGGAACGAATAAGTTGGTGACATAAAGTAACATCTATCTCTTTCTATTCCTCCAGAACGACCATTTTAGAACCTGAATGTAGAGCCATTCTAACTTGTCTCTTCAGAATTCCTCGGTATGTCCTGCACTTCTGTGATGCGTGTTGGAGTACTTGTAAGATGTGTGCAGCTTATTCTTGTGATCTTTCTGATATGTGCACATCTACTTGTGTAATTTGTGCACTGTGCTTGTGTGACATCTCTCAAGTCTACGCTGTGCTTGTGTGACATCTCTCAAGTCTATGCTGTGCTTGTGTGACATCTCTCAAGTCTGCACTGTGCTTGTGTGACATCTCTCAAGTCTACGCTGTGCTTGTGTGACATCTCTCAAGTCTGCGCTGTGCTTGTGTGACATCTCTCAAGTCTGCGCTCAGCTTGTGTGACATCTCTCAAGTCTACGCTGTGCTTGTGTGACATCTCTCAAGTCTGCGCTGTGCTTGTGTGACATCTCTCAAGTCTGCGCTGTGCTTGTGTGACATCTCTCAAGTCTGCGCTGTGCTTGTGTGACATCTCTCAAGTCTGCGCTGTGCTTGTGTGACATCTCTCAAGTCTGCGCTCTGCTTGTGTGACATCTCTCAAGTCTACGCTGTGCTTGTGTGACATCTCTCAAGTCTGCGCTGTGCTTGTGTGACATCTCTCAATTCTGTGCTGTGCTTGTGTGACATCTCTCAAGTCTGTGCTGTGCTTGTGTGACATCTCTCAAGTCTAAGCTGTGCTTGTGTGACATCTCTCAAGTCTGGGCTGTGCTTGTGTGACATCTCTCAAGCCTGCGCTGTGCTTGTGTGACATCTCTCAAGTCTGCGCTGTGCTTGTGTGACATCTCTCAAGTCTGTGCTGTGCTTGTGTGACATCTCTCAAGTCTGCGCTGTGCTTGTGTGACATCTCTCAAGTCTGCGCTGTGCTTGTGTGACATCTCTCAAGTCTGCGCTGTGCTTGTGTGACATCTCTCAAGTCTGCGCTGTGCTTGTGTGACATCTCTCAAGTCGGCGCTGTGCTTGTGTGACATCTCTCAAGTCTGTGCTGTGCTTGTGTGACATCTCTCAAGTCTGCGCTGTGCTTGTGTGACATCTCTCAAGTCTGCGCTGTGCTTGTGTGATGTGTCTGGTGTGTGATGCACTCATGTTACTTGTATGACAAGTGATTTTTTGATGTGTGCCTAACATGTTTTTATTGCATCAAATAATGTTACTTAAAGTGAATTTCTGTTTTAATTCTTTTACTGTCCTTAGGCTTGCCCTAGAGAAAAACAATAAAATCAGGGATACTCTCAGGGTCAGCAATTCCTCTTCCGCTACTGCCCTGGTCTTTGTTTTCAGGCTGCAGCCGTGATGTCCTGACTAAAACACGTGACTGCTGGAGCTTAAAGGGGTTTTCCCAGAAACAAAAGTTCATTTTAAAAATGGTCTGTGTCTGACCGTGTATGGAAAATACCACAGCTCCTGAGCGGAGGAGGAAGCCAAAGACAATACAGAAATTACATCAGGGGATCACAAAGGATTCATTTTAAGAGGTAAAATATTGTTTAAACACAGGCAGTGAAATATTTTACCTCACAAAATGAATCAATCCTATGAGATCCCGTGCTGGAATGTCTGCATTGTCTTTTGCAGCCTTCCCTGCCCAGGAGCTGTGGTATGATCAGACCATGTTCCGCACACGGTCAGACACAGCCAATTTATAAAATTAACTTTTGTTTGTAGGAAAACCCTTTTAATGACTGAGCTCAGCAGTAATGCCAAGGTAGATGGAACAAGCTGCTGACCCTATGATTGGCTACAGTGGTCACATGAGATATTACCACTGCAGCCTGTAAACACGGACAGGCCAGGAGCATAAAGACATCAATAGACTAGGTGAAAATGAGTAACTCTGATTTTATTATTTTTAGACTAGGTGAAAATGAGTAACTCTGATTTTATTATTTTTAGACTAGGTGAAAATGAGTAACTCTGATTTTATTATTTTTAGACTAGGTGAAAATGAGTAACTCTGATTTTATTATTTTTAGACTAGGTGAAAATGAGTAACTGATTTTATTATTTTTAGACTAGGTGAAAATGAGTAACTCTGATTTTATTATTTTTAGACTAGGTGAAAATGAGTAACTCTGATTTTATTATTTTTAGACTAGGTGAAAATGAGTAACTCTGATTTTATTATTTTTAGACTAGGTGAAAATGAGTAACTCTGATTTTATTATTTTTAGACTAGGTGAAAATGAGTAACTCTGATTTTATTATTTTTAGACTAGGTGAGAATGAGTAACTCTGATTTTATTATTTATAGACTAGGTGAAAATGAGTAACTGATTTTATTATTTTTAGACTAGGTGAAAATGAGTAACTCTGATTTTATTATTTATAGACTAGGTGAAAATGAGTAACTGATTTTATTATTTTTAGACTAGGTGAAAATGAGTAACTCTGATTTTATTATTTATAGACTAGGTGAAAATGAGTAACTGATTTTATTATTTTTAGACTAGGTGAAAATGAGTAACTCTGATTTTATTATTTTTAGACTAGGTGAAAATGAGTAACTCTGATTTTATTATTTTTAGACTAGGTGAAAATGAGTAACTCTGATTTTATTATTTTTAGACTAGGTGAAAATGAGTAACTCTGATTTTATTATTTTTAGTCTAGGTGAAAATGAGTAACTGATTTTATTATTTTTAGACTAGGTGAAAATGAGTAACTCTGATTTTATTATTTTTAGACTAGGTGAGAATGAGTAACTCTGATTTTATTATTTTTAGACTAGGTGAAAATGAGTAACTCTGATTTTATTACTTTTAGACTAGGTGAAAATGAGTAACTCTGATTTTATTATTTTTAGACTAGGTGAGAATGAGTAACTCTGATTTTATTATTTTTAGACTAGGTGAAAATGAGTAACTCTGATTTTATTATTTTTAGACTAGGTGAGAATGAGTAACTCTGATTTTATTATTTTTAGACTAGGTGAAAATGAGTAACTCTGATTTTATTATTTTTAGACTAGGTGAAAATGAGTAACTCTGATTTTATTATTTTTAGACTAGGTGAGAATGAGCAACTCTGATTTTATTATTTTTAGACTAGGTGAAAATGAGTAACTCTGATTTTATTATTTATAGACTAGGTGAGAATGAGTAACTCTGATTTTATTATTTTTAGACTAGGTGAAAATGAGTAACTCTGATTTTATTATTTTTAGACTAGGTGAAAATGAGTAACTCTGATTTTATTATTTTTAGACTAGGTGAGAATGAGTAACTCTGATTTTATTATTTTTAGACTAGGTGAAAATGAGTAACTCTGATTTTATTATTTTTAGACTAGGTGAAAATGAGTAACTCTGATTTTATTATTTTTAGACTAGGTGAAAATGAGTAACTCTGATTTTATTATTTTTAGACTAGGTGAAAATGAGTAAGTCTGATTTTATTATTTTTAGACTAGGTGAAAATGAGTAACTGATTTTATTATTTTTAGACTACGTTAATATGAGTAACTCTGATTTTATTATTTTTAGACTAGGTGAGAATGAGTAACTCTGATTTTATTATTTTTAGACTAGGTGAAAATGAGTAACTCTGATTTTATTATTTTTAGACTAGGTGAAAATGAGTAACTCTGATTTTATTTTTTTTTTTCCCTAGCGCAAGCCGATGAGCACAAAAATAATTAAAATGAAAGTCCCCTTTAAGAAGGGGGGGCCATACACAATTCTTGCACAGGGACCCTTTGGTCTCAGTGCCCGCCCCTGCATGAGACGTTATAATAATTCATAAATCATATGGTTTTGATTGGCTGCTCCTAGTAAGAACACAATAAAATAAGCTCTAGTGGGCTGTGTGCCCACTATGCGTTTTTTAAGCGTTTCTGCAGCGGCAATTACGCTTAAAAAACGCTTGGTAGGAGGTCTGCAATGTTCCCCAATGATAATCCACATGTGCTGTGCACATGCTGCGGAAATATCCGCTGCGGATTATTATTACAGAAAAAAGCGCAGCACTACCAACTATTTTGCGTAAGCGCAGCGTTTTTGCCGCCATTGACTTGCATTGAATCGCATAATATCTGCATGACTACATGTACACATGCGGAAATTAAGCAATTCAATGTGCGGATGGAGAAGAGGAGACTCTCATCCAGACCCGGGTACCATAGTACCTGTAAAAAAAAAATTAAAATTAAAAAAAACATTATACTCACCTTCTGATGGCCTGCGGTCTTCTCTCCGGTGTGTCTTGGCTCCCCGGTGGCTCGTCAACGTCAGCGGTCATGTGACCTGTCACCTGACTAAATTACATCATGGAAGGTCCTTTTACACCACCACGGGCCACCAGGGAGACCGGAGAAGGAGACCGTGGGCCATCGGAAGGTGAGTATAATGGATTTTTTTAGAGTTTTTACCATTTTTATTCTTTTTTTTAACTAACTTGGTCACACGGTTGCATGGATTTATATAGTGTGACCAAGTTGTCAAGCACTTTTCCAAGCCAAAATCTTTTAGAAAACGCTTGACAACCCGCATGGGAAATCGCATGTGCTAAACGCGTGACAAACGCTTGTCCCGGGCTGAAAATACGCATGTAAAATCTGCATGAGTTTTTTCTGCCAGGGAGATGCAGAAAAGCTCAGGAAAAATCCGGAGCGTTTCTGCATTGTGGGCACATTGCCTAATAGTGGCAGTGGATCAACATACTTAATTCTCATCAATAGTAAGCAGTATAAATTAATATAACTTTGCTTAATATTTCCACTAATATTCTTAAATTCAGTGTGTTGGTTTAGCCCTGCACTACAGTCACAGTATTTCATGTGAGCCCTTGAGAAAACTAATTGCCGACCCCCGATCCATGCTCTGTTAACCCCTTTACACCTCTTTACAGCATTACTCACTGTTTCCGGCAATGTGATTGCCGGAAATAGAGGAGCACCGATCCTAGGCTGCAGATCAAAGAGCACCGATCCTAGGCTATTGCTAGGACACCCCAGCCCTGGCCCCAGACTGCTATGATCGGTGCGATCGCCGATCACATCGATCGCACCGATCGTAGCGCGACAACAGGACGGTCATGGGGCGGTGACCGGCTTGTGACCTGCCTGTCACTGCCCCATGACCCCCTGTAATGTAATCAAAGTCCCCAGACTGCTGTGATTGGAGCGATCGATGATGACATCGATCGCTCCAATCAGAGTTCCTGAATACAGGTGACCGGGCTGTCATAGGGAGGTGTCACCTCTCTGTGACCCCCTGTGGTGCGTGCTCTGCTACAGCCATGTCTGATTGGTGCAATCAATGTCACCAATCAGATGGCTAGGGCACAGCATGCACCACAGGGGGTCACAGAGAGGTGACACCTCCCTGTGACCGCCAGGTCACCTGTATTCAGGAACTCTGATTGGAGCAATCATTGATGACATTGATTGCTCCAATCAGATTACCTGACTACCTCCACCTGTCACCACCCCATCATCACCCTGTGACCGCCCTGCAGACCCTCACACTTGGTGAGGATTTCTACAGAGCGGTCACATCTGATGTGTGTGTGCTGAGCCTTGTAGTGCCACAGAATATTCTGTGACACCACAAGACCATCTTCTCACCTGTTCCAGTCGCTGCTGCTGCTCCTGGATCTTCTGCTCCAGCGTCTTGGGTATCCTGCTCCAGAGCCTGCTGCTGATCCTGCTGCTGATCCTGCAGAGAAGACTTTGGTAAGTCTGTTCTCCCCTCATCCACCCCAATCCCCCCTCCCCCCTCTTTTTACCCCCCCTTACCACCATTCTTTTTTCTGCGTCCTGCAGCGGTCTCCAGCTCCGGTCCGAGTCTCCAGCTCCGCTCCCGGTCACCAGCGCCGGGCTCCGGCACCGGGCTCCCGGTCACCAGCGCCGGGCTCTCGTTCCAGGCTCCCGGTCACCAGCTCCGGTCTCCTGCTCCGGGCTCCGTCTCCTGTTCCGGTCCTGCTGCTGATCCTGTTGACCCCTTGGTAAGTCCATCTCTGATCTCCCCTCATCCACCCCAATCCCCCTCTCCCCACTCCCCCATCTTTTTACCCCCCTTCCCACCCCAATCTCCCTCACCCCAGTGTCCCTGTTAATTCTCTTGGTTCTGTTCTCCAGCTCCAGTACTGGTCTCCTGCTCCGGGCTCCCGGTCTCCTGCTCCGGGCTCCCAGTCTCCTGCTCTGGGCTCCCGGTCACCAGCGCCGGTCTCCTGCTCCGAGCTCCCGGTTTCCTGCTCCGGGCTCCCAGTCTCCTGCGCCGGGCTCCTGGTCACCAGCGCCGGGCTCCCGATCCTGAAAGAAGAACAGAGAGGACTTTGGTAAGTCATCTCTGATCTCCCCTCAACCACCCCAATTTCCCTCTTCCCACTCCCCACACATCCGTGCGCACATCCAGCAGCCGCCGAGTATTGATCGGTGACATCGTTGCTGTTTGCACCACATACAGAATTTCCTTTTTCCACACACTCTAAATAAAGTATTGACACACACACACTCTAAATAAAGTATTAACACACACGCACCACATACATAAAAAACAATGTCCCGCTCATCCCAAACTCGCTATTCAGCGGAGGAGGCATACGCTATTCTTGCCACCGACACTGACAGCGAGGGCGAGGATCCCACATTTATTTAATTTTCCGACTCGTCTTCCTCTTCTTCCTCCTCTTCCTCCGGTTCTGCTGGACTGCCCCGCCATCGCCGCAGGAGAGACAATGATCCAGCGCTCCCCACTACTGATCCCATATGGACCTCGCCCCCCGAAAATGATGCACCACTGATTACTGATTTTGTGGCGGAATCAGGAATCAAGTTTGACACCACCGGCCTCACAGAAATAGACTTTTTCAAAGTCTTTTTCTCTGAGGATTTTGTAAACCTCATGGTGGGCCAAACTAATTTATACGCTCATCAATTTTTAGAACAAAACCCCTCTTCATCATTTTCTAACTGGTCTCCTGTAGACACAGTAGAAATGATGAAGTTTTGGGGCCTGGTCCTTCTTATGGGGATCCTGAACAAGCCCGAACTTCGGCAATACTGGAGTGTTGACGTTTTGTATAACACTCGTGTTCCGAATGGCCATGATCTGGAGACGCTTTCAGGCCATCCACAAGTTCTTGCATTACCAAGATAATGCAAGGTGTCCTGCACGCGATGACCCGAACTTTGATCGTCTTTTCAAAGTTCGGCCGGTCATCGAACACTTCAACAACAAGTTTGCTGAAGTGGACGTGCCCCAAAGGGACATCTGCGTGGATGAGTCCTTAATCTCTTTTAAAAGGCGGCTTGGATTCCGGCAGTACCTGCCCAGTAAGAGGTCCAGGTACGGGATCAAGCTGTATAAACTTTTTCAGAGTACCTCAGGGTACACTCACAAGTTTAGAGTTTATGAAGGGAAGGACTCCCAGATTGAACCCCCTGAATGCCTCCCCGTTCTGGGAGTGAGTGGGAAAATTGTGTAGGACTTGGTGCACCCACTGCTGGATAAAGGTTATCACCTCTTTGTGGATAACTTTTATACAAGTATCCTGCTCTTCAAGTCCCTCTCTGCGCGACGTACTGCAGCCTGCGGTACTGTCCGCAAAAATTAGAAAGGCCTCCCAAAGACGCTAATTGGGCAGCTGCTCAGAAGGGGTGAGAGCAGAGCCCAATGTAGCGACCACCTGCTGATGGTCAAGTACAAGGACAAGAGGGATGTCCTTTTGTTGACCACCATACATGGTGATGGCAGCACCCTCAGCTCTGTAAGAGGTTCCACTACACAGGTCGCCAAACCAGACTGTGTAGTGGGGTACAAGTACATGGGGGGAGTTGATCTTTCAGAAAGGACAAGGTATGGTATAAGAAGCTGGCCGTGCACATTGTACAGATGGCAATGCACAACGCTTTCCTTCTGTCACAATGTGCAGGCCAGACTTCTACGTCGTACCTTCACTTCCAGGAGACTGTTATCAAGGCCCTGATATTTGGCAGCGGTGACAGAGCAGGCCCTAGTAGTTCCGGAATTGAAGGACTGAGAATTGTACCAGGCCAGCATTTCCCAGGGCAGATCCCTCACAGCGGAAAAAAAGGAAAGTCACAAAAGAGGAGCCGAGTGTGTTATAAAAGTGGAATACGCAAGGACACCATTTATCAATGTGACAACTGCCCTGACAAACCTGGCCTGTGTATGAAAGACTGCTTCAAAAGGTACCATACTTTGATGGACTATTAAATTAATTTCTGACGTATGAGAACCTGACAAACACTACACAACTGACGTAGTGTTCGTCAGGTTGTCCTACACAACTGATGTATAACACTACTGTTAGGTGTTGGTCTGGTGCTGGATTCGAAATGGGTCCAGGACCTTCTATGGTCTCCCATTTCAGTCCAGCCAGGGCTGATGCTGCTCAGAATCACCGTCAGCCCCAACGCCTAGCTGGTCCGCGAGCATTGTTTTTCTCCCAGGTAGTTGTGCCTAGCAATGTTAAGCATAGGTTGCAGAAGGAGACAGGGCTTGTGGAATCTAAGTCCAGGATTTGCCGAACTGAGCATGTCCGTGACCTGGCGGATCATGATTGGTGGGTTGGCACTCACCTGACCCGGTGACCTGCCACCGACTGATTGGTCCACGGGTAACATCACCAATGGCGCGTGGGTAAGGGCTTAGTCTTTAAAAGGCCCCCCACAAACATGGCGAAGCGCTCAGATCATTTTGCAAGTGTTGTTTGTGTGGACGAGTGTATTCCATGTGCTCTCTAGCTGCTCTCTCCGTGACCTGCCGATGCCAGAGTTAGCTTGGCTAATTAGCGTAGGTCACTCAGGCAGGCTTAGATTTGCTTAGGCAGGTAGCTACGTCTAGCAGCCTGGCTCAGCCAAATAAGTCTCCTAATACCTCGAGCAGCCTGCAGACACCCTGTCCACGGCTATCGCCTGTCAGCCACGTGGAGTAGTAACCTTCTGTCCGGTGGCACGCCGGCTGGAGGCACGTGTACCCGTCGCGTAGTCATACACGCATCTAGCGCCAATCCCTACAGCGTAGCGCCTGTATCGAAGACAGGGCTACTGCTTTCCCTCCAGTCGCACGTCTCCCTGCAGGTCTTGGAGATTGTGTGAACCGCTGAAGCCAGCTCCGTGTGCATTAACACGGAGTGGTTCTTCAGTTAAGTAGGTGCTATCCCGGTCACTCTTCTCCCGTGCAGTTAACGGAGATAGAGCGAACCGCTATACCCGTTCATGTGTGCGGTAACACGGAAGGGTTTAACATTTAAGTTGGTTGCGTACCTTTCCACCCGGAAAGTGTTCGGCAGCAGTCCTCCAGGCTGCATCGCGGACCCCGAGGTCGGTTGCGTTCCATTTTAATAAAGTTGTCTGCAACCGCCCTCCTAACAACTACATTATAAAATTCAAAAATCAACTACCACTACCAAAAAGGGGGCACTTGTTGGGCATTTCCACTGTTTAGGCACATCAGGGGTTCTGAGAACGTGACATCACGCCCACAGACCATTCCATCAAAGTCTGCGTTCAAAAGCGTCACTCCTTCCCTTCCGAGCCCTGACATGCGCCCAAACAGTAGTTTTCTCCAACACATGGGGTATCTGCATACTTAGGAGAAATTGCACAACAACTTATGGGGTGCAATTTCTCCTGGTACCCTTGTGAAAATACAAAAATTGGGGTCTAAAATAAAATGTTAGTGAAAAAAAGTTAAATGTCCATTTATTCCTTTCATGTTCAATTAATTGGTGTGAAGCACCTGAAGGGTTAATAAAGTTCTTGAATGTGGTTTTGAGCACTTTGAGGGGTGCAGTTTTTAGAATGGTGTCACTTTTGGGTATTTTATGTCATATAGACCCCTCAAAGTGACTTCAAATGTGATGTGGTCCCTAAAAAAATTGTTTTTGTAAATTTTGTTGTAAAAATGAGAAATCGCTGGTCAACTTTTAACCCTTATATCTCCCTAACAAAAAAAAATGTTGGTTCCAAAATTGTGCTGATGTAAAGTAGACATGTGGGAAATGTTATTTATTGCAAAATTTTCAAAATTTTCACCAAATTTCCATTTTTTTCGCAAATAAACGCAAGTGATATCGAAGAAATTTTACCACAATCATGAAGTACAATATGTCACGAAAAAACAATCTCAGAATCAGGGAGATCCGTTGAAGCGTTCCAGAGTAATTACCTCATAAAGTGACAGTGGTCAGAATTGTAAAAATTGGCCTGGTCATTAACGTGCAAACCACCTTGGGTTGTAAAGGGGTTAAAGGGAATCTGTCAGCAGGTTTTTGCTATGTAATCTGAGGACAGCAGGAGATAGCGGCTGAAACACAGAATTCAGAGATGTGTCACTTGTCAAAGTGTGTGCGGTGTTGCTTAGTAATTGTCAAGGATTTATCAAGAAGAGATTAACATTGCTGGACAACACTAGTCCAGCAACGCCCCCTGCTGTGATAAGCAGCACACCGTCTATGGACTTTGAACATGGAGAGCCTGGTGTGGGTGGGGACAGCTTTCTCAGCTCTGCTTCATTCTAAATCTAAAAGCTCTGATTGGGTCAGAACTGCTGCAACCAGTAATCTAAGTGATACATTGTTGGATTCAGCTTCTATTTGTCTACATTACGCTCCTCTCAGATGAGAAGTTAAACCTGCCGACAAATTCCCTTTTAGATTTTATTGCCGGAGTCAAGCTATTATTTATATGTACATTTTATAAAACCTATAAAAAGTTTGGAATCAATAAAATATAAAGTCATAGATTTCATTATACCTTCTGAATGCTTGTAGAGTTGTTCGCTAGGCCCACTTGCACTGCAGATTTAAGAAAAAAAAAGACATTACAACATGCATGTGAGAATTATTAACTACAATAAAAAATGGTTCTTTCCTTAAAGGGAACCTGTCACCTGAAAAAAACACAATCAGACTGCAGATATGGGGATAATCTCCAGATTAACCCTGCTCTGAACTTTATTTCTTCCGGCATCCATTGGATTCAGTCACCGCTCTGTGTATAGTGAGAAGTGGCTGCAAACACTCCCCTGCACTGACTTACAGCAGCTCAGCAGTAGGGCCGGCTGTCAATCACTGGCGGGGACGAGGTTACAGCCACCGCTCTCTATACAGAGAACGGTGACTGAACCCGCGCCGGCGCCACCCGTGACTGAAACCAGAATGCTAAAAGGAGGAATAAAGATCATTACCTCATGACAGTAGGGGTCTAAGTGCTGGGCAGGTTCAGAACGCTATTAATCTGCAGATTAACCCCATATATGCAGAAAAATAGCTTCTTTCATGTCACAGGTTCCCTTTAAGGAAAGAAAAAGTAATATTACATCAGTTGAGACCCTAGAAAGACCTAGGTGCATTCTGACCATAGGAAGAATCACCAAATACCAAGGTTCAGGAAGAACCAAATAGAGGACAATATACAGTAGGTACGGAAAGTATTCAGACCCCTTTAAATTTTTCACTCTTTGTTTCATTGCAGCCATTTGGTAAATTCTAAAAAGTTAATTTTTTTCTCATTAAAGTGCACTCTGCATTCCATCTTGACTGAAAAAAAAACAGAAATGTAGAAATTTTTGCAAATTTATTAAACAAGAAAAACTGAAATATCACAGGGTCATAACTATTCAGCCCCTTTGCTCGGTATTGAGTAGAAGCACTCTTTTGAGCTAGTACAGCCATGAGTCTTCTTGGGAATGATGCAACAAGTTTTTCACACCTGGATTTGGGGATCCTCTGCCATTCTTCCTTTCTCCAGTTCTGTCAGGTTGGATGGTGAACGTTAGTAGACAGCCATTTTCAGGTCTCTCCAGAGATGCTCAATTGGGTTTAGGCCAGAGCTCTGGCTGGACCAGTCAAGAATGGTCACAGAGTTGTTCTGAAGCCACGCCTTTGTCATTATAGCTGTGTGCTTAGGGTCATTGTCTTGTTCGAAGGTGAACCTTCGGCCAAGTCTGAGGTCCAAAGCACTCTGGTAGAGGTATTCATCCAGGATATCTCTGTACTTGGCCACATTCATGTTTCCTTCAATTGCAACCAGTCGTCATGTCCCTGCAGCTGAAAAAGACCCCCATAGCATGATGCTGCCACCACCATGTTTCACTGTTGGGATTGTATTGGGCAGGTGATGAGCAGTGCCTGGTTTTCTCCACACATACCGCTTAGAATTATCACCAAAAAGTTCTATCTTCATCTCATCGGTCCAGAGAATCTTATTTCTCATAGTCTGGAGTCCTTCATGTGTTTTTCAGCAAACTCTATGCAGGCTTTCATATTTCTTGCACTGAGGAGAGGCTTCCATCGGGCCATTCTGCCATAAAGGCCCAACTGGTGGAGGGCTACAGTGATAGTTGACTTTGTGGAACTTTCTCCCATCTCCCTACTGCATCTCTGGAGCTCAGCCACAGTGATCTTGGGGTTCTTCTTTACCTTTCTCACCAAGGCTCTTCTCCCATGATTGCTCTGTTTGGCTGGACGGCCAGGTCTAGGAAGACTTCTGGTGGTCCCAAACTTCTTCCATTTAAAGATTATGGAGGCCACTTTGCTTTTAGGAACCTTGGGTAATGCAGAAATTCATTTGCAACCTTAGCCAGATCTGTGTCTTGCCACAATTCTGTCTCTGAGCTCCTTGGGCAGTTCCTTTGAGCTCATGATTCTCATTTGGTCTGACATGCACTGTGAGCTGTGAGGTCTTATACAGACAGGTGTGTGCCTTTTCAAATCAAGTCCTATCAGTTTAATTAAACACAGCTGGACTCCAATGAAGGAGTAGAACCATCTCAAGGAGGATCACAAGGAAATGGACAGCATGTGACTTAAATATGAGTGTCTGAGCAAAGGGTCTGAATACTTATGACCATATGATATTTCAGATATTATTTTTTAATAAATTTGCAAAAATGTCTACATTTCTGTTTTTTTTTCAGTCAAGATGGGGTGCAGAGTGTACTTTAATGAGAAAAAAAAAGAACATTTTAGAATTTACCAAATGGCTACAATGAAAAAAAGAGTGACAAATTTAAAGGGGTCTGAATACTTTCCGTACCAGCATCTGTTTGCACTTAGCAGTGAGAGATGTCACCAGTAGCAGAAGAGGAAGGATTGTGAAATCTGGAGACAGATCCACTTTAACCATTCACATACACAAACATGAAACCATACATAGCCTCCGGTCCCGGGTCTCATATCGGCAAATCCCCATAGCGCAAAGTGCCTGTGCTAGGGGGATTCATGAGTCTGCAGTCACACAGTGTGACTGCAGACTTATCCATTTTGACCGGACAACCCCTTCAACATTTAGAACTTCAGGATATATGAGAAAAGAGGACAGCTTCTTGAGTAATAAATTACAAAGAGAAGAAAAAGTAACAGCACTGAAGGGGTTCACTATAAAGGGATGCTCATGTACAGTACCAATAAAAAGTTTGAACACAACAGTTGATGAAATAGTTTACCTTCATTTTATTGGAATGGGCTCATAGGTCGCTTCACGGGTCACTCCCGGTCATGTCTCATTAAAATGGGGGACCCCCCAAAAAAATGACGTGGGGTCCCCCCTATTTTAATAGCTAGCAAAGGCTAGGCAGACAGCTGGGGGCTGATATTAATAGCTCAGGAAGGGTGCCATGAATATTGGCCCCCTCCCAGGCTAGAAACACCAGCCGTCAGCCGCCTCAGAAATGGCGCATAAATAGAATGCGCCAATTCTGGCACTTAGCCTCGCTCTTCCCACTGCCCTGTAGCGGTGGCAGTGGGGTAATAAGGCTGGGGTTGATGTCAGCTTATAATGCCAGCTGACATCAAGCCCAGGTTAGTAATGGAGCATAGTCAAAGTTAAAGAAAAAACATAAACACCCAGAATAAAGTCCTTTAATTGAAATAAAGACACAATTCTTTATTGTTCTAAATTAAACCATACTTACCATCACGCCCATTCCGACTGAAGCCAACGATCTCCTGCAATAAAAGTAAAATAATAAAGCAACATCATCCTTACCTTTCCATGGTTCCCATGACAGCTTCAGCTCTG
This sequence comes from Phyllobates terribilis, assembly GCF_046119375.1. NCBI lineage: Eukaryota > Metazoa > Chordata > Amphibia > Anura > Dendrobatidae > Phyllobates > Phyllobates terribilis. Next base: position 17,462,131 of record NW_027362783.1, on the reverse strand, counting down.
CTACATTCACATGACAGGCTGGATCGCTGCAGAAAGCTGCCATCCAGCTAGCCATGCAGCAGACACTGAGAAGCGCAGGCATGCTTGCGCTCCTCAGTGTCTGGCTGTGACGGCATCCAGATGAGCCGAGTTCATGTTCAATGAACTCAGCTCATCTCATGCACGTCACTGACAGCGTGGGAGAATTCTCCTGCTGACGCGCTGAGTGCAGGAGAATTTTCCCACGCTATCAGTGACGTGCATGAGGTGAGCTGAGTTCATTGGACATGAGCTCACCTCATGCACGTCACTGACAGCGTGGGAAAATTCTACTGTACTCAGCGCTTCAGAGTGAGAAATTTCCCACGCTGTCAGTGACGTGCATGTCCAATGAACTCAGCTCACCTCATGCAGCGTGGGAGAATTCTCACGCTGAAGCGCTGAGTGCAGGAGAATTTTCCCACGCTGTCAGTGACGTGCATGAGGTGAGCTGAGTTCATTGGACATGACCTCGGCTCATCTTTGTGCCGTTACAGCCAGACACTGAGGAGCGCAAGCATGCCTGCTCTTCTCAGTGTCTGCGTCATGGCAAGCTGGATGGCAGCTTTCGGCTGCGATCCAGCCTGTCATGTGAATGTAGCAGAGCTGAAGCTGTCCTGGGAACCATGGAAAGGTAAGGATGATGTTGCTTTATTATTTTACTTTTATTGCAGGAGATCGTTGGCTTCAGCTGGAATGGGCGTGATGGTAAGTATGGTTTAATTTAGAACAATAAAGAATTGTGTGTTTATTTCAATTAAAGGACTTTATTCTGGGTGTTGTGTTTTTTTAAATACTTTACTAGAAATTCATGGCGGTCATGTCTAATATTGGCGTGACCCCATGAATTTCGGGCTTAGGGCCAGCTGATAATACCAAGCTGGCCCTAACCCCTTTATTACCCAGTGAGCCACCGCACCAGGGCCCTGGATGAGTTGGGTACAGCGCCAGAAGATGACGCTTCTATGAACGTGCCATTTTCCGGGGTGGCTGCGGACTGCAATTTGCAGCGGGGGGGGGGGCAGAAAGCTTGGGCCTCCCTGCGCTGCAGATTCCAGCCCCCAGCTGCCTAGTTGTACCTGGCTGGACACAAAAATAGCGCGAAGCCCCACGTATCTTTTTTTAAATTATTTCATGAAATTCATGAAACAATTAAGAAAAAAAGGGCTTCCCTATATTGTTGTGTCCGGCCAGGTAAAAATAGGCAGCTGGTGGTTGGGGGCTGCCCCTTCCTGCCTGCTGTACCTGGCTGGACACAAATATAGTGCGAAGCCCCATGTCAATTTTTAAAAAATTATTTCAGGAAATTCACGAAATAATTTAAAAAAAAAATTGACGTGGGGCTTCGCCCTATATTTGTGTCTAGCCAGGTACAGCATCCATGAACGGGCTGCCCTCAACCACCAACTGCCTATTTGTACCTGGCCGGACACAACAATATAGGGAAGCCCTTTTTTTTTAAATTATTTCATGAATTTCATGAGATAATAAAAAAAAAAAAATACGAGGGGCTTCACCCTATTTTTGTGTTCAGCCAGGTACAATTAGGCAGCTGGGGGCTGGTATCCGCAGAGCAGGGAGGCCCAAGCTTTCTGCCCCCCCCCCCCCCGCAGCAAATTGTAGTTCACAGTCACCCCGGAAAATGGCGCGTTCATAGAAGCGCCATCTTCTGGCGCTGTACCCAACTCATCCAGGGCCCTGGTGCGGTGGCTCACTGGGTAATAAAGGGTTTAGGGCCAGCTTGGCATTATCAGCTGGCCCTAAGCCCGAAATTCATGGGGTCACGCCATTATTAGACATGACCGCCATGAATTTCTAGTAAAGTATTTAAAAAAAACACAACACTCAGAAAAAAGTCCTTTAATTGAAATAAACACACAATTCTTTATTGTTCTACATTAAGCCATACTTACCATCACGCCCATTCCAGCTGAAGCCAATGTCTTCTGCAATAAAAGTAAAATAATAAAGCAACATCATCCTTACCTTTCCATGGTTCCCACGACAGCTTCAGCTCTGCTACATCGAGATGACAGGCTGGACCGCAGCAGAAAGCTGCCATCCAGCCTGTCATCCCGCAGACACTGAGAAGAGCAGGCATGCTTGCGCTCTGCAGTGTCTGGCTGTGACGGCATCCAGATGAGCCGAGGTTATGTCCAATGAACTCAGCTCACCTCATGCACGTCACTGACAGCGTGGGAAAATTCTGCTGCGCTAAGCGCTTCAGCGTGAGAATTCTCTCAAGCTCGCCGCATGCGCAGGAGAATTCTCCCACGCTGTCAGTGACGTGCATGAGGTGAGCTGAGTTCATTGTCGGCTCATCTGGATGCCGTCACAGCCAGAAACTGAGGAGCGCAAGCATACCTGCGCTTCTCAGTGTCTGCGGGATGACAGGCTAGATGGCAGCTTTCTGCTGCGGTCCAGCCCGTCATCTCGATGTAGCAGAGCTGGAGCTATCCTGGGAACCATGGAAAAGTAAGGATGATGTTGCTTTATTATTTTTCTTTTATTGCAGGAGATCATTGGCTTCAGCTGGAATGGGCGTGATGGTAAGTATGGTTTAATTTAGAACAATAAAGAATTGTGTGTTTATTTCAATTAAAGGACTTTATTCTGGGTGTTTGTGTTTTTTTGTAACTTTGACTATGGGGTTAGCAATGGGGGTGTCTTATAGACGCCTCTCCATTACTAACCTGGGCTTGATGTCAGCTGGCATTATAAGCTGACATCAACCCCAGCCCTATTACCCCACTGCCACCGCTACAGGGCAGTGGGAAGAGCGAGGCTATGTGCCAGAATTGGCGCATCCTATGGATGCGACATTTCTGGGGGCGGCTGACGGCTGGTGTTTCTAGCCTGGGAGGGGGCCAATATTCATGGCACCCTTCCTGGGCTATTAATATCAGCCCCCAGCTGTCTGCCTAGCCTTTGCTAGTTATTAACATAGGGGGGACCCCACGTCATTTTTTTGGGGAGGTCCCCCATTTTAATAGCTAGAAAAGGCTAGGTATTCAGCTGGGGGCTGATATTAGTAGCCTGGGAAGCTCCGTGGGTATTACCCCCTTCCCAGACTTCAAACATCTGCCCCAGCCATCTGCTTAACCTCCGCTAGAGCCTAAAATTACGGGGAACCCCACGCCAATTTTTTTTTTAATAAATCCTTTATTTTAACACTAAATGACAAGTACAGTAACCAACACTGTCTCTGTACTTAGAAACATGTCAGTCACATACATAATATCTATCTAATCTATGTGTGATGGTCTATCTTTCTGTTCTAAATTGTCGGGTACCGCTGCTGAATTGCCGGCCGGCTTTTTTAAAGAGACAGTGCATGAAAACACTATTTTTTTAAATAAATCCTTTACACTAAATGACAAGTACAGTAAGCAACACTGTCACTGTACTTCTTATATATGTGACTGACATGTTTCTATCTATCTAATCTATGTGTGAAGCTCTATTCTTTCTGTTCTAAATTGTCGGGTACCGGTGTATGCCGCTGCTGAATTGCCGGCTTTTCATGTTTCACTGTGAGCACTGTTCCCATCGATTTGGGCAACCACCTCCCCCAATACATTCTACATTATTGTTAGTTGTTTTCCTTCATGTAGAATTAACCTACAAGGAAAGAAAGGGTTTATTTTCATTCCGATATTTGTGTCCCATTGACTTGCATTGGTTTCCGGTATCGGAATCGGCGATATCCGATACTTTTTGAGTATCGGCCCGATCCAATCCGATCCGATATTTCCTGATATCGGAAGGTATCACTCAACACTACTCATGAGCGATGACATTACTAAGTTACTGACGTTATCGGTTGTGAGACATAACCGGGAGTGACCTATGAAGCATGGTTCTCAAAACGACGCTCCATAGCTTGCTGTACAGAATCATTAGATGTCGTGGGAACCCCAATGGGTTACGTCGCAGGTGCAGAGATTGTAATTTAAAAATAAATTGGCGAATGAGCGAGAGTTTCTTCCTTTTATTTATTTAACTTTCCTTTTATGTCTTTCAGGTTCCCATTTTTGGACTTCTTCTGATTGGCTGGATTACGTTGGATCTTCATCGGTTTTTTTTTGCTTTTTAATAAATAGGTGAACGAGGTGTGGGGGAGTGTTCTTTAAAATAAACTATGTTTTCCTGTGTGTGTGTGTGTTTTTGTTTTTTTTTCTTACTGGGTTAGTAATGGGGATGTCTGATACACACCACTCCATTACTAACCCTTGGTTTTGATGCCAGCTGACATTACAAGGCTTAAAATGATGAATCCCGTCACTCACGTGGTTGATTAAAAGTTCTTTTTAATGGAGGTCCACATACAAAACATTTCAGCCCATCCCAGACTTTTGTCAATCATTACATTACAAAGCTGACATCAACCTGATAAAACTACTACCCCAATTGCCACTGCACCAACGCAATCAGGAAAAGCCAGCAAAGAGCCTGAGTTGGCGCATCTCATTGATGCGCCAATTCTGGGGTAATTGCAGGCTTTTATTTTTAGGCTGGGAAAGGGCCAATATCTATGGACCTTCCTATCTTGTTAATACAAGAGCACACCTCTGTTCTTTACAAAGGCTGGTTATAAAAAGAAGGGGGGAACCCACATCATTTTTTTTTATTTATTTATGATATGCATGTGTCTTTGGGTGCATTTGCGCTGTGAAAACACACGTTACAAAGTGTGTTCTTTTTTTACTGCAGTGCTGTGGGAAAGTTCTCACCGCACATGCGTTAATGTTAGTGAGGTGAACAGAGTTCATTGGATAAGGACTCCGATGACCTTTCTGCCAGCACACTGAGGTGCGCAAGCTTGCACAGCTAATTGTCTCTGCAGGATGGCAGACTGTATAGTCGTATCTTGCGACAATACAGCCTGCCATCTTGATGTAGCAGACCTAGACCTGTCGTGCAACAAATGGATGATTTTATTCACGTCAGGGACAGGTGAGGATGATGATGCTTTATTATTTTATTTCAATTGACATCGGCTTCAATGGAATGGGTGTTATGTTATTAGTTAAATTTAGATTTATTAAAGGAGTCTGTGTGTTTCTTTCAAATAAATTAACTGATTCTGGGTATTTAAAAATTGAACGGCACTCGCAAGGTCCGAGAGCCGTGTGATTTTTTTTTCTCGCACCCATTGACTTGCGATTTTTTTTCTAAGTCCGATTTCAGCTGTGAAAAAAATCACAGATGAGCGGTAACTCATAGATTAATATTGGTCAAAGTAGAATCCAATTTTTTATCGGATTGCACTCGTTCGTTTTCCTTGAAAATGAATGTGAGATAAAACATTTCCCTGCCTGGTTTTAAAAAATGTTTTACCTCAAAGAAAGAATTTTTTGTGATCCAGTCCTGTAATGTCTGTAGACTCTTTTGCGTCTCCCCCTTCCCAGGAGCTGTGGAATTATCTGTCCATGTCCCTGTACCGTCAGACAAAGCCATTACACAGTACACAGCAGGGGCCCATTTATAAGATTATCTCAGCACAGGAACATTTTATTTAAACACATCCAATTGTGGAATTTATTATTATCAAGATCTATTGATTAAAATGAACTTTGCAGGTAAACCCCTTTAAGTTTTACTTTGGCTGTGTTCACACATGTTGTGTTTTTCAGCTTCAGAAAACTGCATCAAAACACAATCTCTGGCAGGAAATCAGCTGCGTCAAAAACGTTTTGCTGCGTTTTTTGATGCATTTTTTGTGAGTTTTTTCAGTGATTTTTTTCATTGTCCTGTCTCTATTTATGCATGTACATAAAGTTCTGTTAAAAAAAAACCCCATTCTATTTCACCATCAAAAACGCTGCTGCAAATTTTGGTGCATTTTTTCAGCATTTTTTTCACCACTGTATAAGGATGTGATTTTCCTCCAAAATATCAGTAATTAATGGGGGCACTCTCCTACACCTCTACTGAGGTCCGATATTAACTATTAACATCAAACTTGACTATTAATAATTAATTTCCACTAATGTTATCTGTGCCTTATACTATATACCAACTGAGACAAAACCGTGTGCTAATAAAAGGTATTTATTACACAAAAGTCTACAGTTAATATACTACTAGGTATCACACTAACACAGTACACAAAACGGATTCACAATTCCCAATTACCTAATATATTTTCCACCCACGTTTGCTAATTACTCATGCAATATCGGCCCACCCAACTATACTAACTTTGCCTATATATATCTATCAATATCTAGGAGGGTTAGTACAGGGTATGTAGGGCTAGTAAGTAAAGAAGTTACAGGGGAAGAGAGATACTCAGCCATGTGTTGTTATGTCCATCCTCAAGAATCTAAGGGGCCCTAGCACATGTGCATTCTGGGGTTTTAAGTCCAGCCAGTGTCCAGCTTCATGTCACAGGAAATGATGTATTATTCCCCGCCCACTGGCTAAGATCTTTGTTCATGTCCAACCATACTCGCAAAACCTGATTTAGCACATGGCTGGACATTCTATTGAAACCTCCCCCAGCAGCAAACAGACTGAAACACATGGGGAGATGTGGGGCCAATATATACATGTATACTTATCTGCAAGCATGGCTAGCATGTATATACATGTACAACCTGGGACACTTCCCTTTACAACCACCCATTATTTCCCATGGGTGAAAAAACACTGACAAAAATGCTGAAAGAAGTGACATGCTCTATTTTCCAAAAACCCAACCAAGGCACAAAATACACAACAACAAAAAAGCATGATGTGTGAACAGAGAATTCTGGTTTCTCATAGACTTTGCTGGTACTGCAAAACACAGCTGAAAATTTGCATAAAAATCTGCAGCAAAAAATGCTAAAAAAACACAACATGTGTGAACATAGCTTTTAAGTGAAGTTTAACTTATACTTATTATATGTTGTCAAAATTACTCACAAAACGTCGCTTTCAAAAGCCACAAAAGACGACGGAGAGGTTTCCTCATTTCTTGTGAATTTCTTTCTGTAGAAACATACAAATCAAGGTCTGTGTTAAGAGTCAAAGTGAAAAGAAAAATACTATTTTAAATGATAAAACCATCAAGGTAGAGGGAGTTGTACTTGCAAATGTGGAGTGAAGAAATGTTCATTGTTCTCATGGGTCTTAATTCACCAACAACTACTTGGATATTGCATTTTACCTAACCAGGAGGGTGTCAAAAAGGGCAGATAGACACCTACACCATCACAAGACCCTACAATTACCATGTAAGGCAGCACCCACCACTTCCTCACTGATACCTCAGATGCCTCTCCTAGATAAGAGCAGTCTATGCGGTATGCAATGTATCGTCCTTCAGGGAGCGCTTCTTCCCAGACCATTTCAAGGTCTCCAGCATATCCAACTCCTTTTGAGTACCAGCCTACTGCTCCAATCATGCATTTCCCGTCACCTCTTTTGCCATACTTACGGATGCAAAGTCTGCTTCCAATATCACGGGCTGGAGTGACTTGTAAGTTTCGTAATAGTGAGATCACAGATGTCTATGCAAGCACCGTGTAACGCATGTTACACAAGTCTTGAATGGTGGCTCAAAAAAAGATGAAGAAGCATCGACTTCAATATCATCATAAGAAGCGTCGACACAAGTTTGCAAAAAGGTATGAAAAGTGAACTGTAGAAGATAGGAAACGGGTGGTTTGCAGCTATGGGACAAAAGTCAATAGACTAGGCTATGATGGGTGAAAATGGGTCTGGAAGAAACAAAGGAAAATGGGGCTAAAGGATGGAGAAATTGAAGGAACTGTCAAGTTCGGTGAAGGAAGTCTGATGATATGGGGTTGTTTCACAGCTAAAGGCGTTGGATACTTTACCAGAATCGATGGTGGTCTCAATGCTGAGCTATATGTGAGTATCCTACAAGACTAATTACTTTGTACACTCGAGTACCATCGGTATGAAAAGGACAACATAGTGTTCCAGCAGGACAACGACCCAAAGCATATGTTGAGATTGGCAAATAAATGGTTCAATGACAATGAAGTCGAAGTGCTGGATTGGCCCCCACAGACCTCAGACCTTAATCCAATTTAACACTTGTGGGTAGAATGGAATAAAAAACTATATACATATCCAAGCGAGTCGAAGAGCATGCACCAACTGGGAACATGTAAAAGAGACCCGGAATTAGATGTCGGTCAGGACATGTTTGAATCTGATCGAGAGCATGCCCAGAAGGATTCAGGCAGTGTTGAAAGCCAAAGGTGGATTTACAAAATACTAATAAAATAATAAAAAATTGTATTTAGATTTTTAGGAGCAAAACAGTAACAGTGCAGTGACATGACAAGAATCTGCATAATTAATCATATGCCAAATAGTTGCAACTCAAGTTTATATATGAGATAGACAAGATGATTGTCTATAAAATGAGGGTAGTCTCACAATAAAATAAGTAGTGGATGGTGAGATATGGAGCCTGAAAGTCAAAAGTTCAAAAGATTGATACTCTTTTGCTCTTCACTGTATTCATGTGCAGTTGGTGGTTCTGGCGATGTATTCAATTAATAATGATGGTCCCAGTGCTATATTCAATTACCGATTATGGTTCTAATAATGAATTAGTGTATTAATGGTTGTTTTGGTGCTGTATCTAAGTACTGATGAGGATGCTGGTGCCATTCATGTACTGATGGAAAGTTCTGGTGATGTATTCATTTAATGATCATGGATCTGGTGCGGTCTTCCCGCATTAAACACAAATTAAACAATTAAAGAAAATTTGGTATGTCCACATCCTTAAAAGTCTGATCTATCAAAATATAAAAAGAACTAACATATGCAGTAAAGAGAAAAAAAAATAGAAGAACTACTTTTTTTTGTCACCACACCTCTTACAGCAAAAAGCCATCCAAATGTATGCACCCTGAATTGATAGCAATAAATATTTCAACTTACTGTGCAAAAAACAGCCCTCACATAGCTTCATAGATATATTTTTATTGTTCTAACAGGTCCTTAAAAAAGCATCACAAGCTAAATGTTGTTTTTTTTAACAAAAATAAGAATCTCTGAACGTTTAGGATTACTGTAATCACAAAGACCTGGAGAATCATGTTCACACGTCACTTTTACCACATAATGAATATCTTAAAAGCAAAACCTAAAAAACAATGATGGGATTGTGTTTATTCACTGCAGGTATACCATGAACTGCTGGGAGGGGTGCCACTTGAATTTTCGCCTTGGGCACCAAAAAAAAAAGCTAGAATCAGGCCTGTCCCCACAGATGTTAGGAAGCTAACCGATTCAAGCCAAAATCACCGGGTTTAGCCAACTTCTATCTCATGAGTCTGAGGGCATTTAGAATTAAATAACTTTTTGATCGCTGGGCATCAAAACAGCTCAGACCCCAAGTGATAAAGTCACAATATGATGCTGTTTTTCAGTTACAGTATGGTGGTTCTAAAATCATGTTATAAAAGTATAATTTAGTAACTATATGGCAGTATTAGTTACGGTATTAACCACACATGGTATAGAGAGATTCAGTAATGCTATGGTGGTATGTGGTGGTACTGTTCAATCACTATAGTTGAGGATTTCTGTCCTTTAACCCTTTCACGACCTTGGGATTTTCCGTTTTTCGCTCCCCTTTTTCCCAGAGGCATAACTTTTTTATTTTTTAATATGTCCCTGTGATGGTTTATTTTTTCTGGGACGAATTGTAATTTTGAACGACATCATTGGTTTTACAATGTCGTGTACTGGAGAAAAAGGAAAAAATTCAAAAGTGCGTCAAAATTGCAAAAAAAGTATAATTCTACACTTGTCTCTTGGTTGTTGTTTTTTTTTACCATGTTCACTAAATGCTAAAACTGACCTGCAATTATGATTCTCCAGGTCATTATGAGTTTGCAGATACCAAACATGAATAGGTTATTTTTTTTAAAGTGGTGAAATAAATTCTAAAGTTTGTAAAAAAAATTATAATGGCGCCATATTCCGAGACCCGTAGCGTCTCCCTTTTTCAGGATCTGGGGCTGGGTGAGGGCTTATTTTTCGCACGCTGAGCTGAAGGTTTTATTGATAATATTTTTAGGTAGATATAATGTTTTAATTGCTTGTCATTACGTTTTATTGCGATGTTGCAGCGACCAAAATAACTTAATTCTGGTGTTTTGTTTTTTTTTCTCGTTACACAGTTTACCATTTGGATTAATTCTTTTTATATCTTGATAGATCGGGCGATTCAGAATGCAGCAATATATGTATATTTTAGTTTTATTATTCATTTATTTTGAATGGGGCAAAAGGGGGGTGATTTGAACGTTTATATTTTTAAAAAAAACAAACATTTTTTTTTACTTTTTTCTGGCCTTAATAGTTTCCTTAGAAGACTTGAAGGTGCTTTCATCCGATCACTTGTGCTACACATGGTTAAAATGATCATCTGCTATGAGCGATGGCCAACGGGTAACGCTCATGGCAAATCGGCACATGATCCTGCTAAAAAACAGATTGCAGTAAAAAAGAAAACAATTTAAGACATTCCCGTCCTTATTTGAATGAACTAATTTTGCATTGTATCTTTTCATTTTTTATCACCCCTAACAAATCCAAAAACAGGTATAACTACCAGACATGTGAACATAGCCTTACAATACAATGTAACGAATGATAGTCGTATTTAGTGCTTACGTTGGCTGCACCTCCTCATCCTCACTGTCTTCAATTATTGGGCGCTTTAAGCCTCTTATTCTGGACGTCCTTCCTAAAATATATAACAAAACTGATTATGATTCTCATTCACCTCCAGATTTACACATCATCAGAGAAGCAGTCTCCTCCTCTCACCATGGAAGAAGTGGAACCTATCACACACTATAGGGATAAAACTATTGGGACACATACACATTACTCCTGGAGGAAATTTTATGACATTCCTTTTTAAATCCAGGGTCATTAACATGGAGTTGATCTCCCTTTGCAGCTAATAAAGCTTCCACTCTAAAAAAAAAAATTGGGGGATATTTCTGTGCAATTTGTTGTCCATTCTTCCAGAAGAGCAGTTATCAGGTCAGACACTGATGTTGGACAAGGGGACCTGGCTTGTAATCTCTGGTTAATCCAAAAGGTATCTATCTGATGGAGTTGAGGTTAGGTCTCTTGAAGGGTCAGTCATGTTCTTCCACACCAAACTCACCCAGCCATGTCTTATTTGAACTTTCATGAACTGACTTGTGACAACATATGACAGCAAGATGCTGAATTCAGGGAGCTCTTTAGAACGAGCCATTTTATCACAACTGTTCGCACAGGCAGACTACATGCTTAGATGCTGGATTTTATACCCATGGCAATGGAACCAAAAGAGAAAACCTTAATTCAATGATTAAGAGGTGACTTTTCATACTTGTTCACACAGTGTGTAAAGCTTCCTTCACATGTACATGTTTTCAGCACGTGTGGCATTGGCTTTCACATGCATTGAAGACACGTATCCACACATACCTATCATAATCTATGGAGATCTTTGCATGAGACCCGTCCGCATGGATTACAAGGGCCAATACACATTTCGGGCTCCGTGTGAAACATCCTTGTGACAACCGTGTGCTGTACATGTTTAACACTGCAAAGTATAGGAGAAGCTTTGGAATTGATATTTAAGTCATGGTGGAAAAAAAATGAATTGCACACGGATGGAACACTGATGGCACACGGATGACACACTGATCCAAAATACTTATGACACCGGTACCATTTTTCCAGTACCGGTATTATATGGACATGTGAAGGGTGGTTTAGTCAAAGGAATCTGTTAAACATGTCGTCGGTCGGGTAACAAACCCTGAGCTGGAGGTTTTCAGGAGGCAGACACAGAGCTTTTCCCCAGGATATTGTAACTTAGTTTTTCCTCTCCTTGTAACAAGAACCATAACCTTTCTAATATTTCGACATAGCCGCAAGAGGGCTTGTTTTTTGCAGAACACAACTTATTCTATGAAATAAGTGGAAACGGTGAGGAAAAAAACTGTAATTCCACATTTTCTTTTTCAAGGTTTTGTACTAGCGCAGCTTACTTTGTGGTAATCAGGTGGTGATCTGTTACCTTTGCTCTATGGGTCAGTATGGTTACAGGATCCCAAATCTATATATTTCTATTCATGATTTACTAATTAAAAATAAAATAAAAACATTTACAAAAACAATTTGGCTTTTGTCACCATATTCTGAGAGCCATATATATATTTTTTTAAAGTGGTCATCCGGCAGTCAAGGTAACCCTTCGTCAATGTGCATTCATACTGCACGGTGGCCCCATGTTCATTAGAACTGATGGCCATTATGTTAAAGTCTGTTACATGTCACCATCACACTTGACAGCGGTATTAACCCCATAACGCCCAATGACGGACACTGCACGGCATGAGCAGGTGTAAGTTAATGCTCCTTGCCGTGCAGTGTCCGTTATGGCTTTAAACTGTCACAGCGTGTAAACACGCAGTGACAGATAAGTGTGGACAGCTATCTGTGACAGCTGAGCAGCACAAGATGGGGTGCAGGGAGCCATATGGTCGGTCCGCACACCTAGATCGCTGCGATCGGTCAGTCAATCTGACTGACCGATCTCAGCATGATCGTGCAGAAGATGCTGAAATATCAGCGTCTCCAGCCCGATCAGTGCCGGAGTTCAGCACCGCCAGTGGCTGAGCTCCGGCACTAAACAGCTAGTAGCCGTGTCAGCACCACCCCTGGCTGTTAAATCCGCTGACAGATCGGTGGCCCTGCGATGTCGTGGGGCCCAATCATTGCCATGGTGACCAGGGGTCGTCATGACGACCCCCGGGTCACCAAGCTACGGAAAGCTGCTGAAACCATGCTCACAGCATGGGCTCAGGAGCTTTCACTAAAGGTATAATGAATGCACTGCAATCTAGTACATTGCAATACATTATACCTGTGATCAAAGAGAAACAAGTGAAGGTCCCATAAAGGGACTAAGTAAAAAGTAAAGAATAAATGGCAAAAAATGTGTAAAAATATGTAAAAAAATTAAATAAATAATAATAATTTTAAAAAAATATTCACTAATAAATACACATTTTTATGTAAAAAATAAATAAATAAATAAAATAAAAAAAAGTACACATATTTGGTATTGCCGAGTCTGGAACAACCCGACCTATAAAAGTGTCACACTAGTTAACCCCTTCAGTGAACGCCGCACAAAAAAAACTTAAAAAAACGAGGCTAACGATGCTTTATCACCATGCCACTGGGAAAAAAAGGGGAATGAAACACGATAAAAAAAACAAATATAAATAAAATTAGTACCGCTGAAAACGTCATCTTGTCCCACAAGAAACAAGCCGCCATACAGCCCCATCATTGATAAAGATGTTAAACAATACAGGTCCCAGGACAGAGCCCCGTGGTACCCCACTTCAGACATTCATCCAGCTGGATGTGAAGCCATTTACAACCACCCGTTGAGTCCAATCACTAAGCCAGTTATGAATCCACCTAACAGTTGCCTTGTCCTTTCAATACTTGGTCATTTTTTCAATAAGGATGGTGTGAGATACTTTGTCAAATACTTTGCTGAAGTCAAGATATACTATATCTACGCCATTTCTGTTAGGCGTCAGGTGTTTGCTGGATTTGAAATGGGTTCAGAACCATCAGTGGATTCTGTAGTCTCCCATTCCAGTCCAGCCAGGGCTGATGCTGCTCAGCATCATCATCAGTCCCAACGCCTAGCTGGTGCACGAGATGTACAGGTTGTCTCTTGGGTCTTTGTTCCTAGCAACATGAAGGATAGGTTGCGGAGGGAAACAGGGCTGCTAAAGCTTAAGTCCAGGATTCTCTGCACTGAACATGCCCGTGACATGGTGGACCGTGATTGGTGGTTTGGGAGTCAGCTGATCCGGTGACCTGGCGCCGCCTGATTGGTTGCGGGTGACGTCACCAATAGTGTGACGGTGGGCAGGGCTTAATCTTTAAATAGCCCCCTCACAAACATGGCGGCGCGCTCTGATCATTGACCTGTGATGGTGTTGTGTGGACGCTTGGTCTTTTGGGCTCCACGTGTGCTTTAGTTTCTGGCAGGCAGGTTTAGTGGAAATAGGCAGGCTTAGATGAAATAGGCAGGCTTAGATGAAATAGGCAGGTAGCTTCATCTGACAGTCTGGCTCCGACAAAGGGGTCGCCATACACCCCGAGCAGTCTGCAGACACCCTATTCCCGGCACCGCCTGTAAGCCACGTGGAGAGATACTCCTCAGTCCGGTAGCACGCCGGCTGGGAGCACGTATTCGCCGACGTGAGTCACACACGCATCCTAGCGTCTGCTGTGTAGTCCCTGTGCAGTTAACAGGGCTACAGATATATTATTTATCGCACATCTCTCGTGCTGTTAACGGAGATAGTGCGAATCCCTAATCCTGTTCCGGTGTGCAGTAACACGGAAGGGATTGTTATTTAAGTTGGTTGTTTTACCTTCTCACCCGGAAGGTGTTTGGCCGCAGTCCACCAGGCTGCATCGCGGACCCCGTGTAAGGTTGCTTTCCATTATTTAATAAAAGTTGTTTGCAACCGTCCCCTTAACAATTTCCCTGATCCACCCAGTCAGTGATTCTGTCATAGAAGGAAATTAAGTTAGTCTGACATGATTTGTTAGTTACAAACCCATGCTGACTCTGGTTAATCACTTCATTCTTATCCAGGTACTTACATACATGTTGTTTAATAATTTGTTCAAAAATCTTTCCTGGTATAGCAGTCAGACTCACCGGCCTATAGTTCCCTGGGTCCACTTTCTTCCCCTTTTTGAAGATAGGAACAACATTTGCTCTTCTCCAGTCTTCTGGGACTTCTCCTGTTCTCCAAGAATTTTCAAAGATTATGGAGAGTGGTTCTAAAATTTCTTCTACGATCTCCTTCAGTACTCTGGGGTTTAATTCATCTGGACCTGGAGACTTGAACTCATTTATGTTAGCTAAATATTCCCTCACAATCTTTCTGTTTACAGATAACCTGGATTCTTCAATTCCTTTAATAGGACAGTGAAGATCAGTTGATGCTCCATTTTCTTTCTGAGAGAAAACAGATGCAAAATAGGAATTAAAAAGTTCGGCCTTCTCAACATCCTTTCTTACCATTTCACCATTTTCATCCTGTAAAAATCCTATAGCATCTTTGACTTTTCTTTTACTTTTGACATACCCCCAAAATCCTTTTTTATTGCTTTTGACATCTCTTGCAAGCCTTAATTCATTGTCAGCTTTAGCTGACCTGATACGTGCCCTGCAGGATCTGCAGACTGCATTATAATCTTCTTTAGATATGACTCCTTCTTTCCATTTGATAAACATTTCTTTCTTTCTTTTTAGCATGTGTTTAAGTTCTGTGTTCATCCATCCTGGTTTCCTTAAATGCTTCCCATTCTTCCTACTTTTCAGGATTGTTAACGATTGTGCTTTGAGAATCTCATTTTTAAAAATTTCCCATCCTTCCTGGACATTTTTGTCCTTAAGGACATCCAGCCATTGGATCCCTCCTATTCTCTTTCTGAGTCTCTTAAAATCTGCCTATTTAAAATCTAACCTTGAAGTTTGAGTCTTCACATGTCTTCCTCCTCTAGTTATCCAAAATTCTATAATAGCATGATCGCTGCCTCCTAGGGTCCCAGACACTTTTATCTCCTCAACCATTTCCTCCCTGTTTATAAGGATTAGATCCAAAGTAGCAGATCCCCTTGTTTTCTCCCCTACCTTTTGGAAGATAAAGTTGTCAGCAAGAGAGGATAAGAATTTGCTTGACCTGTTAGTTTTACTTGAGAGAGATTCCCAACAAATGTCTGGATAGTTGAAATCTCCCATGACCACTACGTCATATTTTTTGGAGAACTTGGTCATTTGATACATAAAGTGTTCATCCATATCTTCAGCTTGCCCAGGTGGCCTGTAGTAAATGCCTACAATGGTGTCCTTTCCGTTGTTCTCTCCTTGTATTCTTACCCAAACACTTTCCACAGAACTCCCAGTCTCTGCTTCAATCTCTCTGCAGATATACGCTTTTCTAACATACAATGCGACACCTCCTCCTCGTTTATCAAGTCTGCTTCTTACAAATAAGTTGTATCCTTTTAGCCTTGTATTCCAATCATGTGTATCGTCCCACCAAGTTTCAGTGACATCATATTTCTTTTCCTGCGTTAGTAGTTCCAAATCTCCTTGTTTGTTGCCCATGCTTTGTGCATTTGTATAAAAACATTTTAGTTTGTGATTGGTTTCTCTTCCTCCCATATTTTTATTACTTCGATTTTTTTGTCTTTGTTCTTCCTTTCCGCTTCCAATAGCAGAGATCTCAATAGTATTTGTCAGCTGTATGGCTTTTTCTGGCCTTTTGCTTCCCTTCCCACATTGTTCTAGTTTAAAGCTCTCCTGATGAGTGTAGCAAGGCGACTTCCAAATACATGTATTCCAGTCTTCGTAAGGGGCACCCCATCTCTAGCAAGTAGTCCATCATATAGATAATTCATTCCGTGATCCAGAAATCCAAATCCTTGTTGACAGCACCATCGACGTAGCCAGTTGTTCACCTGTAGAATCTTATTCCACCTCATTGTTCCATGGCCATCCACTGGGAGGATGGATGAGAAGACCACCTGCGCTCCCAATTCTTTCACTTTCTTGCCTAAGTCTTCAAAGTCACTGCAGATGGTTTCCAGGTCCTTTCTTGCAGGGTCATTTGTCCCCACATGTATTAGCAGGAATGGGTAGTGATCTGTAGGTCTGAAAAGTCTTGATATCCTGTCAGACACATCTTTAATTTTTGCTCCTGGAAAACAGCACATTTCTCTTGAGGTTATGTCTGGTCTGCAGATAGCGGCCTCTGTTCCTCTCAACAGGGAATCCCCCATGACCACCACTCTCCGTTTTTCCTTCACAACATTTTCTTTCTCTATCCAGGAGGATTCTGAGGGCTTACAAGGTTATTCATTGTGGGCAAAGTCTTATCTTGCTGTATTTCTTCATGGTTCTCCTGTGTGAGAGCCTGGTACTGGTTCCTGAGCAGTATGGGTGCTGACTGCCTCTCGATACTCCTGCTTCTCTGGGTCACATGCTTCCATTCCTCTGTTTCATCAGGTGCAGTTCGAATTTCTTCTCTTCCTGTATCATGAAGAGATAATTCTCCTCTAAGAACTCTTCACCTTCCTTAATGATTTTCAAGGTAGTTAACCTCTCTTCTAGATTTCACAACTTTTACTCCAACAGGGACACAAGCTTGCATTTCTGGCATGTGAAGTTTGGCTTTTCCCTGGCAAGTATGTGAACATGTATCAGGATATGCAGCTCACCAAATGGCTCCTGGACTCTTCCATGTTCTTATTGTTAATGTGTTATGAAAACAGTGAAAAACGCTCCAAAATTCGGTTTATCGATGTCCTCCTTTCAGCTCCAACGGCCAAAATCCAGTGTTCTTTGAGCTCGCGGAGACTCTTCACTTATCCCAAAATGCAGTGGGAATATGCAAATTATCTCCTCAGGACTCCTCCCCTGGTTTCATCTGTCAATGTAAATATAGGGTGCTTCCACGTTACTGGTAGCACAAGGGCACTGGAAAAGTGAAATAACTCCTCGCCCCCAAAAGAAATATAGCAAATTCTGTGCTCCGAAATTTTAATGCTACCCTCCCACCCCCGCCCTACAGAGCTCCAGTGTGTGCTTACATCAGATTTACCATCCACATGTTTGGCAGGGGTATAACTTACAAAATGGGGTCACTTGAGGGGGGGTATTCTGCTCTTTTAGCATTTAGGGTCTCTGTATATGGAGTCCGCAAACTATTCTAGGAAAACCTATACTCCAGCAGTCAAATAGCGCTCCGTCCTTCCCGAGTGTCGCCGTGTGGCTAAGCAGTACTGTACAGCCACATATGAGGTATTGCCACATTCAGCAGAAATTGTGGGCCACATTTGAGGGGCCAGTTTTATCCATTAACCCCATTTAAAATGTAAAATCTGGGGCTAAAACAAAATATTTGAGATAAAAATGTAATTATTTTTTCTTCACTGCCCAATGGTATAAAATTCTGTGACACACCCATGGTGTTAATATGATCATTGCAGCCCTAGATGAGTTCACTGAGAGGTGTACTTTGTAAAATGCGGTCCTCAGGCTGTTATGGCACCTCAGGGGATCTCCCAGTGTATGATGGCACCCGATGCAGATCACGTAGGAGAGGGAGCCCTCTCCCTCCTCAAGCCTTCTAAATGCTGTTATTTCTATTGATAACGACATTTAAGGGGTTAAAAAGCTGGGAATGGTGAGGGCAATGCTCCTGACAGTGACAGCCGAGGCTCTGCTATCACTTAAGCCAAGCTCCCGACGATGATGGTGAGGGCACAGCCCCTGGGCCCCGCACAATCGTCATGATGTTACTGTATGTCAGTGGTTGGGAATCCCTTCCCGATCAGGACGTATAGGTATGTCAAAAGTCATGAAGGGGTTACAATTTTAGCAGCAATTTTTCATATTTCCAAGGAAATTTAAAATAAACTGCATTTTTATGGACCTATTCACTTTAGAAGTGACTTTGAAGAGCCTTTTATTGTAACCCCCTAAAAAACACCCCAATTTAAAGAATGGAGGTTTCAAAGCATACAAGAAGTTTGCTATTCCTTGAGGTGCTTTGCATTAATGAAAATATAAGAAAAAAAAATTAATAATTCCATTTAGTCAAATTCCATTCAGCTAAAATGTTACTTCAGCCCTAATTTTTAGACTGCACAATTTATTACGCAATTTCTCCTGAATGCAGCATTACTCCTTGTATAGCAGACACTAATATTGTATAGCTATTGTACGGTTTGGTACTCACTCGGCTGCGGCTGAGGTAGGCACAGGAAGCATTTTCATTGAAATCCAGGCTAGTTTATTCAGACAGCATAAACTGCTCAGGTAGCAAAACTAAAACACCCTTTTCCGGCACAAAGTGGAAATACAAAGTAAAATGTCCATACAATGTTGCGGGTTCGACCGCTCAGGTCAGTTTCCAATCCTTAGGTGTTTAGCACAGACCAGCATCCTGGAGATCCACATATCTCCAGACACAGAATGACACAATTGGTCTCCATTTTATTTACCAAACCACGCCCCCGGGGTGGGGATATGTGAGCAGCCATTCCCACCAATCTCTTATGACTGCTCGTAAAAGCGGCCCTCATACGACCTATTAACCCTTTCAGTACTATATGTGCTGGAGCATGCTTTTCTGGGTTTACATCACCGAAGCTAACAACCTCGAGGACCTGTCCGGTGGCCATCTTACATACCCTCCTCTGCCCAAAGCTGGCGGGCTTGGCTATCAATAAGCAAAAAAACTCAAAATTCGAAAATCACGATACACATGAAGATTAGAAAAGGAATAATCAGTTCTGAGAAGGAAATGTATTAAGTATAGCACTGTGTGTGTGTATGTATGTATGTATGCATGCATGTATGTATATATATTATATATATAAACATATATATATATATATATATATATATATATATATATATATACACACATACATACATACACTACCTAGTCAGGGTGCATGTTTAAAAAGGACTGTATAGACCAATCGGTAACTAAAACACAGAAAACCAATGATATAGAACCAAAAAGAAGACCAGACTATGCTAAAATATAACAAATTTTAATGGATCAAGCTAAAATACGAATAGGGGTGGGAACAAAGCAACCAGGAGAAAGCGCTGAACAACATGTGTTTCACACATGCAAATGTACAGTACAAATCAATGGAATATATACCATTACCACCAGAATACATATATATACATACAGTGGGTACAGAAAGTATTCAGGCCCCTTTAAATTTTTCACTCTTTGTTTCATTGCAGCCATTTGATAAATTCTAAAAAGTTCATTTTATTCTCATTAAAGTACACTTTGCATCCTATCTTGACTGGAAAAAAAACAGAAATCTAGAAATTTTTGCAAATTTATTAAAAAAGAAAAACTGAAATATCACATGGTCATAAATATTCAGCCCCCTTGCTCGGTATTGAGTAGAAGCACACTTTTGAATTAGTACAGCCATGAGTCTTCTTGGGTATGAAGCAACAAGTTTTTCACACCTGGATTTGGGGATCCTCTGCCATTCTTCGTTGCAGTTCCTGTCCAGTTCCGACAGGTTGGATGGTGAACGTTGGTGGACAGCCATTTTCAGGTCTCTCCAGAGATGCTCAATTAGGTTTAGGTCAGGGCTCTGGCTGGACCAGTCAAGAATGGTCACAGAGTTGTTGTGAGGCCACTCCTTTGTCATTATAGCTGTGTGCTTAGGGTCATTGTCTTGTTCGAAGGTGAACCTTCGGCCAAGTCTGAAGTCCAGAGCACTCTGGAAGAGGTTTTCACTCAGGAAATCTCTGTACTTGGCCGCATTCATGTTTCCTTCAATTGCAACCAGTCGTCATGTCCCTGCAGCTGAAAAACACCCCCATAGCATGATGCTGCCACCACCATGTTTCACTGTTGGGATTGTATTGGGTAGGTGATGAGCAGTGCCTGGTTTTCTCCACACATACCGCTTAGAATTATCATCAAAAAGATCTATCTTCATCTCATCAGACCAGAGAATCTTATTTCTCATAGTTTGGGAGTCCTTCATGTGTTTTTGAGCAAACTCTATGCGGACTTTCATTAGTCTTGCACTGAGGAGAGGATTCCGTCGGGCCACTCTGCCATAAAGGCCTGACTGGTGGAGGGCTGCAGTGATAGTTGACCTTGTGGAACTTTCTCCCATCTCCCTACTGCATCTCTGGAGCTTAGTCACAGTGATTTTGGGGTTCTTCTTTACCTCTCTCACCATGGATATTCTCCCACGATTGCACTGTTTGACTGGATGGCCAGGTCTAGGAAGACTTCTGGTGGTCCCAAACTTCTTCCATTTAAGGATTATGGAGGCCACTGTGCTCTTAAGAACCTTGAGTAATGCAGAAATTATTTTGTAACCTTGGCCAGATCTGTGCCTTGCCACAATTCTGTCTCTGAGCTCCTTGGGCAGTTTCTTTGAGCTCATGGTTTTCATTTGGTCTGACATGCATTGTGAGCTGTGAGGTCTTATACAGACAGGTGTGTGCCTTTCCAAATCAAGTCCTATCAGTTTAATTAAACACAGCTGGACTCCAATGAAGGAGTAGAACCATCTCAATGAGGATCACAAGGGGTCTGAATACTTTCCATACCCATTATGTATATGTGTATATACATATATATATATATATATATATATATATATATATATAATACACATATAAATAAAACAATAAGAAACCAGGTGTATATCAATACAGACTATATGTATTAGATATGGGGAAAACATATGTACTACCTCTATCAGGGTGTAAATAAATATTGTGCAAAAGAACCACAGGACGCAAGAGAGGGCAATGATGGAAATAGCTCCTAACGTATAAACTATTCCATAATAATAAACCAATATAGGCGGGTATAGAATAGTCTATATACCTGTGTATGAGTCTGGAGTAGAGGGGGCATACGGTGCAGCGTCGCCACCCCGACACGCTATCAAGCAGTGGACCCTCGACAGTGCATCAGCATTGCCATGCAGTTTCCCGGGCCTATGCTCTGCATGGAAGCTAAAATCCTGAAGGGCTAGGGACCATCTGGTCACTCCGGCATCGTTCCCCTTCTTGTCCCTCATCCACCTTAGTGGGGCATGGTCTGACACTAGCCTGAACTTCCTGCCTAAGAGGTAGTATCTTGAAGTGTCCAACACCCACTTGATGGCCTTTTCCACAATGGAGTAATTTTTCCCACAGGATGTCACATTCTGACTTAAATACATTATGGGATGCTCTTCCCCGTTCACTTCTTGTGATAGGACAGCACCCAGCCCGACATCTGACATGTCTGTCTGGACCACAAACTTATTTGAGAAATCCGGTGCCACCATAACTGTCTGTTTACACAGAGCTACCTTCAGATCCGCGAAGGCAGTCTCAGCTTCTGGAGATTACTTAGCCATAACCGACTTTGTCCCTGTAAGGAGGTCTGTCAAAGGGGCCGCTATCATGACGAAGTTAGGGATGAACCGGCGGTAATAGCCCACGATGCCTAGGAACGCTTTGACCTGTTTCCCTGAGAGGGGTTGTGGCCAACTCTTGATCACGTCGACTTTATTTGGGGCTTTATTTCACCTCTCCCTACGACATAACCCAAGTATTTGGTTTCTTCAATGCCCATGGCACATTTCTTCAGGTTTATAGAAAACCCTGCCTTCTTTAAAGAATCAAGTATCGCCTGGACTTTGCTCAGATGGCTTCCCCAATCCTGGCTATAGATCACGATGTCATCCAAGTAGACTGCTGCATACTTCTTGTGGGGAGCTGGAAACAAGTCCATGGTCCTCTGGAAGGTAGCCAGGGCTTCTTGCAACCCAAACGACATCCTTGTAAAGTAGAATCAACCATCTGGCGTTGAGAAGACCGTCTTCTCCTTGGCATCTTGGGACATGGGTATTTGCCAATTCCTTTAGTGAGGTCAAGGGTGATAATATACCTGTCTGGCCCCAATCTTTCAAACAGTTCATCTACACTGGGCATTGGGTAGGTGTCAAACTTCAAGACTTTGTTGAGTTTCCTATAGTCATTGCAAAACTGCCATTCTCTATCTGGTTTTGGCACTAAGACTTTGGGACTGGACCAGCCACTCCTAGACTCCTCAATGACTCCCATGCTCAGCATCTGCTTCACCTCTTTTGCAATTACCTCTCGGTGGGCTTCAGGAATCCGATACGGCTTCATATTTACTTGGACATGATGACCCGGAAGAAACTCATGCTCTATGATCCGAGTACACCCTGGTAGTTTTGAGAACAGGTCTCAGTTCCGCTGTAGCAACTCTCGGCACTGTGGCTTCTGGGCATGTGACAGCAACTTTGCCAGCTTGACTTCCTCCACGTGGGCTTTGGTCTTCGCCACCAAACAGGAGCTTCCACAAACTCCCTATGTCATTTGGCTTGATCAGGTTGACGTGGTACACCTGGTAGGGCTTCCTTTTCCCTGGTTAGTGGACTCTATAGTTGACATTGCCAAGCTTTTCAAGAACTTCATAGGGGCCCTGCCACTTGGTCAGGAATTTGCTCTCCACCGTAGGCACTAGTACCCAATTGCCAAGGTGGAAGTGTCTCACCCTCACCGATCTTTAGTACACCCTTGACTGTGCCTCTTGTGCTTTGAGGAGGTGTTCTTTCACAATAGGCATCAC
The DNA here is from genome assembly GCF_046119375.1 of Phyllobates terribilis. Classification (NCBI taxonomy): domain Eukaryota; kingdom Metazoa; phylum Chordata; class Amphibia; order Anura; family Dendrobatidae; genus Phyllobates; species Phyllobates terribilis. Next base: position 17,438,852 of record NW_027362783.1, on the reverse strand, counting down.
CTCAGCAATCCTCTCTTGCATCTGGGCCACATGTTCCATTACAATCCTGTAGGGTGTAGACCCTCCTTTGCTACATCCAGGAGTCCAAGGGGCTGTCAGCTATATAACAGCTCAAATGGGGAGAAGCCAGTAGAGGCCTGTGGGACTTCTCTAATAGAAAACAGAAGGTACGGCAGTAGACAGTCCCAGTCCCGACCGTCTTTCTCAACGACCTTCTTCAACATGGCCTTCAAGGTTTTATTAAACCTCTCCACTAAGCCGTCTGTCTGGGGGTGGTAGACTGAGGTCCTGAGTTGTGTGATTTGCAGGATTTTTCACAACTCCCTCATCCCCCTTGACATAAATGGGTTCCCTTGGTCCGTTAGGATCTCCTTACGCAACCCCATTCTAGAAAAGACGTGGACTAGCTGTTATGATCTGCTACAGAGACTAAGGAAAGAGAGGAGATCTGTCCCTACAATAGAACTAAACTAGATCCCTACGATGTAACGGGGAACCTGATCCTGCGATCAGACCCGCTAAAGTCCTCGGCTAGTCTGAACGCAGACCTATAGATGTGAGGGAGGGATCCCTACAAGATCTAGGGACTGGGAAAAGTTGGACACCTCCTAGCAGAAATAGTAGCAGTCAAAGACAAACACACAACAAAAAGGCATAGGGGTCAGAAGACCTAGCAAAACTAACAGAGAACGGCAACAGAGCAACAAGCTAGCTCAACAGTAGTAAATACAAATGAAGTCCAGCAAAGCCAGGAGGGCGGAGCCGGATTAAATAGGCAAAAATGGTCATGTGACCAGCAAACTAAAAAAAACTAACAGGAGAGTTGTAACAGTACCCCCTCTTCTAAGAGGATCCTCCGGATCCCCTAGGCCCAGGCTTACCAGGAAACCTCCTGTGAAACGCTCGGACAAGTCTGGAAGCAGAAACATCATCCGCCCTCACCCATGAGTTATCCTCAGGTCCGAACCCTTCCAAGCGACGAGATACTGCAAACTCCCTCTATACCGTCTAGAATTTAGGATGCGGGAAATTTCATATTCCCCGTCCTCCACCACAGGAGGAACAGTGACAGAGGCATCACCATCCGACACATCAGCTTTTCTCAACAGAGAAACATGAAACACCGGATTAATCCTCCAGGACGTAGGAACCTCCAGCCTAACAGCAGATTGGCTAACTATCTGAAGTACATTAAAGGGCCCTACGAACTTGGGACCCAATTTTTTAGAAGGAATCCTCAATCGCAGATTCTTAGAGGACAACCAAACCATGTCACCAACAGCAAACAAAACCTCTTGCCGTTTCCTATCAAAGTACCTCTTAGATTTTTTGTTAGCCTCCTGAAGATTACCACGCACATCCGTCCAAACTCTCTCCAAATCACAGGAAAAACTCTCCTCCTCAGGCACAGCCGAAACCAATTTGGAGAATGACCAAAAAGACGGATGTCTCCCAGAACAACAAAAAAAAGGCGAACACCCAGCAGAAGAGGATGTATGGTTGTTAAGAGCAAATTCAGCAAGTGGCAGAAACTCAGAGCACCCCTCTTGATTGTCTGCCACAAAACAACGCAAGAACTGCTCAACATCCTGGTTCTTCCTTTCTGTCTGGCCATTAGACTCAGGATGATATCCGGATGAAAACGACAAATGAACTCCCAACCTGTCACAAAAGGCACGCCAAAAACGAGCCACGAACTGAGGTCCCCTATCAGAAACAATGTCAGTAGGAACACCATGTAGTCTGACAATTTCCTTGACAAAGGCCTTGGCGAGTGTCTTAGCGCAAGGCAGTTTGATGAAGGGAACCAAGTGACACATCTTGCTAAAACGGTCCACGACCACCCAGATGACCGTGAAACCTTCAGAGGGAGGAAGGTCAGTAATAAAGTCCATAGCCAGATGTGTCCAAGGTGCACTAGGAACCTCCAGAGGGCAAAGCAACCCCGCAGCAGGAGCATGCGAAGACTTGGATCTTGCACACACAGTACATTGGCGCACCCACTTAATGACTTCCTTCTGCCATCCAGGCCACCAAAAACTGCGACCCACAAGTCTCTTGGTCTCAGAAATTCCTGGATGACCTGCCAACCGAGACTCATGACACTCAACAAACAAATCTCTCCTAAAGGTCCTAGGCACAAACAACCTCCCATGGGGAGTGTTAGATGGGGCATTCTCCTGTGCTTTAAGAATCTCATCCTCCAAAACGGAGTCCAAAGCAGCAATCACAACACCTTCTTGTAAAATGGTCTCCTCTTCCTCCTCAACACCGACCATGGGAGAAAAGCAGCGAGACAAAGCATCCGCTTTAACATTCTTGGTACCCGGGATGTAAGTAACGGAAAAATTAAACCGCGAGAAAAAAAGTGCCCACCTAGCCTGACGGGCATTCAAGCGCTTGGCAGCATCAAGATAGATCAGATTTTTATGATCAGTGAAAACCTGAATGGGAAATTCAGCACCTTCCAAGAGATGACGCCAGTGTTCAAATGCGAGTTTAATCGCCAGCAATTCCCGATTACCAATATCGTAATTAAGTTCAGTCTCGGAAAATTTTTTTGAAAAAAAGGCACAGGGATGTACTCCATCCTTGTTTTCCTGAGACAACACCGCACCGACCCCCACCGAAGAAGCATCAACCTCAACCAAAAACGGCTTAGTCACATCAGGCTGCATAAGGATGGGAGCAGAGGTGAACCTCTCCTTTAGAAACACAAAAGCTTCAATGGCCTCAGAAGTCCACTGAACCGCATTAGCACCTTTCCTGGTGAGATCGGTCAGCGGTTTGACAATAATAGAAAAATTTTTTATGAATTTTCTGTAATAATTGGCGAAACCCAAAAACCTCTGTATCGATTTGAAACCAATAGGCCTAGGCCATTCCTGCACAGCTTGAACTTTAACCGTTCCATCTCAAAACCTTCACTGGAGATAATGTAGCCCAAAAAACTAATTCTCTGTACAGCGAACTCACATTTCTCCAGCTTAGCAAAAAGCGAATTGTCCATTAATAACTGTAATGCCTCACGTACGCTCTGCCAATGAGACTCCAGATCCGGCGAATAAATCAAAATGTCATCCAAATACACAACCACATTTTTGCCGATTAAAGGTCTAAGGATATCATTGATAAGATTCTGAAAAAATGCTGGAGCATTGGTGAGACCAAAAGGCATAACCAGATTCTCAAAATGACCCACAGGAGTGTTAAAAGCAGTCTTCCATTCATCACCCTCCTTCATGCGCAACAAATTGTATGCCCCCCGGAGATCAATTTTAGAGAACCACTTGGCCCCCACTAACTGGTTAAATAAATCAGGAATCAATGGCAGTGGGTAAGGATTGCGTACAGTAATTTTATTAATCTCACGAAAGTCCAGACAAGGACGTAAACCGCCATCTTTTTTTTTTACAAAAAAAAATCCAACAGCCACAGGAGACTTGGAAAGCCTAATGTGACCGGCAGCCAAGCTTGTCTGTATGTATTCTTCCAAAGCCTTTCTCTCAGGAATAGTAAGATTAAATAAACGACTCTTAGGAAGAGTAGCGCCAGGGACAAATTCAATGGTACAATCATAGTCTCTATGGGGAGGCAAAACCTGCGACTCCTCCTCAGAAAAAACTCTCCAAAAATCCTGAATAGGTACAGGCAATTCCCCTCTATCCACAGCAGCAATGCGCCCGTTACAACACTTGTCATAACACTTAGGGCTCCAGGACTTAATTTCATTGGTAGACCAATCCAGTACAGGATTGTGCAATTTTAACCAGGGTAACCCCAATATTACTGGAGAAGGCAAATTATCCAATACCACCAAATCCAAATTCTCTTGATGAATACCATTAATAGTGAGGGGAAATTCACAGACCTTGTGAGTAACACTCTTCAAGGGAGAGCCATCGACAGAAACCACAGCAATAGGGGATGACAAAGTTTTAGGTTCTAATCTAAGTTTTTCCAAGAATCCCCCATCAATCACATTCAGAGTAGATCCACAATCCACAAATACCCGAAATTCAATTAATTCATCCTGAGCAGCAGTAGTGGCAGATAGGAATACTCCCTTAGAATTTAAACAGGCAATACGAGCATGACTGACCATTTTTTTTTCTTTCTTCTTACGAAGTACACAGCTCTTAATAAAATGACCAGAATTTCTGCAATAGAAACACAAGCCTTCAGAAAGTCGGCGGTCTTTTTCCTGAGAGCAGAGTGCCATCGCCCCAATTTCCATCGGCTCTCCATTGTCAGCACAGAACCTCTCAGGACTCGAAGCTGACATAGCAGAGGATTTGCTCTCATTAACCCTTTCACGCAGTCTCCTGTCCACCCGTATAGCTAATTGCATTGCCTCCTGCAAGTTTCCAGGTGTGGGATAAGCAATCAGTAAATCCTTTACCCTTTCACATAGCCCTGCAAGAAACAAGCTTTTCAAAGCAGAATCGTTCCACCCCACCTGGGCAGACCACCGACGGAAGTGAGAACAATATTTTTCCACATTACCTGATCCCTGCCTCAAACGTCTTAATTCAGACTCAGCAGATGAGACACGATCAGGATCATCGTACAACAAACCCAAAGCAGAAAAAAAACTATCCACTGATCTAAAGCACAGATCACTAGAATGGAGAGAGAAGGCCCATCCCTGAGGATCTTTGCGCAAAAGTGACATTATGATCCCTATGCGCTGTGATTCATCACCAGAGGATCCGGGTCTCAAACGAAAATATAATAGACAAGCATTTTTAAAAGAAAAAAAATCTTGTTGTTCGCCAAAAAATAGATCAGGCAGACGTACCTTTGGTTCCACAAAATGCGCTCCAGAACAGCTACTCACGTGTTGTTGGAGCTTGGTCACCTCCAGAGAGAGTCCCTGCAAGCGTTGAGAAAAATCTTGCACCGAGACCATGATGGAAAACTGGAGGTCTTTCCTTAGAGAAAATTTTTTTTTTTTTTTTTTCTTTTATGGCTGGACTTACTGTTATGATCTGCTACAGAGACTAAGGAAAGAGAGGAGATCTGTCCCTACAATAGAACTAAACTAGATCCCTACGATGTAACGGGGAACCTGATCCTGCGATCAGACCCGCTAAAGTCCTCGGCTAGTCTGAACGCAGACCTATAGATGTGAGGGAGGGATCCCTACAAGATCTAGGGACTGGGAAAAGTTGGACACCTCCTAGCAGAAATAGTAGCAGTCAAAGACAAACACACAACAAAAAGGCATAGGGGTCAGAAGACCTAGCAAAACTAACAGAGAACGGCAACAGAGCAACAAGCTAGCTCAACAGTAGTAAATACAAATGAAGTCCAGCAAAGCCAGGAGGGCGGAGCCAGATTAAATAGGCAAAAATGGTCATGTGACCAGCAAACTAAAAAAAACCTAACAGGAGAGTTGTAACACTAGCTCCTGGACTATGCACTTGGCAGAGGAGTTTCGTGGTGGTACAGCCTCCGGGTAACATGTAGCGTTGTCCAGTACCACCAAGAAATAATGATGTGCTCTGGCGGACTTGACCAGGGGTCCCACTAGATCCATGGTGATGCGATCGATTGGGACCTCAATGACAGGTAGTGGCACTAAAGGGCTACGGAAGTGAGCCACAGGGGAGGTCAGCTGATAGGTGTGACAGGACCTACAGTAATTCACAATCTCTCGGTGACAACTGGGACAGTAGACCCTCTGGAAGATTCTTTCCTGGGTTTTTTCTACCTCCAGATGACCACCTAAGACATGTGCATTGGCCATATCTAACACCCTGCGTCTGTACGGCCCTGGCACTAGTAACTGATCGATTACCTCTCTTCTGAGCTTCGTGACCTGTCATATTAACTCCTCAATTCCAGCAAAGTACGGATATCAGGTATCAGCCATAGACTCTTGAGCAATACCATTCAGAACAGTGACATTATTAAACACACCTTTTAGAGTTCAGTCCCTGAGCTGGGCGTTTCCAAAGTTTCCCCACCTCCAGCTCAGGGATGCTGCCTCATCCTCACCCCCAACAAGCACATGAAAGGGAAAACTGTCGGTTGCGGCCTGCGACGAGGTTTCTTTAGGAGCGACCTGGTTGTGGTCTGGGCAACCCGGCTTCCTCCCTTTCTCCCACAAGTCCCAAAACAAGGCAAAGTCCTGCCCTATTATAACAGGGTGCAACAGGTCCTTGACTACGCCCACCTCATGGGACTCGGTGCTACAGTTTGTGCCTATGACCACTAGGACCACAGGGTAGTCCTTAGCGTCTCGATGGATACAGCAGATGTCCACCTTTTTCTGCAGAATCAGACGATGAGGAATTATGGCCCTACTAGGGTTACCAAACTCCCAGAATCGAACAGACCAGTCATTTGCGCTCCATTCACTGACACGGGGCATGCCTGCGGTCCCACACCTCGTGGAGGGACAGCACTGCAGGCAGGATATGCAAAGTAGCGCCGTCCTGTGCTGCAGTCTACTGGCTCGTTGGTCATAGGGCAACAGGTCACTATTAGACCCGGGGTGTGACATTGCCAACAAATTAAGTTATTGGATGGGGCCTTTGGTAGCAACTCAGACCCCTCCTGAACTCTAGGACGCCCCCCAGATGTGGTTCTAGTTCCCCTCTTTTGGGTGTCCATCCCCCCTGTTGGGAACCACAGTATGGAGATGCTCCCACCCCTTACTTCCCCAAAGCACTCTTGACCGCCTGGTACCTTTCTAGCAACCTCACAAGGTCATTGGCATTATGGGGATCTCCCTGGGCAACCCAGGATTGCACCAGCCTTGGAAGGGAGTGTATGAACCTGTCCATCACAATCCTCGCCACTAACTGTGCTGGAGAGGAAGATTCCGGTTGCAACCACTTTTGGACCAAGTGTAGGAGGTAAAACATTTGGGACCGGGAAGATTTGTCACTGCAATAGGCCCAGTGGTACACCCGCATCATGTCAGTCAGAGTCACTCCTAAGCACGTCAAAATCTCAGTCTTCAACTTGGTGTACTCTTTTGCATCTTGCAAGGCCAAGTCATAATAGGCCTTCTGCTGTTGCCCTGTTAAATATGATGCCAGAACCTCCGCCCACTGCTCTGGAGGCAATATCTCTCGCTCCGCCACCCTCTCAAAAATTGTCAGGAACGCCTCGTCCTCATCACCCGGGATCATCTTTTGTATGGCTCTTCTTAACGTCTTCCTGGCAAGTGAGTCATCACTTAGACTTGGGGGTGGGGCGATTGAACTGCCATGGGTTAACTGGGCTAGGAGGTTTATCTGCTGCTTGTACTGCTGTTGCTGCCACTACTGCTGTTGATGCTGCCGGAGATTAGCCTGCACAAGTTGCTTTATCAGCTCCTCCATGATGCCAGACGTCCCCTACTGGCTGACGGCCTTCACCCAAGACTTAAACGGTTTCCTGTAGCAGTCACACTGCTCCTTGGGATTTGTGACTGTGCTTCTAGCACCAATTGTAGGGTTTAATACTCACTCGTCTGCGGTTGAGGTAGACACAGGAAGCATTTTCATTGAAATCCAAACTGGTTTATTCAGACAGCATAAACAAAAACAGCCTTTTCCGGCACAAAGTGGAAGCACAAAGTAAAATGTCCACACAATGTTGCAGGTTCGCCTGCTCAGGTCAGTGTCCAATCCTTAGTACAGACTAACGCCTTGGAGATCCACAGGTCTCCAGACACAGACACTGAATGAGACATTTGGTCTCTATTTTATTTACCAAACCACGCTCCAGAGGTGGGGATATGTGGGCAGCCATTCCCACCCATTTTTTATGACTGCTCTTAAAACCGGCCTGATACGCCCTATTAACCCTGTCAGCAGTATACGTGCTGGAGCATGCTTTCTCGGGTTTACATCACCGAAGCTACCAACCTCGATGATACATATTTCCCCTCAAGGACCTGTCCGTCAGCCATCTTACACTATATACATGTCATTAAGGGTATACAAGTTTAAAGATTGCACATTTTTCAAAATCTTCAGAAAATTTGGAATATTTTCATGAATAAAGACAAAACAACAGATCTGAATTTACCGGTAGTAACAGGTAAAATGTTTTACAACAACAAAATCACAATCTCAGAATCACTGACAGAAGCATTTTAAAGTTATTACCACAGAAAGTGACGTATCAGACTTGAAAAATGGGGCTGTCAGGAAGTTTAAGGCTGATTTACACGAGACAGGGTTAAGAAACATGGAATGGTATTGTGCAGTACATACCTATAGGTGAAGCATCCTCTCCCTCTGAATCTTCCTCTGTATAGTAATGAAACACTTATTAGTAAGGGTGAAAAAATAATATATATATACATTATATATACAGTACAGACCAAAAGTTTGGACACACCTTCCCATTTAAAGATTTTTCTGTATTTTCATGACTATGAAAATTGTACATTCACACTGAAGGCATCAAAACTATGAATTAACACATGTGGAATTATATACTTAACAAAAAAGTGTGAAACAACTGAAAATATGTCTTATATTCTAGGTTCTTCAAAGTAGCCAAGTTCATGTTAAAAAAGGTGGTTTCTAAGGACGGAAGGGATTGGGACATGTTGCTACCCTATTTGATGTTCGCCATCCGTGAGGTACCCCAGGCTTCCACAGGGTTCTCTCCCTTTGAGTTATTGTACGGTAGACACCCTAGAGGTCTGTTGGACGTAGCCAAAGAGACGTGGGAACAAGAGCCGACTCAACATAGGAGTATAACTGAACACGTGGTTAGCATGCAGGACCGGATCGCGGCGGTCATGCCCATCGTGAAAGAACATTTGTTAGATGCCCAGGCAGCCCAGAGGCGCACATATAATAAAAGAGCCAGAGTCAGGTCTTTTAACAAGGGCGATCGGGTGTTAGTACTTGTACCCACAGCCGAGAGTAAGCTCATGGCCAAGTGGCAAGGGCCATATGAGGTTCGAGAAAAGGTGGGGGAGGTAAATTACCAGGTGTATCAGCCTGGAAGGAGGAAACGGGAGCAGCTTTATTATGTAAACCTGCGAAAACCTTAGAAAGATCGAGAGTGGTTAGTTACAGACATCACTCCGGGCATATCACCAGAGAGTTCTCTACCTTCAGCCAGGGATGCGTCCGGGGGAGAGGTCAGGATAAGTGATGCTCTCACTAAACAGCAGCGACGGGCGGCTCGCTCACTGGTGCAGCAGAATACCGACGTGTTCTCAGAGCTACCGGGTAGGACTACAGTTCTCCAACATGACATTGTCACCGAACCTGGGGTAAGGGTGCGAAAGAGACCGTACCGGGTACCCAAAGTCCGGAGGCAAGCCATCACGGCTGAGGTAAAACAGATGCTCCAGTTAGGCGTCATCGAGAAATGACAGAGTGGGCTAGCCCCATTGTACTGATTACGAAACCAGACGGATCGTTACGCTTCCGTAACGATTTCCGAAAACTAAATTAAGTGTCGAAGTTTGACCTTTATCCAATGCCCAGGGTGGATGAGCTGATTGAGAGACTGGGGTAGGCCCAGTACTTTACCACGCTCGATCTCACCAAGGGTTACTGGCAGGTACCTCTCACGAAATCGGCGGAGGAAAAGACCGCCTTCATAACTCCGGAGGGTCTATATCACTATGCGGTCTTACCTTTTGGGTTACATAGGGCCCTGGCTACATTCCAGAGGTTGATGGAAATAGTGCTCAAGTCTCATCAGGAGTACGCCTCCGCATATCTAGATGATATTATCATCTTTAGCACCGACTGGCATACGCATCTATCCCAGGTACAAGCAGTGCTGGATTCTCTCAGAGTCGCTGAGTTAACGGCAAACCCGAAAAAATGTGCGATAGGGCTAGAGGAAGCCCGATATTTGGGGTATGCGATTGGCCGAGGAGTTATCAAGCCCCAAATCAATAAAGTTGAGGCCATAAAAAATTGGCCTAAACCGTCAAATACACAGCAGGTGAGGGCGTTCCTTAACATCCTTGGGTATTACCGCCGGTTTATACCTAATTTTGCTGGGAGAACGGCGGCCCTGACCGATCTCTTGAAAGGAAAAAAATCACTAATGGTTCAGTGGAACCTTCAGGCAGAAGAAGCCTTTCAGTCCATGAAGTTGGCCCTGTGTGGACAGCCGGTCCTCATCAGCCCCAACTTCAAGGAAACTTTCATTGTACAGACAGATGCCTCAGAAGTAGGCCCAGGGTGCCAGTGGCGACTTTGCCAATCCTGGTGTTATGTGGCAAATGCCAAGCGTCCTGCACGGTGTTGGGCTGTGAGCACAACCCCCATCTGTGGACGTCAGACCCTCATACCACCCTCATGGAGTCGGTTTCCAACTCATTGTGCAGACACATGCACATTTGTGACCTGCTGGAGGTCATTTTGCACGGCTCTGGCAGTGCTCCTCCTGTTCCTCCTTGCACAAAGACGGAGGTAGAGGTCCTGCTGCTGGGTTGTTGCCCTCCTACAGCCCTCTCCACGTCTACTTTTGTACTGGCCTGTCTCCTGGTAGTGCCTCCAGCCTCTGGACAGTACGGTGACAGACACAGCAAACCTTCTTGCCACAGCTTGCATTGATGTGCCATCCAGAATGAGCTGCACTACCTGAGCAACTTCTGTGGGTTGTCGAGTCCGTCTCATGCTACCACAAGTATGAAAGTACAACCAACATTCAAAAGTGACCAAAACATCAGCCAGAAAGCATTGGTACTGAGATATGGTCTGTGCTCCCCACCTGCAGAACCACTCCTTTATTGAGGGTGTCTTGAAAATTGCCAATCATTTCCATCTATTGTCTATTCCATTTGCACAACAGCATGTGAAATTGATTGTTAATCAGTGTTGCTTCCTAAGTGGTCAGTTTGATTTCACAGAAGTTTGATTTACTTGGAGTTATATTCAGTTTTTTAAGTGTTCCCTTTATTTTATGAGCAGTGTATTTGATATGTAACTTTCTATGTATTTGTCTCTACCTGTTCTTATTGGGGTGTGTTGTTAAGAGGTTTTTTTTTTAATATGGGTGTGATCTCATTGGTCATGTAATTGGTGTATTACTTGTAATTGGTTTCGGAAATATTTAAAAGATCACAGAATCATGTCATAGTAGCTTGACAAAGAAAGCTGGTTGGCTTTGGAAACGCGTTGCTATGTGAATCCTCATGTACCTTGTGACCTCATCAGATTTTAAAATGATGTAATAACAACTTGGAATTTTTTAATACAACTTTTTTGGAGATGGAATTTTTCATTTCTTTTCTTGCAATACATTGTGCAAACTGCCGGTTGGAAGCTGTTATGACAGGAACTGCCCAAACCCGACCAGCTGATCACCCACTACCAGGACGTAGGGGAATAACGCCAGGGGGCGCCAGAGAGCAGCATTCATAAAAGTAAAAGCTTGGTAACTTTTGAATGAAGCATAATTTTGAATCACTGTAAATTACAAAACTATTTATTTCCACCTTTTCTGGTTGGTTAACTGTATTCTTTATGGTGGCACAACCGCTTTGTTTACCCTTAATGCCATGTACTGTATATAGCTAGAAAATATTAGTGTCTGCTATGTATGGGGCAATGCTGCCTTTAGGAGAAATTACATAATAAATTGTGCAGGCTAAAATTTGGGTCTAAAGTAACATATTAGCTGAATGGAATTTGACTTAATGGAATTTTTCACTTCTTTTTTGCATTGATTCCAAGTGTGACCACACGTTGTTCCTGGCTTCAACACACTGAAATCCTGGAGGGTGAGCTGACTTCCATTTGTTCTCTATTGTTATGCACAACGTATTCTTTGTCACAAGGCTCCCTGCTGTAAACACAGAGTGTCTGTCATTCACCCCCTCCCCCTGTGCTCATAGCTGATCTCCAGGTGGGACACCTCCTCCCCCTGCTTCATAGCTGATCTCGGGGTGAGACACTCCCTCCCCCTGCACTCACAGCTGATCAACAGGTGAGATACCCCCCCCCTGTGTTCACAGATGATCTCCAGGTGAGATACTCCCTCCCATTGTGCTCACAGCTCATAGCTCATCTCCAGGTTAGACAACCTCTCCCCCTGCGCTCACAGCTCATCTCCGGGTGAGATCATCTGCTTCACAGACTTGAGAGCCCAATAGCAGGGAAACACTTCCCATACTTAGTCTGTGAAGCAGATGATCTCACCCAGAGCTGAGCTGTGAGCACAGGGGGAGGGGGTATCTCACTCGGAGATCAGCAGTGAGCGCAGGGGGAGTATCTCACCTAGAGATCAGCAGTAGTGTTGAGCCAACCCCGTAGTGTTCGAGTTCGGTTCGGTTCGTCGAACACCCGTGTGTTCGCCGAACTGTTCGTCGAACTGTTCGTCGAACACCTTCGAACACCGTTAAAACCAATGGCAGGCAAACAAAAACACATAGAAACACATAGAAAACACCTTCAAAGGTGTCCAAAAGCTGACAAACTGCTCAGAAGACATAACTAACACATGGAAAAGTGACAAGTACATATAGTCATGCGAAAATAAAAGAGGTGGAGGAGTAAAAGGAGGGGGAGACACAGATATAGGCATGTCATGCCCTTCTAAAATCCAAAAAGTGAGAAGCCGACACGGCCAGTCCGCTCCTGCCCGTGCCACCTCCGTGTCGCCGGGTTTGTGCCAGAGCCGCGGTGAACCCTGACGGCCAGCCCCCCTCTCCCAATACTGGTGCCTGTCCGCTGGTGGGTCGAGCGAGCCCCCCTGTGGTGGAGGCAGCTCTAAGCTTTTTAATTTAAATTGTCTCTCTAATTTGAATGAATACAGTTTAAATCCATTTACAAGGATCTATTGGAGGGTAAGTCTCATGCCAGCAGCCGCGGTAATTCCAGCTCCAGTAGCGTCCACTAAAGCTGCTGCAGTTAAAAAGCTTTTATAAGGATCGAGCTCGGCTGTCCACCGCAAGGCATCCTACTGCCAGTCCCAGCCCCTATGCCTTGGGGTGCCTCCTGATGCTCTTCACTAAGTATCCCATGGTCCCGAAGCATTTCCTTTGAAAAAATTAAGTGTCTAAACTACAGGTGGTGTAGCTTGCTTAACAGCCGGGATAATCCGCTCACTAGCAGACACTGCTACTAGGCACAAAGTATTTCCTGGGCTAGATGCAGTTAAAAATTTGTAATTAGATACTCTCGTTGGATGCTGAGAAAGCATTCCATAGAGTCTCCTGGCACGCCATATATGATTCTCTTAAAAAGCTTGGGGTAGGGGTCTAGGGGACCCTTTTATAGCCAAAATCACGGCCCTGTATCGCAATACGTCACCTAGGCTGAAGATAAATGGAACTGTAGCACCCTGAGGGCTCGGTTGCTACAGACGTATTGCACCTCACCCAGAGGTGTGATATCTCACTCTCAGGTAAGGATGGAGTGTGGATCAGGACCCGACACCTGCATGCATTACACCACATTGCCGTGGGGCAGGGCGACCAATATGCCCCTGAGATGGGCACGACAGTCCCTGTCCCTGGCTGGAGTGGGGGGAGGGAACACTGAGGAAGGGGAACCCTGTAGTGCAGGAGCAGGGAGGAAGCAGTTCCTGGGTGCATTGAGAAGGGAGTATAAAAGGTGGGCACCATCTTAGTTCAGTGCAGAGAAGTCTGAGCAGAAGTGGCAGGGAGCAGGGGCTCTGCATGAGCTCTGCTCCGGAGGCGGGCCTAGTAACAGAGGCCCAGGCCTGGAAGAGGGAGAAGGAAGGAAGAGGAGCGGAGAAGGCTCCAGGAACGAGGAATGAAGGGATCCCAGGGGTGCGGAGGGCGAGTCGCCACCGCACGCCCGAATCCACCTGCGTGGAGGGGTCAGGCCAAAGGGGGAGACCGGTCCCCGAACTAGTGGAGGCAGGAAACGACCCTCAGCTAGAAACCGGAGGCTCTGACATTTTATGTGGCGCAGCCCCTCGCTACACCCGCTAGGAAGGCACCACATAGGGTCAGGGAAACTGGCGCCAAGTTTACCAAGAGGAGGCCCGAGGCAGCCGGACAGAAGTGTTGGTAAGAAAGGCCAGACAAAGGACACACAAAGGGGGTCCTGTGAAGTGCTCCAAAGTTATCTGGGAGTTGTCTGAGCCCCTCACCTGGTGAGCACAGTACGACTTGGGCAGCCGTTACCTGCAGACGTGGTCTGGATAATAAGAACTGTGAGTAAAGGCCCTGAACTGCATCACTGACTCCGTGTCGTTACTGCTGCTGCCCTGCACCATCACCCCCATCCTCCGCATACACTGCCCTGAGGCTATACTCCTCCCGTGGGGAGTTATGCTACGCTCTGCTGCACCCACAACACCAGCCTCAGTGGTCTGCCCTGTAGCGGCGGTTCACTCTGACCGCAATCCACGGGTGGCGTAGTCGGACATTTAAACATGAAAACCACATAAATAGTTCCGCCACTGGTTTGACCGCCCTGAGCCACGGAACTGGGTCGCCGCCACGAAGACTACAACCACCAGCATCCACCAAAAAGGGTCCGGCTCCGGGTGTCCCAAGGCCCAGGGGGTGCGTCAGAACATTTTCATCACCTTTCACAATCACCAATGGGACAAGGCAGTGATGTCCTCTGTCCCCTCTCTTATACATCCTAGTGACGGAGCACCTGCTCTCATCAATTCGCCATAACCCCAATATTAGGTGGATTGAGGTGGGAGGCACCGAGTACAAGTGCTCTCTATTTGCTGATGATGTCCTAGTATATATCACTCAATCACATATATCCATCCATGCTGTTATGGCTGAAATAGATCACTTTGTTACATGGTAAAATTTTAAAATCAATGCAGCGAAGTCTGAGGCCCTCGATGTCTCCCTCCCCAAATCCATATAGGATTCCATCCAGTCCAACTTTCCCTTTGCCTGGCCCTCACAGGGTATCAAATACTTAGGAATTCCTATTCATAGAGACCTCTCCCATCTATGTTATCTTAATTTTGGGCCCTTTATTGAACAACTCCATACAGACCACGGTTGGCAAGTTAGAACTGTAAGATTCACTACGTGAACCACTGGTGTTTTGTGGAAAAGCACATGTACACTGCATTCCAAATTATTATACAAAAAGTGTTTAGGAGTGATAAGGGAAGAATTTGTTTGTTTGTCAGTTAAACTCATTGATGGTGATGTGTGTCAGGGCTCTTTATATCACTGTAAGCAATTGCAGACACCTGTGCTAATTAGTTTGGCAGGTGTGTCCAATGAAAGGCAAGACTACTTAAGAAGGCTCTCTCACATTATTAAGCAGCCTACATTTTCTGCCAAAATGGGAAAGAAAAAGGATGTGTCGGCTGCTGAGAAGCAACAAATTGTGGAGTGTTTAGGTCAAGGCATGACTACAATCAACATTGTGCGATGATCAGGATGAAGTGTCTTGGCAATCAAGAAGTATGTAGCTGATTCACAGTACACACGTGTGCGTGCTGATAAGGGCAAATTGAGGACTCTTTCCTACAGGCAATTACGTCAGGTTGAAAGAGCAGCGGCAAAAAAGCCTTGTCATAGCAGCAGACAAGTTTTTGAAGCTGCTTGTGCCTCCAACGTCCCCCGAACAACAAGATGCAGGGTCCTTCAGAGGTTTGCAGCTGTGCATGCGCCATCCTGTCGACCTCCTCTATCCACTTCACACAAGCAGAAACGGCTCCAGTGGGCCAAACATTACATGAAGACTGATTTCAAAACTGTTTTGTTCATGGATGAGTGCCGTGCAGCGCTCGATGGTCCAGATGGATGGAGTGGAGGATGGCTGGTTGATGGACACCCCACGCAAACACGGCTACAGCGCCAACAAGGAGGAGGTGGAGTAATGTTTTGGGCTGGAATCATGGGGAGAGAGATTGTTGGCCCCTTTAGGATCCCTGAAGGCGCTAAAGATGAACTCCATAATGTATGTGGATTTTCTCAAACAGCACTTCCTGCCATGGTTCAAGAAGAAGAACCGTGTATTTCACAGCAAGATCATTTTTCTGCATGATAATGCACCATCTCATGCTGCACATAAAACATCTGCATCTCTGGCTGATATGGGCATAAAAGGGGACAAACTTATGGTGTGACCCCCATGCTCCCCTGACCTCTACCCCATTCAGAACCTTTGGAGCATCATTAAAAGGAGTGTCTATGATGGCGGGAGGCAGTTCACATCTAAGCAACAGCTCTGGGAGGGTATTCTGTCCTCATGCAAAACAATTGAAGCAGAAACCATCCAAAACCTGACAAATTCAATGGACGAGAGAGTTCAGAAGCTCCTTTCGAACAAGGGGTCCTATGTGAAAATGTAACATCACCTAGAATAAAGTTTTGAGTTGAAAACTGTTTGATTTCAGTTTCTAACAACCTGCTAATGCTTATAATTTCAAAAATGACCATTTTTTTGGTCTTTATTAAAATGAAAAGGTTGATCGAAAAGTTTGGGGGATCTAAGAGTGTGGCAACCCAGTAGTCATGATTACTTCGAATTCTGACAATATGAGGGTCATGCTGCAGGTAGTGCAGCAAGAAGGCACTTATGTGCCTTGCGCATCTCGGAGCCCCAAAATTATTTTCCGGGCTAGATGCAGCTAAAAATTATTTTTAATTTTAAATATGGTGAAGCTTTAGTATAGATGGCCTAATAGGATCAGTGCTGCACACTGCTACAAAGCCCAAATTATTTTCCAGTCAAGATACAGATAAACATGATTAGTAATTTGAAAGCTTAAAACGGTTGGTAGGGTGATTTTAACCAATCATCAAGCTTTTACTCTCCCCAGGATGACACAGGGGTAGAAAAGTCGTTTCGGATCCATGATTTGTTCATCTTTATGAACGTGAGTCTGTCTACATTATCAGTGGAGAGCCGCGTGCGCTTATCTGTCAGCACACCACCAGCAGCGCTGAACACACGTTCAGACAGAACGCTGGCTGCGGGGCATGACAAGATCTCCAAGGCGTAAGTGGCTAGCTCCGGCCATTTATCCAGATTGGAAGCCCAAAAAGAGCAAGGGTCCAGTGACACAGTCGTGGCTTCAATGTTTACTTGGAGATACTCCTGTACCATCGTCTCTAGGCGTTGACTATGTGTCAGACTTCTTGTCTCCTGTGGCCTTGCAAAGGATGGGCTAAAAAAGTGGTGAAATGATTCCGCAAAATTGATGTTACCAGCAGATACTGTGGTTCTGTTACGGTTTGAGTGCTGAACACTTGACGGTCCCACGGTTGGCAAGTTGGAACTGTGAGATTCACTACGTGCACCACTGGTATTTTGTGGAAAAGCACATGTAAGATTCTGCAACAGTCTCTGCTGATACTCCTGCATGCGTGCATCCCTTTCTATGGCAGGAATAATTTCTGCAAATTTACTTTTGTACCGGGGATCTAACAGTGTGGCAACCCAGTAGTCAGGATTATTTCTAATTCTCACAATTCGAGGGTCATGTTGCAGGTAGTGCAGCAAGAAGGCACTCATGTGTGTTGCGCATCCAGGAGCACCAAGTCCCTGTTGTGTTGCTGGCGAGGTAACAATCATGCTTCCTTCCTCTGTCCTCTCCCCCCAACCTCGCACAACAGAAATGTGATCAAGGTCTCCCTCATCTGATGAGTCTTCCATCAGTTCGTCCTCCACTTCTTCCTGGGCTCCTGCACCTTCCTCACTAGTTTGGCTGCTACCATGCGCCCTGGTAAAACCATCTCCCCCACCCTCACATGCCTGCCGCCTTGGTGCTGCCGACCGTCTGGACCTTGCAGATGTTAGCCCTTCCGCATACAACTCCTCCTCCTCTACTTCCTCCACCTCCTCTTGTGCCACCACCTGACTCCGAATTCTGTTTAACATGTGCTCCAGCATGTAAATCACCGGAATAGTCATGCTGATAATGGCATCGTCAGCACTAAACATCTTCGTCGCCATTTCAAAACTGTGCAGAAGGGTGCATAGGTCCCTGATCTGAGACCACTCCTCCAGCGTGATTTTCCCCACCTCTGAATCTCGTTGGCCCAGGCTATACGTCAGAACGTATTACACCAGGGCTTGTCGGTGCTGCCACAGTCGCTGCAACATGTGCAGAGTTGAATTCCACCGGGTAGGCACATCGCATTTTAGCCGGTGAAGTGGCAGGCCCAACGACTTCTGTAGAGATGTAAGTCGCTGAGCTGCGGGATGCGAACGGCGGAAGTGAGCACACAGCGACCGTGCCCTCTGCAGAAGGCCATCTAGTCTGGGATAGTGGGCTAAAAATTGCTGGACAACCAGGTTCAACACGTGAGCCATACAAGGCACGTGTGTGACATTGCCCCGGCGAAGGGCCGCACCCAGGTTTGCAGCATTGTCGCACACGGCCTTCCCTGGTTTCAGGTCCAGTGGAGACAACCATTCATGAAATTGGTTCTCCAGAGCTGACCACAACTCCTCAGCTGTGTGACTCACATTTCCCAGACATTTCAATGTAAAAACCGCCTGATGACGTTGAGCCCTACTGCCAGCATAGTAAGGAGGTGTGCAGGATCCCTTCTGCGCAGTTAGAAAGCTTGTGGCATGACCAGACAGGCTTTGGGTGCAGGTGGAAGACCGAGAGGAGGTTGAGGAGGCAGAAGCAGTGGAGGAACTTTGACATAAAGAGGATTGACGTACAACTCGTGGGGACGGCAAGACTTGGACAGCAGCCCCTTGTCCTGCTGTCACCATAGTTACCCAGTGCCCAGTCAGCGACATGTAACGCCCCTGTCCATGCCTACTCGTCCAAGTGTCTGTGGTGAAATGCACCCTGTCACACACAGAGTTTCTCAAAGAAGCGGTGATGTTGTGTGCGACATGCTGGTGGAGCGCAGGCACACCTTTCTTTGAGAAGTAGTGCCGACTGGGCATCTGGTACTGGGGCACTGCGACGGACATAAGGTCTCGAACATCCTCTGTGTCCACCAGGCGGAAAGGCAGCATTTCTGTAGCCAAGAGCTTGCAGATGGTGAAATTCAACCTCTTAGCTTTCTCATGGCTAGGAGGAAATTGTATTTTACTTGTCCACATCTGAGGGACCGAGGGCTGGCTATTGTGCTTAGACGGGGTTGATAAGGGTGTCCCCGGCAAACTGCCGGTCTGTGAGGAAGATGCAGGCGGACATGTTAGGTTGCCTTGATCCAAAGGTGGTGCTATCGATGTCGGACAGCGCTCAACACCAGCTGGTGTTACCACCTCCAAAGAAAATGATGACCTGCCAATCACGCTGGCTGTTGCGGGTAAAGAGGTGGCAGGTCTGCGCCCCAAAACAGGTGTGACTGCTGTCCCCCCAGTCACAGAGGATGAAGAGGCCGCGGATGCACAAGATATGGCAGACGGTGATTGGCCCGGCCGGCTAGGCCGCATTGTAGCACACTGAGCTTCCCACTGCAACTTATGCTTCATGTCCATGTGCCGGTTCATGCATAAAGTACTCAAACTATGTATTTTTTGGCCTCTACTTAGCTTTTGCTGACAAATGTTACAGATAACACGAGTTGGGTCATCTTTATCGATCTGAAAAAATGCCCAGGCTATGCAAGGCTTAGCACCCATGCGACCTGAAGAGCCACCACGACTTGTGGTGAGAGGCAGAGTTGTGTTTGAGGATGCAGTTGTTGACGTGCTTCCAGTACTACGTCTCTGTCCAGGAAGGCGCAACCTGACCTCGTCGTCACTAGCATCTTCCTCCACCTCCTCTGCTGACCTCATCTCTTGGCTGACTGTGGGTTGACAGTAAGTGGGATCTCCGACCTCATCATCATCACCCTGTGCGTTATCACACCCGTCGTCCTCAGAGCCAACCTGTTCCTGCCCTGACAAAAAACTAAAGTTGTCGCTCCAATCAGGTATTTGAGTCTTATCATCGTCTTCCTCATTGTCTCCACCAACAGGAGTTACAGTTTGGGAATGAGGGTCTACATTATGGTCAGAACCTTCTGCGTCTGGTCCTGGATCCGACTCATAAAGATTCTGGGCATCAGTGCAGATCATTTCCTCGTCTGGATTCACAGAAGCGCTGGAGTCGACCTCTGATTCCCAGGCTATAGTATGAGTAAACAGCTCTGCAGACTCAACCATCTGTTCTACCTCATACTCAGACGGGCAGCTGGAGATTTGGGAGCTGTGAGGAAGCAAGTGCGATTTGGGTGACACCTTTGAGGACTGGAGTATTTGTGATGTTGAAGTTGATGTGGAGGAGAGCCCACTTAAAGGAGCACTTGATATCCGTTGAAGCACCTGCTGTTTTTGTGCCTCATCTGGAATTTGTAGCGATTGGCGTGGCCGTAAGAAAGGGATCTTATCACATTGTCCGCTAAAAGAAGTAGACATTTTAGTTTGGCTGGAAGATGGTCTTTCTTCTGCAGATGTTACTGTTGCTTTAACACCTACCCCACGGACACAACCTTTTTTCCCCTTCCCAACACGCCTATTCCCCTTTCCACCAGCAGCAGGCCTTTTTCCACTCATTTTGATGGTTAACTAATTCACAACTCTGGAGTTGTTTGCACAAAAAAACAATGGATGGTAACCGAGCAGAGCTGAGTGGCCAAACTGTGGTATTAGGCCAAAACTATTGGCTGGGTTAGATGCAGAAAAAAATTATTTTGAATTTGCAACCTGATGGAGGTCAGTATAGATGGACTAATACAAATAGTCCCACACACAGCTAGAAGCCCAAATATTTTTTCAGAGGTACTGTAGATGCAGATAAAAATTATTTTTAATTTGCAACCTGATGGAGGTCAGTATAGATGGACTAATAGACCAACTCCCACACACTGCTAGAAGCCCAAATATTTTTTCAGAGCTACATGCAGAAAAAAATTATTTTTAATTTGCAACCTGATGGAGGTCAGTATAGATGGACTAATAGACCAAGTCCCACACACCGCTAGAAGCCCAACTATTTTTTCAGAGCTAGATGCAGAAAAAAATTATATTCAATTTGCAAGCTGCTGGAGGTCAGTATAGAAGGACTAATAGAACAAGTCCCACACACTGCTAGAAGCCCAAATATTTTTTCAGAGCTAAATGAAGAAAAAAATTATTTTTAATTTGCAACCTGATGGAGGTCAGTATAGATGGACTAATAGACCAAGTCCCACACACTGCTACAAGCCCAAATACTTTTTCAGAGCTAGATGCAGAAAAAAATTATTTTTAATTTGCAACCTGATGGAGGTCAGTATAGATGGACTAATAGACCAAGTCCCACACACTGCTAGAAGCCCAAATATTTTTTCAGAGCTAGATGCAGAAAAAAATTATTTTTAATTTGCAACCTGATGGAGGTCAGTATAGATGGACTAATAGACCAAGTCCCACACACTGCTAGAAGCCCAAATATTTTTTCAGAGCTAGATGCAGAAAAAAATTATTTTTAATTTGCAACCTGATGGAGGTCAGTATAGATGGACTAATAGACCAAGTCCCACACACCGCTAGAAGCCCAACTATTTTTTCAGAGCTAGATGCAGAAAAAAATTATATTCAATTTGCAACCTGCTGGAGGTCAGTATAGAAAGACTAATAGAACAAGTCCCACACACTGCTAGAAGGCCAAATATTTTTTCAGAGCTAAATGAAGAAAAAAATTATTTTTAATTTGCAACCTGATGGAGGTCAGTATAGATGGACTAATAGACCAAGTCCCACACACTGCTAGAAGCCCAAATATTTTTTCAGAGCTAGATGCAGAAAAAAATTATTTTTAATTTGCAACCTGCTGGAGGTCAGTATAGATGGACTAATAGACCAAGTCCCACACACTGCTAGAAGCCCAAATATTTTTTCAGAGCTAGATGCAGAAAAAAATTATTTTTAATTTGCAACCTGATGGAGGTCAGTATAGATGGACTAATAGACCAAGTCCCACACACTGCTAGAAGCCCAAATATTTTTTCAGAGCTAGATGCAGAAAAAAATTATTTTTAATTTGCAACCTGATGGAGGTCAGTATAGATGGACTAATAGAGAAAGTCCCACACACTGCTAGAAGCCCAAATATTTTTTCAGAGCTAGATGCAGAAAAAAATTATTTTTAATTTGCAACCTGATGGAGGTCAGTATAGATGGACTAATAGACCAAGTCCCACACACCGCTAGAAGCCCAAATATTTTTTCAGAGCTAGATGCAGAAAAAAATTATTTTTAATTTGCAACCTGATGGAGGTCAGTATAGATGGACTAATAGACCAAGTCCCACACACTGCTAGAAGGCCAAATATTTTTTCAGAGCTAGATGCAGAAAAAAATTATTTTTAATTTGCAACCTGATGGAGGTCAGTATAGATGGACTAATAGACCAAGTCCCACACACCGCTAGAAGCCCAACTATTTTTTCAGAGCTAGATGCAGAAAAAAATTATATTCAATTTGCAACCTGCTGGAGGTCAGTATAGAAGGACTAATAGAACAAGTCCCACACACTGCTAGAAGCCCAAATATTTTTTCAGAGCTAAATGAAGAAAAAAATTATTTTTAATTTGCAACCTGATGAAGGTCAGTATAGATGGACTAATAGACCAAGTCCCACACACTGCTAGAAGCCCAAATATTTTTTCAGAGCTAGATGCAGAAAAAAATTATTTTTAATTTGCAACCTGATGGAGGTCAGTATAGATGGACTAATAGACCAAGTCCCACACACTGCTAGAAGCCCAAATATTTTTTCAGAGCTAGATGCAGAAAAAAATTATTTTTAATTTGCAACCTGATGGAGGTCAGTATAGATGGACTAATAGACCAAGTCCCACACACCGCTAGAAGCCCAACTATTTTTTCAGAGCTAGATGCAGAAAAAAATTATATTCAATTTGCAACCTGCTGGAGGTCAGTATAGAAGGACTAATAGAACAAGTCCCACACACTGCTAGAAGCCCAAATATTTTTTCAGAGCTAAATGAAGAAAAAAATTATTTTTAATTTGCAACCTGATGGAGGTCAGTATAGATGGACTAATAGACCAAGTCCCACACACTGCTAGAAGCCCAAATATTTTTTCAGAGCTAGATGCAGAAAAAAATTATTTTTAATTTGCAACCTGATGGAGGTCAGTATAGATGGACTAATAGACCAAGTCCCACACACTGCTAGAAGCCCAAATATATTTTCAGAGCTAGATGCAGAAAAAAATTATTTTTAATTTGCAACCTGATGGAGGTCAGTATAGATGGACTAATAGACCAAGTCCCACACACCGCTAGAAGCCCAACTATTTTTTCAGAGTTAGATGCAGAAAAAAATTATATTCAATTTGCAACCTGCTGGAGGTCAGTATAGAAGGACTAATAGAACAAGTCCCACACACTGCTAGAAGCCCAAATATTTTTTCAGAGCTAAATGAAGAAAAAAATTATTTTTAATTTGCAACCTGATGGAGGTCAGTATAGATGGACTAATAGACCAAGTCCCACACACTGCTAGAAGCCCAAATATTTTTTCAGAGCTAGATGCAGAAAAAAATTATTTTTAATTTGCAACCTGATGGAGGTCAGTATAGATGGACTAATAGACCAAGTCCCACACACTGCTAGAAGCCCAAATATTTTTTCAGAGCTAGATGCAGAAAAAAATTATTTTTAATTTGCAACCTGATGGAGGTCAGTATAGATGGACTAATAGACCAAGTCCCACACACTGCTAGAAGCCCAAATATTTTTTCAGAGCTAGATGCAGAAAAAAATTATTTTTAATTTGCAACCTGATGGAGGTCAGTATAGATGGACTAATAGACCAAGTCCCACACACCGCTAGAAGCCCAACTATTTTTTCAGAGCTAGATGCAGAAAAAAATTATATTCAATTTGCAACCTGCTGGAGGTCAGTATAGAAAGACTAATAGAACAAGTCCCACACACTGCTAGAAGGCCAAATATTTTTTCAGAGCTAAATGAAGAAAAAAATTATTTTTAATTTGCAACCTGATGGAGGTCAGTATAGATGGACTAATAGACCAAGTCCCACACACTGCTAGAAGCCCAAATATTTTTTCAGAGCTAGATGCAGAAAAAAATTATTTTTAATTTGCAACCTGCTGGAGGTCAGTATAGATGGACTAATAGACCAAGTCCCACACACTGCTAGAAGCCCAAATATTTTTTCAGAGCTAGATGCAGAAAAAAATTATTTTTAATTTGCAACCTGATGGAGGTCAGTATAGATGGACTAATAGACCAAGTCCCACACACTGCTAGAAGCCCAAATATTTTTTCAGAGCTAGATGCAGAAAAAAAATATTTTTAATTTGCAACCTGATGGAGGTCAGTATAGATGGACTAATAGACCAAGTCCCACACACCGCTAGAAGCCCAAATATTTTTTCAGAGCTAGATGCAGAAAAAAATTATTTTTAATTTGCAACCTGATGGAGGTCAGTATAGATGGACTAATAGACCAAGTCCCACACACCGCTAGAAGCCCAACTATTTTTTCAGAGCTAGATGCAGAAAAAAATTATATTCAATTTGCAACCTGCTGGAGGTCAGTATAGAAGGACTAATAGAACAACTCCCACACACTGCTAGAAGCCCAAATATTTTTTCAGAGCTAAATGAAGAAAAAAATTATTTTTAATTTGCAACCTGATGGAGGTCAGTATAGATGGACTAATAGACCAAGTCCCACACACTGCTAGAAGCCCAAATATTTTTTCAGAGCTAGATGCAGAAAAAAATTATTTTTAATTTGCAACCTGATGGAGGTCAGTATAGATGGACTAATAGACCAAGTCCCACACACTGCTAGAAGCCCAAATATTTTTTCAGAGCTAGATGCAGAAAAAAATTATTTTTAATTTGCAACCTGATGGAGGTCAGTATAGATGGACTAATAGACCAAGTCCCACACACCGCTAGAAGCCCAACTATTTTTTCAGAGCTAGATGCAGAAAAAAATTATATTCAATTTGCAACCTGCTGGAGGTCAGTATAGAAGGACTAATAGAACAAGTCCCACACACTGCTAGAAGCCCAAATATTTTTTCAGAGCTAAATGAAGAAAAAAATTATTTTTAATTTGCAACCTGATGGAGGTCAGTATAGATGGACTAATAGACCAAGTCCCACACACTGCTAGAAGCCCAAATATTTTTTCAGAGCTAGATGCAGAAAAAAATTATTTTTAATTTGCAACCTGATGGAGGTCAGTATAGATGGACTAATAGACCAAGTCCCACACACTGCTAGAAGCCCAAATATATTTTCAGAGCTAGATGCAGAAAAAAATTATTTTTAATTTGCAACCTGATGGAGGTCAGTATAGATGGACTAATAGACCAAGTCCCACACACCGCTAGAAGCCCAACTATTTTTTCAGAGCTAGATGCAGAAAAAAATGATATTCAATTTGCAACCTGCTGGAGGTCAGTATAGAAGGACTAATAGAACAAGTCCCACACACTGCTAGAAGCCCAAATATTTTTTCAGAGCTAAATGAAGAAAAAAATTATTTTTAATTTGCAACCTGATGGAGGTCAGTATAGATGGACTAATAGACCAAGTCCCACACACTGCTAGAAGCCCAAATATTTTTTCAGAGCTAGATGCAGAAAAAAATTATTTTTAATTTGCAACCTGATGGAGGTCAGTATAGATGGACTAATAGACCAAGTCCCACACACTGCTAGAAGCCCAAATATTTTTTCAGAGCTAGATGCAGAAAAAAATTATATTCAGTTTGCAACCTGATGGAGGTCAGTATAGATGGACTAATAGAATGATGCTATGCCCAAAAGATTTTACTTCACTAGGTGCAGTAAAAAAATTGGTATTCTATACACAGGTGGTATATCTTGCAACACAGATAGGCTACTCCACTGACTAACACACTCTGCAATAGGCCAAAAAGGATTAGCTTTGCAAGATTCAGCCAAATGCTGTGAAAAAAACTTGCACAGCACTGGCACAGACCTGCCTGGCAAAAACTGATAAGAACTGATGTAACCTAGTCCTGAAAAGGACTCCAATTACAATTAGTCTTTACTCCCACAACCTATCTATTTAAGAGCACAGACCTCCCTGATAAAAGTCGTAGGAAATGCTGTAACCTAGTCCTTAAAAGGACTGCAATCACAACTATTCCCTACTACCAAGCTATCTGTATATTTGTGCGAAAATTGGCTTGAAATTAACAAGGTATAGCGCACACAGCAACAGCGGTGCCGTCTAACACGCAGCTGCAGCAGTGAGAAAATGGTGGCGACGGGGAAAATGGCTTGGTCTTATAGGGCAAGGACATGTGACATACACTGCCAATGACACATGCCCTTGCTTGTGTGAAAAAAAGCACTTCGCTCCATGTGTGCGCTGCTGATAGGCTGACAGATTGCACCTCCCCACTGTAAATGCGGGAAAGAGGAAAAAAAAATGGAGATCTTCATTGTTCCTGCAGAGATCCATCCGCTGCCCCTCCCCCCACCCCGCTGTACACTCAAACTGCGTATTAACATTAATTTTCATCATTACTGAGAAAAAATCCAGTTATGATTTTGGTGCACGAACAGTTATCGAACATAACCTCGAACAGCCGAATTTTTCTCAAATTGTTCGTGTTCGCCGAACGGCTCGAACACCGCCCAAAACAGCTCGAATTTGAGATTGGCGAACAGTTCGAGTAGAACAACGCTCATCTCTAATCAGCAGTGAGCGCAGGGGGAGGGGGTATCTCACCTAGAGATCAGCAGTGAGTGCAGGGGGAGTATCTCACCTAGAGATCATCAGTGAGCGCAGGGGGAGGGGGTATCTCACTCGGAGATGAGCTGTGAGTGCAGGGGGAGGCTGTGTCTCACCTGGAGATCAGCAGTGAGCGCAGGGGGAGGGGGTATCTCACCCGGAGTTGAGCTGTGAGTGCAGGGGGAGAATCTCACCTAGAGATCAGCTGTGAGTGCAGGGGGAGGGGGTATCTCACTCGGAGATGAGCTGTGAGTGCAGGGGGAGTATCTCACCTAGAGATCAGCAGTGAGCGCAGGGGGAGGGGGTATCTCACTCGGAGATGAGCTGTGAGTGCAGGGGGAGTATCTCACCTAGAGATCAGCAGTGAGCGCAGGGGAAGGGGGTATTTCACTCGGAGATGAGCTGTGAGTGCAGGGGGAGGGGGGTATCTCACCCAGAGATGATCTGTGAGTGCAGGGGGAGGGGGTATCTCACTCGGAGATGAGCTGTGAGTGCAGGGGGAGGGGGTATCTCACTCGGAGATGAGCTGTGAGTGCAGGGGGAGGGGGTATCTCACTTGGAGATGAGCTGTGAGTGCAGGGGGAGGCTGTGTCTCACCTGGAGATCACCAGTGAGCGCAGGGAGAGGGGGGTATCTCACCTAGAGATGATCTGTGAGTGCAGGGGGAGGCTGTGTCTCACCCGGAGATCAGCAGTGAGCGCAGGGAGAAGGGGGTATTTCACTCGGAGATGAGCTGTGAGTGCAGGGGGAGGGGGTATCTCACCCAGAGATGATCTGTGAGTGCAGAGGGAGGGGGTATCTCACTCGGAGATGAGCTGTGAGTGCAGGGGGAGGGGGTATCTCACCCAGAGATCAGCAGTGAGCACAGGGAGAGGGGGTATCTCACTCGGAGATGAGCTGTGAGTGCAGGGGGAGGCTGTGTCTCACACGGAGATCAGCAGTGAGCGCAGGGGGAGGGGGTATCTCACTCGGAGATGAGCTGTGAGTGCAGGGGGAGTATCTCACCTAGAGATCAGCAGTGAGCGCAGGGGAAGGGGGTATCTCAACCGGAGATGAGCTGTGAGCGCAGGGGGAGGGGGTATCTCATCCGGAGATGATCTGTGAGTGCAGGGGGAGGGGGTATCTCACTCGGAGATGAACTGTGAGTGCAGGGGGAGTATCTCACCTAGAGATCAGCTGTGAGTACAGGGGGAGGGGGTATCTCACTCGGAGATGAGCTGTGAGTGCAGGGAGATGGGGGTGTCTCACCCGGAGATGATCTGTGAGTGCAGGGGGAGGGGGTATCTCACTCGGAGATGAACTGTGAGTGCAGGGGGAGTATCTCACCTAGAGATCAGCTGTGAGTACAGGGGGAGGGGGTATCTCACTCGGAGATGAGCTGTGAGTGCAGAGGCAGTATCTCACCTAGAGATCAGCAGTGAGTGCAGGGGGAGGGGGCATCTCACTTGGAGATGAGCTGTGAGTGCAGGGGGAGGCTGTGTCTCACCCGGAGATCAGCAGTGAGCGCAGGGAGAGGGGGCTATCTCACCCGGAGATGATCTGTGAGTGCAGGGGGAGGCTGTGTCTCACCCGGAGATCAGCACTGAGCGCAGGGAGAGGGGGGTATCTCACTCGGAGTTGAGCTGTGAGTGCAGGGGGAGGCTGTGTCTCACCCGGAGATCAGCAGTGAGCGCAGGGGGAGGGGGTATCTCACTCGGAGATGAGCTGTGAGTGCAGGGGGAGGCTGTGTCTCACCCGGAGATCAGCAGTGAGCGCAGGGGGAGGGGGATATCTCACTCGGAGATGAGCTGTGAGTGCAGGGGGAGGCTGTGTCTCACCCGGAGATCAGCAGTGAGCGCAGGGAGAGTGGGTATCTCACCCGGAGATGATCTGTGAGTGCAGGGGGAGGCTGTGTCTCACCCGGAGATCAGCAGTGAGCGCAGGGAGAGGGGGGTATCTCACCCGATGATCTGTGAGTGCAGGGGGAGGCTGTGTCTCACCCGGAGATCAGCAGTGAGCGCAGGGAGAGGGGGTATCTCACCCGGAGATGATCTGTGAGTGCAGGGGGAGGGGGTATCTCACTCGGAGATCAGCAGTGAGCGCAGGGGGGGGGGTATCTCACTCGGAGATGAGCTGTGAGTGCAGGGGGAGTATCTCACCCGGAGATCAGCAGTGAGCGCAAGGGGAGGGGGTATCTCACTCGGAGATGAGCTGTGAGTGCAGGGGGAGTATCTCACCCGGAGATCAGCAGTGAGCGCAGGGGGAGGGGGTATCTCACTCGGAGATGAGCTGTGAGTGCAGGGGGAGGCTGTGTCTCACACGGAGATCAGCAGTGAGCGCAGGGAGAGATGGGTATCTCACTCGGAGATGAGCTGTGAGTGCAAGGGGAGGGGGTATCTCACCCGGAGATGAGCTGTGAGTGCAGGGGGAGAATCTCACCTAGAGATCAGCTGTGAGTGCAGGGGGTGGGGGTATCTCACTTGGAGTTGAGCTGTGAGTGCAGGGGGAGGCTGTGTCTCACCCGGAGATCAGCATTGAGCGCAGGAAGAGGGGGTATCTCACCCGGAGATGATCTGTGAATGCAGGGGGAGGCTGTGTCTCACCCGGAGATCAGCAGTGAGCGCAGGGAGAGGGGGTATCTCACCCGGAGATGATCTGTGAGCGCAGGGGGAGGGGGTATCTCACTTGGAGATGAGCTGTGAGTGCAGGGGGAGTATCTCACCCGGAGATCAGCAGTGAGCGCAGGGGGAGGGGGTATCTCACTCGGAGATGAGCTGTGAGTGCAAGGGGAGGGGGTATCTCACCCGGAGATGAGCTGTGAGTGCAGGGGGAGAATCTCACCTAGAGATCAGCTGTGAGTGCAGGGGGTGGGGGTATCTCACTCGGAGATGAGCTGTGAGTGCAGGGGGAGTATCTCACCTAGAGATCAGCAGTGAGTGCAGGGGGAGGGGGTATCTCACTCGGAGATGAGCTGTGAGTGCAGGGGGAGGCGAGGCTGTGTCTCACCCGGAGATCAGCAGTGAGAGCAGGGAGAGGGGGATATCTCACTTGGAGATGAGCTGTGAGTGCAGGGGGGGGCTGTGTCTCACCCGGAGATCAGCAGTGAGCGCAGGGGGAGGGGGTATCTCACTCGGAGATGAGCTGTGAGTGCAGGGGGAGGCTGTGTCTCACCCGGAGATCAGCAGTGAGCGCAGGAAGAGGGGGTATCTCACCCGGAGATGATCTGTGAATGCAGGGGGAGGCTGTGTCTCACCCGGAGATCAGCAGTGAGCGCAGGGAGAGGGGGTATCTCACCCGGAGATGATCTGTGAGTGCAGGGGGAGGGGGTATCTCACTCGGAGAAAAGCAGTGAGCGCAGGGGGAGGGGGGTATCTCACTCGGAGATGATCTGTGAGTGCCGGGGGAGGCTGTGTCTCACCCTGAGATCAGCAGTGAGCGCAGGGAGAGGGGGTATCTCACCCGGAGATGATCTGTGAGTGCAGGGGGAGGGGGTATCTCACTCGGAGAAAAGCAGTGAGCGCAGGGGGAGGGGGTATCTCACTTGGAGATGAGCTGTGAGTGCAGGGGGAGTATCTCACCCGGAGATCAGCAGTGAGCGCAGGGGGAGGGGGTATCTCACTCGGAGATGAGCTGTGAGTGCAGGGGGAGGCTGTGTCTCACCCGGAGATCAGCAGTGAGCGCAGGGAGAGGGGGGTATCTCACTCGGAGATGAGCTGTGAGTGCAAGGGGAGGGGGTATCTCACCCAGAGATCAGCAGTGAGCGCAGGGAGAGGGGGGTATCTCACTCGGAGATGAGCTGTGAGTGCAGGGAGAGGGGGTATCTCACCCAGAGATCAGCAGTGAGCGCAGGGGGAGGGGGTATCTCACCCGGAGATCAGCAGTGAGCGCAGGG
This sequence comes from Phyllobates terribilis, assembly GCF_046119375.1. Classification (NCBI taxonomy): domain Eukaryota; kingdom Metazoa; phylum Chordata; class Amphibia; order Anura; family Dendrobatidae; genus Phyllobates; species Phyllobates terribilis. The sequence continues at coordinate 17,408,382 of NW_027362783.1, read as the reverse complement.
GGAGGGGGTATCTTACTCGGAGATGAGCTGTGAGTGCAGGGGGAGGCTGTGTCTCACCCGGAGATCAGCAGTGAGCGCAGGAAGAGGGGGTATCTCACCCGGAGATGATCTGTGAATGCAGGGGGAGGCTGTGTCTCATCCGGAGATCAGCAGTGAGCGCAGGGAGAGGGGGTATCTCACCCGGAGATGATCTGTGAGTGCAGGGGGAGGGGGTATCTCACTCGGAGAAAAGCAGTGAGCGCAGGGGGAGGGGGGTATCTCACTCGGAGATGATCTGTGAGTGCCGGGGGAGGCTGTGTCTCACCCGGAGATCAGCAGTGAGCGCAGGGAGAGGGGGTATCTCACCCGGAGATGATCTGTGAGTGCAGGGGGAGGGGGTATCTCACTTGGAGATGAGCTGTGAGTGCAGGGGGAGTATCTCAGCCGGAGATCAGCAGTAAGCGCAGGGGGAGGGGGTATCTCACTCGGAGATGAGCTGTGAGTGCAGGGGGAGGCTGTGTCTCACCCAGAGATCAGCAGTGAGCGCAGGGAGAGGGGGGTATCTCACTCGGAGATGAGTTGTGAGTGCAAGGGGAGGGGGTATCTCACCCGGAGATCAGCAGTGAGCGCAGGGAGAGGGGGGTATCTCACTCGGAGATGAGCTGTGAGTGCAGGGAGAGGGGGTATCTCACCCAGAGATCAGCAGTGAGCGCAGGGGGAGGGGGTATCTCACCCGGAGATCAGCAGTGAGCGCAGGGGGAGGGGGTATCTTACTCGGAGATGAGCTGTGAGTGCAGGGGGAGGCTGTGTCTCACCCGGAGATCAGCAGTGAGCGCAGGGGGAGGGGGTATCTCACTCGGAGATGAGCTGTGAGTGCAGGAGGAGGCTGTTTCTTACCCGGAGATCAGCAGTGAGCGCATGGGGAGGGGGTATCACACCCGGAGATGATCTGTGAGTGCAGGGGGAGGGGGTATCTCACCCGGAGATCAGCAGTGAGCGCAGGGAGAGGGGGTATCTCACCCGGAGATGATCTGTGAGTGCAGGGGGAGGGGGTATCTCACCCGGAGATCAGCAGTGAGCACAGGGAAAGGGTTTATCTCACTCAGAGATGAGCTGTGAGGGCAGGGGAGTTTCTCACTCGGAGATGAGCTGTGAGGGCAGGGGAGTATCTCACTGGGAGATGAGCTGTGAGGGCTAGGGAGTATCTCACTCGGAGAAGAGCTGTGAGGGCAGGGGAGTATCTCACTCGGAGATGAGCTGTGAGTCCAGGGAGATGGGGGTGTCTCACCCGGAGATGATCTGTGAGTGCAGGGGGAGGGGGTATCTCACTCGGAGATGAACTGTGAGTGCAGGGGGAGTATCTCACAAAGAGATCAGCTGTGAGTACAGGGGGAGGGGGTATCTCACTCGGAGATGAGCTGTGAGTGCAGAGGGAGTATCTCACCTAGAGATCAGCAGTGAGTGCAGGGGGAGGGGGTATCTCAATTGGAGATGAGCTGTGAGTGCAGGGGGAGGCTGTGTCTCACCCGGAGATCAGCAGTGAGCGCAGGGGGAGGGGGTATCTCACTCGGAGATGAGCTGTGAGTGCAGGGGGAGGCTGTGTCTCACCCGGAGATCAGCAGTGAGCGCAGGGAGAGGGGGTATCTCACCCGGAGATGATCTGTGAGTGCAGGGGGAGGCTGTGTCTCACCCGGTGATCAGCAGTGAGCGCAGGGAGAGGGGGGGTATCTCACCCGGAGATGATCTGTGAGTGCAGGGGGAGGCTGTGTCTCACCCGGAGATCAGCAGTGAGCGCAGGGAGAGGGGGTATCTCACCCGGAGATGATCTGTGAGTGCAGGGGGAGGGGGTATCTCACTCGGAGATCAGCAGTGAGCGCAGGGGGAGGGGGTATCTCACTCGGAGATGAGCTGTGAGTGCAGGGGGAGTATCTCACCCGGAGATCAGCAGTGAGCGCAGGGGGAGGGGGTATCTCACTCGGAGATGAGCTGTGAGTGCAGGGGGAGTATCTCACCCGGAGATCAGCAGTGAGCGCAGGGGGAGGGGGTATCTCACTCGGAGATGAGCTGTGAGTGCAGGGGGAGGCTGTGTCTCACACGGAGATCAGCAGTGAGCGCAGGGAGAGATGAGTATCTCACTCGGAGATGAGCTGTGAGTGCAAGGGGAGGGGGTATCTCACCCGGAGATGAGCTGTGAGTGCAGGGGGAGAATCTCACCTAGAGATCAGCTGTGAGTGCAGGGGGTGGGGGTATCTCACTTGGAGATGAGCTGTGAGTGCAGGGGGAGGGGGTATCTCACTCGGAGAAAAGCAGTGAGCGCAGGGGGAGGGGGGTATCTCACTCGGAGATGATAGGTGAGTGCCGGGGGAGGCTGTGTCTCACCCGGAGATCAGCAGTGAGCGCAGGGAGAGGGGGTATCTCACCCGGAGATGATCTGTGAGTGCAGGGGGAGGGGGTATCTCACTCGGAGAAAAGCAGTGAGCGCAGGGGGAGGGGGTATCTCACTTGGAGATGAGCTGTGAGTGCAGGGGGAGTATCTCACCCGGAGATCAGCAGTGAGCGCAGGGGGAGGGGGTATCTCACTCGGAGATGAGCTGTGAGTGCAGGGGGAGGCTGTGTCTCACCCGGAGATCAGCAGTGAGCGCAGGGAGAGGGGGGTATCTCACTCGGAGATGAGCTGTGAGTGCAAGGGGAGGGGGTATCTCACCCAGAGATCAGCAGTGAGCGCAAGGAGAGGGGGGTATCTCACCCGGAGATCAGCAGTGAGCGCAGGGGGAGGGGGTATCTTACTCGGAGATGAGCTGTGAGTGCAGGGGGAGGCTGTGTCTCACCCGGAGATCAGCAGTGAGCGCAGGAAAAGGGGGTATCTCACCCGGAGATGATCTGTGAATGCAGGGGGAGGCTGTGTCTCATCCGGAGATCAGCAGTGAGCGCAGGGAGAGGGGGTATCTCACCCGGAGATGATCTGTGAGTGCAGGGGGAGGGGGTATCTCACTCGGAGAAAAGCAGTGAGCGCAGGGGGAGGGGGGTATCTCACTCGGAGATGATCTGTGAGTGCCGGGGGAGGCTGTGTCTCACCCGGAGATCAGCAGTGAGCGCAGGGAGAGGGGGTATCTCACCCGGAGATGATCTGTGAGTGCAGGGGGAGGGGGTATCTCACTTGGAGATGAGCTGTGAGTGCAGGGGGAGTATCTCAGCCGGAGATCAGCAGTGAGCGCAGGGGGAGGGGGTATCTCACTCGGAGATGAGCTGTGAGTGCAGGGGGAGGCTGTGTCTCACCCAGAGATCAGCAGTGAGCGCAGGGAGAGGGGGGTATCTCACTCGGAGATGAGTTGTGAGTGCAAGGGGAGGGGGTATCTCACCCGGAGATCAGCAGTGAGCGCAGGGAGAGGGGGGTATCTCACTCGGAGATGAGCTGTGAGTGCAGGGAGAGGGGGTATCTCACCCAGAGATCAGCAGTGAGCGCAGGGGAAGGGGGTATCTCACCCGGAGATCAGCAGTGAGCGCAGGGGGAGGGGGTATCTTACTCGGAGATGAGCTGTGAGTGCAGGGGGAGGCTGTGTCTCACCCGGAGATCAGCAGTGAGCGCAGGGGGAGGGGGTATCTCACTCTGAGATGAGCTGTGAGTGCAGGAGGAGGCTGTTTCTTACCCGGAGATCAGCAGTGAGCGCATGGGGAGGGGGTATCACACCCGGAGATGATCTGTGAGTGCAGGGGGAGGGGGTATCTCACCCGGAGATCAGCAGTGAGCGCAGGGAGAGGGGGTATCTCACCCGGAGATGATCTGTGAGTGCAGGGGGAGGGGGTATCTCACCCGGAGATCAGCAGTGAGCACAGGGAAAGGGTTTATCTCACTCAGAGATGAGCTGTGAGGGCAGGGGAGTTTCTCACTCGGAGATGAGCTGTGAGGGCAGGGGAGTATCTCACTGGGAAATGAGCTGTGAGGGCTAGGGAGTATCTCACTCGGAGAAGAGCTGTGAGGGCAGGGGAGTATCTCACTCGGAGATGAGCTGTGAGTCCAGGGAGATGGGGGTGTCTCACACGGAGATGATCTGTGAGTGCAGGGGGAGTATCTCACATAGAGATCAGCTGTGAGTACAGGGGGAGGGGGTATCTCACTCGGAGATGAGCTGTGAGTGCAGAGGGAGTATCTCACCTAGAGATCAGCAGTGAGTGCAGGGGGAGGGGGTATCTCAATTGGAGATGAGCTGTGAGTGCAGGGGGAGGCTGTGTCTCACCCGGAGATCAGCAGTGAGCGCAGGGGGAGGGGGTATCTCACTCGGAGATGAGCTGTGAGTGCAGGGGGAGGCTGTGTCTCACCCGGAGATCAGCAGTGAGCGCAGGGAGAGGGGGTATCTCACCCGGAGATGATCTGTGAGTGCAGGGGGAGGCTGTGTCTCACCCGGAGATCAGCAGTGAGCGCAGGGAGAGGGGGGTATCTCACCCGGAGATGATCTGTGAGTGCAGGGGGAGGCTGTGTCTCACCCGGAGATCAGCAGTGAGCGCAGGGAGAGGGGGTATCTCACCCGGAGATGATCTGTGAGTGCAGGGGGAGGGGGTATCTCACTCAGAGATGAGCTGTGAGTGCAGAGGGAGTATCTCACCTAGAGATCAGCAGTGAGTGCAGGGGGAGGGGGTATCTCAATTGGAGATGAGCTGTGAGTGCAGGGGGAGGCTGTGTCTCACCCGGAGATCAGCAGTGAGCGCAGGGGGAGGGGGTATCTCACTCGGAGATGAGCTGTGAGTGCAGGGGGAGGCTGTGTCTCACCCGGAGATCAGCAGTGAGCGCAGGGAGAGGGGGTATCTCACCCGGAGATGATCTGTGAGTGCAGGGGGAGGCTGTGTCTCACCCGGAGATCAGCAGTGAGCGCAGGGAGAGGGGGGTATCTCACCCGGAGATGATCTGTGAGTGCAGGGGGAGGCTGTGTCTCACCCGGAGATCAGCAGTGAGCGCAGGGAGAGGGGGTATCTCACCCGGAGATGATCTGTGAGTGCAGGGGGAGAGGGTATCTCACTCGGAGATCAGCAGTGAGCGCAGGGGGAGGGGGTATCTCACTCGGAGATGAGCTGTGAGTGCAGGGGGAGTATCTCACCCGGAGATCAGCAGTGAGCGCAGGGGGAGGGGGTATCTCACTCGGAGATGAGCTGTGAGTGCAGGGGGAGTATCTCACCCGGAGATCAGCAGTGAGCGCAGGGGGAGGGGATATCTCACTCGGAGATCAGCTGTGAGTGCAGGGGGAGGCTGTGTCTCACCCGGAGATCAGCAGTGAGCGCAGGGGGAGGGGGTATCTCACTCGGAGATGAGCTGTGAGTGCAGGGGGAGGCTGTGTCTCACACGGAGATCAGCAGTGAGCGCAGGGAGAGATGGGTATCTCACTCGGAGATGAGCTGTGAGTGCAAGGGGAGGGGGTATCTCACCCGGAGATGAGCTGTGAGTGCAGGGGGAGAATCTCACCTAGAGATCAGCTGTGAGTGCAGGGGGTGGGGGTATCTCACTTGGAGATGAGCTGTGAGTGCAGGGGGAGGCTGTGTCTCACCCGGAGATCAGCAGTGAGAGGGGGATATCTCACTTGGAGATGAGCTGTGAGTGCAGGGGGAGGCTGTGTCTCACCCGGAGATCAGCAGTGAGCGCAGGGAGAGGGGGGTATCTCACCCGGAGATGAGCTGTGAGTGCAGGGGGAGGCTGTGTCTCACCCGGAGATCAGCAGTGAGCGCAGGGAGAGGGGGGTATCTCACCCGGAGATGATCTGTGAGTGCAGGGGGAGGCTGTGTCTCACCCGGAGATCAGCAGTGAGCGCAGGGAGAAGGGGGTATCTCACTCGGAGATGAGCTGTGAGTGCAGGGGAAGGCTGTGTCTCACCCGGAGATCAGCAGTGAGCGCAGGGGGAGGGGGTATCTCACTCGGAGATGAGCTGTGAGTGCAGGGGGAGGCTGTGTCTCCCCGGAGATCAGCAGTGAGCGCAGGAAGAGGGGGTATCTCACCCGGAGATGATCTGTGAATGCAGGGGGAGGCTGTGTCTCACCCGGAGATCAGCAGTGAGCGCAGGGAGAGGGGGTATCTCACCCGGAGATGATCTGTGAGCGCAGGGGGAGGGGGTATCTCACTTGGAGATGAGCTGTGAGTGCAGGGGGAGTATCTCACCCGGAGATCAGCAGTGAGCGCAGGGGGAGGGGGTATCTCACTCGGAGATGAGCTGTGAGTGCAAGGGGAGGGGGTATCTCACCCGGAGATGAGCTGTGAGTGCAGGGGGAGAATCTCACCTAGAGATCAGCTGTGAGTGCAGGGGGTGGGGGTATCTCACTCGGAGATGAGCTGTGAGTGCAGGGGAAGTATCTCACCCGGAGATCAGCAGTGAGCGCAGGGAGAGGGGGGTATCTCACTCGGAGATGAGCTGTGAGTGCAGGGAGAGGGGGTATCTCACCCAGAGATCAGCAGTGAGCGCAGGGGGAGGGGGTATCTCACCCGGAGATCAGCAGTGAGCGCAGGGGGAGGGGGTATCTTACTCGGAGATGAGCTGTGAGTGCAGGGGGAGGCTGTGTCTCACCCGGAGATCAGCAGTGAGCGCAGGGGGAGGGGGTATCTCACTCGGAGATGAGCTGTGAGTGCAGGTGGAGGCTGTTTCTTACCCGGAGATCAGCAGTGAGCGCAGGGGGAGGGGGTATCACACCCGGAGATGATCTGTGAGTGCAGGGGGAGGGGGTATCTCACTCGGAGATCAACAGTGAGCGCAGGGAGAGGGGGTATCTCACACGGAGATCAGCAGTGAGCACAGGGAAATGGTTTATCTCACTCGGAGATGAGCTGTGAGGGCAGGGGAGTATCTCACTGGGAGATGAGCTGTGAGGGCTAGGGAGTATCTCACTCGGAGAAGAGCTGTGAGGGCAGGGGAGTATCTCACTCGGAGATGAGCTGTGAGGGCAGGGGAGTATCTCACTCGGAGATGAGCTGTGAGAGCAGGGGAGTATCTCACTCGGAGATGAGCTGTGAGGGCAGGGAAGTATCTCAGAGATGAGCTGTGAGGGCAGGGGAGTATCTCACTCGGAGATCAGCTGTGAGGGCAGGGGAGTATCTCACTCGGAGAAGAGCTGTGAGAGCAGGGAAGTATCTCACTCGAAGATAAGCTGTGAGGGCAGGGGAGTATCTCACTCGGAGATGAGCTGTGAGGGCAGGGGAGTATCTCACTCGAAGAGCTGTGAGGGCAGGGAAGTATCTCACTCGGAGATGAGCTGTGAGGGCAGGGGAGTATCTCACTCGGAGATGAGCTGAGAGGGCAGGGAAGTATCTCGGAGATGAGCTGTGAGGGTAGGGGAGTATCTCACTCGGAGATGAGCTGTGAGGGCAGGGGAGTACCTCACTCGGAGATGAGCTGTGAGGGCAGGGGAATATCTCACTCGGAGATGATCTGTGAGTGCAGGGCGAGGGGGTATCTCACTCGGAGATGAACTGTGAGTGCAGGGGGAGTATCTCACCTAGAGATCAGCTGTGAGTACAGGGGGAGGGGGTATCTCACTCGGAGATGAGCTGTGAGTGCAGAGGGAGTATCTCACCTAGAGATCAGCAGTGAGTGCAGGGGGAGGGGGTATCTCACTTGGAGATGAGCTGTGAGTGCAGGGGGAGGCTGTGTCTCACCCGGAGATCAGCAGTGAGCGCAGGGAGAGGGGGGTATCTCACCCGGAGATGATCTGTGAGTGCAGGGGCAGGCTGTGTCTCACCCGGAGATCAGCAGTGAGCGCAGGGAGAAGGAGGTATCTCACTCGGAGATGAGCTGTGAGTGCAGGGGGAGGCTGTGTCTCACCCGGAGATCAGCAGTGAGCGCAGGGGGAGGGGGTATCTCACTCGGAGATGAGCTGTGAGTGCAGGGGGAGGCTGTGTCTCACCCGGAGATCAGCAGTGAGCGCAGGGAGAGGGGGTATCTCACCCGGAGATGATCTGTGAGTGCAGGGGGAGGCTGTGTCTCACCCGGAGATCAGCAGTGAGCGCAGGGAGAGGGGGGCATCTCACCCGGAGATGATCTGTGAGTGCAGGGGGAGGCTGTGTCTCACCCGGAGATCATCAGTGAGCGCAGGGAGAGGGGGTCTCTCACCCGGAGATGATCTGTGAGTGCAGGGGGAGGGGGTATCTCACTCGGAGATCAGCAGTGAGCGCAGGGGGAGGGGGTATCTCACTCGGAGATGAGCTGTGAGTGCAGGGGGAGGCTGTGTCTCACACGGAGATCAGCAGTGAGCGCAGGGAGAGATGGGTATCTCACTCGGAGATGAGCTGTGAGTGCAGGGGGAGGGGGTATCTCACCCAGAGTTGAGCTGTGAGTGCAGGGGGAGAATCTCACCTAGAGATCAGCTGTGAGTGCAGGGGGTGGGGGTATCTCACTCGGAGATGAGCTGTGAGTGCAGGGGGAGTATCTCACCTAGAGATCAGCAGTGAGTGCAGGGGGAGGGGGTATCTCACTCGGAGATGAGCTGTGAGTGCAGGGGGAGGCTGTGTCTCACCCGGAGATCAGCAGTGAGCGCAGGGGGAGGGGGTATCTCACTCGGAGATGAGCTGTGAGTGCAGGGGGAGGCTGTGTCTCACCCGGAGATCAGCAGTGAGCGCAGGAAGAGGGGGTATCTCGCCCGGAGATGATCTGTGAATGCAGGGGGAGGCTGTGTCTCACCCGGAGATCAGCAGTGAGCGCAGGGAGAGAGCGTATCTCACCCGGAGATGATCTGTGAGTGCAGGGGGAGGGGGTATCTCACTCGGAGAAAAGCAGTGAGCGCAGGGGGAGGGGGTATCTCACTTGGAGATGAGCTGTGAGTGCAGGGGGAGTATCTCACCCGGAGATCAGCAGTGAGCGCAGGGGGAGGGGGTATCTCACTCGGAGATGAGCTGTGAGTGCAAGGGGAGGGGGTATCTCACCCGGAGATGAGCTGTGAGTGCAGGGGGAGAATCTCACCTAGAGATCAGCTGTGAGTGCAGGGGGTGGGGGTATCTCACTCGGAGATGAGCTGTGAGTGCAGGGGGAGTATCTCACCTAGAGATCAGCAGTGAGTGCAGGGGGAGGGGGTATCTCACTCGGAGATGAGCTGTGAGTGCAGGGGGAGGCTGTGTCTCACCCGGAGGTCAGCAGTGAGAGCAGGGAGAGGGGGATATCTCACTTGGAGATGAGCTGTGAGTGCAGGGGGAGGCTGTTTCTCACCCGGAGATCAGCAGTGAGCGCAGGGAGAGATGGGTATCTCACTCGGAGATGAGCTGTGAGTGCAGGGGGAGGGGGTATCTCACCCGGAGTTGAGCTGTGAGTGCAGGGGGAGAATCTCACCTAGAGATTAGCTGTGAGTGCAGGGGGTGGGGGTATCTCACTCGGAGATGAGCTGTGAGTGCAGGGGGAGTATCTCACCTAGAGATCAGCAGTGAGTGCAGGGGGAGGGGGTATCTCACTCGGAGATGAGCTGTGAGTGCAGGGGGAGGCTGTGTCTCACCCGGAGATCAGCAGTGAGCGCAGAGGGAGGGGGTATCTCACTCGGAGATGAGCTGTGAGTGCAGGGGGAGGCTGTGTCTCACCCGGAGATCAGCAGTGAGCGCAGGAAGAGGGGGTATCTCACCCGGAGATGATCTGTGAATGCAGGGGGAGGCTGTGTCTCACCCGGAGATCAGCAGTGAGCGCAGGGAGAGAGGGTATCTCACCCGGAGATGATCTGTGAGTGCAGGGGGAGGGGGTATCTCACTCGGATAAAAGCAGTGAGCGCAGGGGGAGGGGGTATCTCACTTGGAGATGAGCTGTGAGCGCAGGGGGAGTATCTCACCCGGAGATCAGCAGTGAGCGCAGGGGGAGGGGGTATCTCACTCGGAGATGAGCTGTGAGTGCAAGGGGAGGGGGTATCTCACCCGGAGATGAGCTGTGAGTGCAGGGGGAGAATCTCACCTAGAGATCAGCTGTGAGTGCAGGGGGTGGGGGTATCTCACTCGGAGATGAGCTGTGAGTGCAGGGGGAGTATCTCACCTAGAGATCAGCAGTGAGTGCAGGGGGAGGGGGTATCTTACTCGGAGATGAGCTGTGAGTGCAGGGGGAGGCTGTGTCTCACCCGGAGATCAGCAGTGAGAGCAGGGAGAGGGGGATATCTCACTTGGAGATGAGCTGTGAGTGCAGGGGGAGAATCTCACCTAGAGATTAGCTGTGAGTGCAGGGGGTGGGGGTATCTCACTCAGAGATGAGCTGTGAGTGCAGGGGGAGTATCTCACCTAGAGATCAGCAGTGAGTGCAGGGGGAGGGGGTATCTCACTCGGAGATGAGCTGTGAGTGCAGGGGGAGGCTGTGTCTCACCCGGAGATCAGCAGTGAGCGCAGGGGGAGGGGGTATCTCACTCGGAGATGAGCTGTGAGTGCAGGGGGAGGCTGTGTCTCACCCGGAGATCAGCAGTGAGCGCAGGAAGAGGGGGTATCTCACCCGGAGATGATCTGTGAATGCAGGGGGAGGCTGTGTCTCACCCGGAGATCAGCAGTGAGCGCAGGGAGAGAGGGTATCTCACCCGGAGATGATCTGTGAGTGCAGGGGGAGGGGGTATCTCACTCGGATAAAAGCAGTGAGCGCAGGGGGAGGGGGTATCTCACTTGGAGATGAGCTGTGAGCGCAGGGGGAGTATCTCACCCGGAGATCAGCAGTGAGCGCAGGGGGAGGGGGTATCTCACTCGGAGATGAGCTGTGAGTGCAAGGGGAGGGGGTATCTCACCCGGAGATGAGCTGTGAGTGCAGGGGGAGAATCTCACCTAGAGATCAGCTGTGAGTGCAGGGGGTGGGGGTATCTCACTCGGAGATGAGCTGTGAGTGCAGGGGGAGTATCTCACCTAGAGATCAGCAGTGAGTGCAGGGGGAGGGGGTATCTCACTCGGAGATGAGCTGTGAGTGCAGGGGGAGGCTGTGTCTCACCCGGAGATCAGCAGTGAGAGCAGGGAGAGGGGGATATCTCACTTGGAGATGAGCTGTGAGTGCAGGGGGAGGCTGTTTCTCACCCGGAGATCAGCATTGAGCGCAGGGAGAGGGGGGTATCTCACCCGGAGATGATCTGTGAGTGCAGGGGGAGGCTGTGTCTCACCCGGAGATCAGCAGTGAGCGCAGGGAGAGGGGGGTATCTCACCCGGAGATGATCTGTGAGTGCAGGGGGAGGCTGTGTCTCACCCGGAGATCAGCAGTGAGCGCAGGGTGAGGGGGTATCTCACTCGGAGATGAGCTGTGAGTGCAGGGGGAGGCTGTGTCTCACCCGGAGATCAGCAGTGAGCGCAGGAAGAGGGGGTATCTCACCCGGAGATGATCTGTGAATGCAGGGGGAGGCTGTGTCTCACCCGGAGATCAGCAGTGAGCGCAGGGAGAGGGGGTATCTCACCCGGAGATGATCTGTGAGTGCAGGGGGAGGGGGTATCTCACTCGGAGAAAAGCAGTGAGCGCAGGGGGAGGGGGGTATCTCACTCGGAGATTATCTGTGAGTGCCGGGGGAGGCTGTGTCTCACCCGGAGATCAGCAGTGAGCGCAGGGAGAGGGGGTGTCTCACCCGGAGATGATCTGTGAGTGCAGGGGGAGGGGGTATCTCACTCGGAGAAAAGCAGTGAGCGCAGGGGGAGGGGGTATCTCACTTGGAGATGAGCTGTGAGTGCAGGGGGAGTATCTCACCTGGAGATCAGCAGTGAGCGCAGGGGGAGGGGGAATCTCACTCGGAGATGAGCTGTGAGTGCAGGGGGAGGCTGTGTCTCACCCGGAGATCAGCAGTGAGCGCAGGGAGAGGGGGGTATCTTACTCGGAGATGAGCTATGAGTGCAAGGGGAGGGGGTATCTCACCCGGAGATCAGCAGTGAGCGCAGGGAGAGGGGGGTATCTCACTCGGAGATGAGCTGTGAGTGCAGGGAGAGGGGGTATCTCACCCAGAGATCAGCAGTGAGCGCAGGGGGAGGGGGTATCTCACCCGGAGATCAGCAGTGAGCGCAGGGGGAGGGGGTATCTTACTCGGAGATGAGCTGTGAGTGCAGGGGGAGGCTGTGTCTCACCCGGAGATCAGCAGTGAGCGCAGGGGGAGGGGGTATCTCACTCGGAGATGAGCTGTGAGTGCAGGGGGAGGCTGTTTCTTACCCGGAGATCAGCAGTGAGCGCAGGGGGAGCGGGTATCACACCCGGAGATGATCTGTGAGTGCAGGGGGAGGGGGTATCTCACCCGGAGATCAGCAGTGAGCGCAGGGAGAGGGGGTATCTCACCCGGAGATGATCTGTGAGTGCAGGGGGAGGGGGTATCTCACCCGGAGATCAGCAGTGAGCACAGGGAAAGGGTTTATCTCACTCGGAGATGAGCTGTGAGGGCAGGGGAGTATCTCACTCGGAGATGAGCTGTGAGGGCAGGGGAGTATCTCACTGGGAGATGAGCTGTGAGGGCTAGGGAGTATCTCACTCGGAGAAGAGCTGTGAGGGCAGGGGAGTATCTCACTCGGAGATGAGCTGTGAGGGCAGGGGAGTATCTCACTCGGAGATGAGCTGTGAGGGCAGGGGAGTATCTCACTCGGAGATGAGCTGTGAGGGCAGGGAAGTATCTCGGAGATGAGCTGTGAGGGCAGGGAAGTATCTCGGAGATGAGCTGTGAGGGCAGGGGAGTATCTCACTCGGAGATGAGCTGTGAGGGCAGGGGAGTATCTCACTCGGAGATGAGCTGTGAGGGCAGGGAAGTATCTCGGAGATGAGCTGTGAGGGCAGGGGAGTATCTCACTTGGAGATGAGCTGTGAGTGCAGGGGGAGGGGGTATCTCACCCGGAGATCAGCAGTGAGCGCAGGGGGAGGGGGTATCACACCCGGAGATGATGTGTGAGTGCAGGGGGAGCGGTTATCTCACCCGGAGATCAGCAGTGAGCGCAGGGAGAGGGGGTATCTCACCCGGAGATGATCTGTGAGTGCAGGGGGAGGGGGTATCTCACCCGGAGATCAGCAGTGAGCACAGGGAAAGGGTTTATCTCACTCGGAGATGAGCTGTGAGGGCAGGGGAGTATCTCACTCGGAGATGAGCTGTGAGGGCAGGGGAGTATCTCACTTTTGAGATGAGCTGTGAGGGCTAGGGAGTATCTCACTCGGAGAAGAGCTGTGAGGGCAGGGGAGTATCTCACTCGGAGATGAGCTGTGAGGGCAGGGGAGTATCTCACTCGGAGATGAGCTGTGAGGGCAGGGGAGTATCTCACTCGGAGATGAGCTGTGAGGGCAGGGAAGTATCTCGGAGATGAGCTGTGAGGGCAGGGGAGTATCTCACTCGGAGATGAGCTGTGAGGGCAGGGGAGTATCTCACTCGGAGAAGAGCTGTGAGGGCAGGGAAGTATCTCACTCGAAGATGAGCTGTGAGGGCAGGGGGTATTTCACTCGGAGATGAGCTGTGAGGGCAGGGGAGTATCTCAATCGAAGAGCTGTGAGGGCAGGGAAGTATCTCACTCGGAGATGAGCTGTGAGGGCAGGGGAGTATCTCACTCGGAGATGAGCTGTGAGGGCAGGGAAGTATCTCGGAGATGAGCTGTGAGGGCAGGGGAGTATCTCACTCGGAGATGAGCTGTGAGGGCAGGGGAGTACCTCACTCGGAGATGAGCTGTGAGGGCAGGGGAATATCTCACTCGGAGATGATCTATGAGTGCAGGGAGAGGGGGTATCTCACTCGGAGATGAACTGCGAGTGCAGGGGGAGTATCTCACCTAGAGATCAGCTGTGAGTACAGGGGGAGGGGGTATCTCACTCGGAGATGAGCTGTGAGTGCAGAGGGAGTATCTCACCTAGAGATCAGCAGTGAGTGCAGGGGGAGGGGGTATCTCACTTGGAGATGAGCTGTGAGTGCAGGGGGAGGCTGTGTCTCACCCGGAGATCAGCAGTGAGCGCAGGGAGAGGGGGGTATCTCACCCGGAGATGATCTGTGAGTGCAGGGGGAGGCTGTGTCTCACCCGGAGATCAGCAGTGAGCGCAGGGAGAAGGGGGTGTCTCACTCGGAGATGAGCTGTGAGTGCAGGGGGAGGCTGTGTCTCACCCGGAGATCAGCAGTGAGCGCAGGGGGAGGGGGTATCTCACTCGGAGATGAGCTGTGAGTGCAGGGGGAGGCTGTGTCTCACCCGGAGATCAGCAGTGAGCGCAGGGAGAGGGGGTATCTCACCCGGAGATGATCTGTGAGTGCAGGGGGAGGCTGTGTCTCACCCGGAGATCAGCAGTGAGCGCAGGGAGAGGGGGGTATCTCACCCGGAGATGATCTGTGAGTGCAGGGGGAGGCTGTGTCTCACCCGGAGATCAGCAGTGAGCGCAGGGAGAGGGGGTCTCTCACCCGGAGATGATCTGTGAGTGCAAGGGGAGGGGGTATCTCACTCGGAGATCAGAAGTGAGCGCAGGGAGAGGGGGTCTCTCACCCGGAGATGATCTGTGAGTGCAAGGGGAGGGGGTATCTCACTCGGAGATCAGCAGTGAGCGCAGGGGGAAGGGGTATCTCACTCGGAGATGAGCTGTGAGTGCAGGGGGAGTATCTCACCCGGAGATCAGCAGTGAGCGCAGGGGGAGGGGGTATCTCACTCGGAGATGAGCTGTGAGTGCAGGGGGAGTATCTCACCCGGAGATCAGCAGTGAGCGCAGGGGGAGGGGGGTATCTCACCCGGAGATGATCTGTGAGTGCAGGGGGAGGCTGTGTCTCACCCGGAGATCAGCAGTGAGCGCAGGGAGTGGGGGGTATCTCACCCGGAGATGATCTGTGAGTGCAGGGGGAGGCTGTGTCTCACCCGGAGATCAGCAGTGAGCGCAGTGAGAAGGGGGTATCTCACTCGGAGATGAGCTGTGAGTGCAGGGGGAGGCTGTGTCTCACCCGGAGATCAGCAGTGAGCGCAGGGGGAGGGGATATCTCACTCGGAGATGAGCTGTGAGTGCAGGGGGAGGCTGTGTCTCACCCGGAGATCAGCAGTGAGCGCAGGACGAGGGGGTATCTCACCCGGAGATGATCTGTGAATGCAGGGGGACGCTGTGTCTCACCCGGAGATCAGCAGTGAGCGCAGGGAGAGGGGGTATCTCACCCGGAGATGATCTGTGAGTGCAGGGGGAGGGGGTATCTCACTCGGAGAAAAGCAGTGAGCGCAGGGGGAGGGGGGTATCTCACTCGGAGATGATCTGTGAGTGCCGGGGGAGGCTGTGTCTCACCCGGAGATCAGCAGTGAGCGCAGGGAGAGGGGGTATCTCACCCGGAGATGATCTGTGAGTGCAGGGGGAGGGGGTATCTCACTCGGAGAAAAGCAGTGAGCGCAGGGGGAGGGGGTATCTCACTTGGAGATGAGCTGTGAGTGCAGGGGGAGTATCTCACCCGGAGATCAGCAGTGAGCGCAGGGGGAGGGGGTATCTCACTCGGAGATGAGCTGTGAGTGCAGGGGGAGGCTGTGTCTCACCCGTAGAACAGCAGTGAGCGCAGGGAGAGGGGGATATCTCACTCGGAGATGAGCTGTGAGTGCAAGGGGAGGGGGTATCTCACCCGGAGATCAGCAGTGAGCGCAGGGAGAGGGGGGTATCTCACTCGGAGATGAGCTGTGAGTGCAGGGAGAGGGGGTATATCACCCAGAGATCAGCAGTGAGCGCAGGGGAGGGGGTATCTCACCCGGAGATCAGCAGTGAGCGCAGGGGGAGGGGGTATCTTACTCGGAGATGAGCTGTAAGTGCAGGGGGAGGCTGTGTCTCACCCGGAGATCAGCAGTGAGTGCAGGGGGAGGGGGTATCTCACTCGGAGATGAGCTGTGAGTGCAGGGGGAGGCTGTTTCTTACCCGGAGATCAGCAGTGAGCGCAGGGGGAGGGGGTATCACACCCGGAGATGATCTGTGAGTGCAGGGGGAGGGGGTATCTCACCCGGAGATCAGCAGTGAGCGCAGGGAGAGGGGGTATCTTACCCGGAGATGATCTGTGAGTGCAGGGGGAGGGGGTATCTCACCCGGAGACCAGCAGTGAGCACAGGGAAAGGGTTTATCTCACTCGGAGATGAGCTGTGAGGGCAGGGGAGTATCTCACTCGAAGATGAGCTGTGAGGGCAGGGGAGTATCTCACTGGGAGATGAGCTGTGAGGGCTAGGGAGTATCTCACTCGGAGAAGAGCTGTGAGGGCAGGGGAGTATCTCACTCGGAGATGAGCTGTGAGGGCAGGGGAGTATCTCAGTCGGAGATGAGCTGTGAGGGCAGGGGAGTATCTCACTCGGAGATGAGCTGTGAGGGCAGGGAAGTATCTCGGAGATGAGCTGTGAGGGCAGGGGAGTATCTCAGTCGGAGATGAGCTGTGAGGGCAGGGGAGTATCTCACTCGGAGATGAGCTGTGAGGGCAGGGAAGTATCTCGGAGATGAGCTGTGAGGGCAGGGGAGTATCTCACTTGGAGATGAGCTGTGAGTGCAGGGGGAGGGGGTATCTCACCCGGAGATCAGCAGTGAGCGCAGGGGGAGGGGGTATCACACCCGGAGATGATGTGTGAGTGCAGGGGGAGGGGGTTTCTCACCCGCAGATCAGCAGTGAGCGCAGGGAGAGGGGGTATCTCACCCGGAGATGATCTGTGAGTGCAGGGGGAGGGAAGTATCTCACCCGGAGATCAGCAGTGAGCACAGGGAAAGGGTTTATCTCACTAGGAGATGAGCTGTGAGGGCAGGGGAGTATCTCACTCGGAGATGAGCTGTGAGGGCAGGGCAGTATCTCACTGGGAGATGAGCTGTGAGGGCTAGGGAGTATCTCACTCGGAGAAGAGCTGTGAGGGCAGGGGAGTATCTCACTCGGAGATGAGCTGTGAGGGCAGGGGAGTATCTCACTCGGAGATGAGCTGTGAGGGCAGGGGAGTATCTCACTCGGAGATGAGCTGTGAGGGCAGGGAAGTATCTCGGAGATGAGCTGTGAGGGCAGGGGAGTATCTCACTCGGAGATGAGCTGTGAGGGCAGGGGAGTATCTCACTCGGAGAAGAGCTGTGAGGGCAGGGAAGTATCTCACTCGAAGATGAGCTGTGAGGGCAGGGGAGTATCTCACTCGGAGATGAGCTGTGAGGGCAGGGGAGTATCTCACTCGAAGAGCTGTGAGGGCAGGGAAGTATCTCACTCGGAGATGAGCTGTGAGGGCAGGGGAGTATCTCACTCGGAGATGAGCTGTGAGGGCAGGGAAGTATCTCGGAGATGAGCTGTGAGGGCAGGGGAGTATCTCACTCGGAGATGAGCTGTGAGGGCAGGGGAGTACCTCACTTGGAGATGAGCTGTGAGGGCAGGGGAATATCTCACTCGGAGATGATCTGTGAGTGCAGGGCGAGGGGGTATCTCACTCGGAGATGAACTGTGAGTGCAGGGGGAGTATCTCACCTAGAGATCAGCTGTGAGTACAGGGGGAGGGGGTATCTCACTCGGAGATGAGCTGTGAGTGCAGAGGGAGTATCTCACCTAGAGATCAGCAGTGAGTGCAGGGGGAGGGGGTATCTCACTTGGAGATGAGCTGTGAGTGCAGGGGGAGGCTGTGTCTCACCCGGAGATCAGTAGTGAGCGCAGGGAGAGGGGGTATCTCACCCGGAGATGATCTGTGAGTGCAGGGGGAGGTGGTATCTCACTCGGAGAAAAGCAGTGAGCGCAGGGGGAGGGGGTATCTCACTTGGAGATGAGCTGTGAGTGCAGGGGGAGTATCTCACCCGGAGATCAGCAGTGAGCGCAGGGGGAGGGGGTATCTCACTCGGAGATGAGCTGTGAGTGCAGGGGGAGGCTGTGTCTCACCCGGAGAACAGCAGTGAGCGCAGGGAGAGGGGGATATCTCACTCGGAGATGAGCTGTGAGTGCAAGGGGAGGGGGTATCTCACCCGGAGATCAGCAGTGAGCGCAGGGAGAGGGGGGTATCTCACTCGGAGATGAGCTGTGAGTGCAGGGAGAGGGGGTATCTCACCCAGAGATCAGCAGTGAGAGGGGGTATCTCACCCGGAGATCAGCAGTGAGCGCAGGGGGAGGGGGTATCTTACTCGGAGATGAGCTGTAAGTGCAGGGGGAGGCTGTGTCTCACCCGGAGATCAGCAGTGAGCGCAGGGGGAGGGGGTATCTCACTCGGAGATGAGCTGTGAGTGCAGGGGGAGGCTGTTTCTTACCCGGAGATCAGCAGTGAGCGCAGGGGGAGGGGGTATCACACCCGGAGATGATCTGTGAGTGCAGGGGGAGGGGGTATCTCACCCGGAGATTAGCAGTGAGCGCAGGGAGAGGGGGTATCTCACCCGGAGATGATCTGTGAGTGCAGGGGGAGGGGGTATCTCACCCGGAGACCAGCAGTGAGCACAGGGAAAGGGTTTATCTCACTCGGAGATGAGCTGTGAGGGCAGGGGAGTATCTCACTCGGAGATGAGCTGTGAGGGCAGGGGAGTATCTCACTGGGAGATGAGCTGTGAGGGCTAGGGAGTATCTCACTCGGAGAAGAGCTGTGAGGGCAGGGGAGTATCTCACTCGGAGATGAGCTGTGAGGGCAGGGGAGTATCTCACTCGGAGATGAGCTGTGAGGGCAGGGGAGTATCTCACTCGGACATGAGCTGTGAGGGCAGGGAAGTATCTCGGAGATGAGCTGTGAGGGCAGGGGAGTATCTCACTCGGAGATGAGCTGTGAGGGCAGGGGAGTATCTCACTCGGAGATGAGCTGTGAGGGCAGGGAAGTATCTCGGAGATGAGCTGTGAGGGCAGGGGAGTATCTCACTTGGAGATGAGCTGTGAGTGCAGGGGGAGGGGGTATCTCACCCGGAGATCAGCAGTGAGCGCAGGGGGAGGGGGTATCACACCCGGAGATGATGTGTGAGTGCAGGGGGAGGGGGTTTCTCACCCGCAGATCAGCAGTGAGCGCAGGGAGAGGGGGTATCTCACCCGGAGATGATCTGTGAGTGCAGGGGGAGGGGGTATCTCACCCGGAGATCAGCAGTGAGCACAGGGAAAGGGTTTATCTCACTCGGAGATGAGCTGTGAGGGCAGGGGAGTATCTCACTCGGAGATGAGCTGTGAGGGCAGGGGAGTATCTCACTGGGAGATGAGCTGTGAGGGCTAGGGAGTATCTCACTCGGAGAAGAGCTGTGAGGGCAGGGGAGTATCTCACTCGGAGATGAGCTGTGAGGGCAGGGGAGTATCTCACTCGGAGATGAGCTGTGAGGGCAGGGGAGTATCTCACTCGGAGATGAGCTGTGAGGGCAGGGAAGTATCTCGGAGATGAGCTGTGAGGGCAGGGGAGTATCTCACTCGGAGATGAGCTGTGAGGGCAGGGGAGTATCTCACTCGGAGAAGAGCTGTGAGGGCAGGGAAGTATCTCACTCGAAGATGAGCTGTGAGGGCAGGGGAGTATCTCACTCGGAGATGAGCTGTGAGGGCAGGGGAGTATCTCACTCGAAGAGCTGTGAGGGCAGGGAAGTATCTCACTCGGAGATGAGCTGTGAGGGCAGGGGAGTATCTCACTCGGAGATGAGCTGTGAGGGCAGGGAAGTATCTCGGAGATGAGCTGTGAGGGCAGGGGAGTATCTCACTCGGAGATGAGCTGTGAGGGCAGGGGAGTACCTCACTCGGAGATGAGCTGTGAGGGCAGGGGAATATCTCACTCGGAGATGATCTGTGAGTGCAGGGCGAGGGGGTATCTCACTCGGAGATGAACTGTGAGTGCAGGGGGAGTATCTCACCTAGAGATCAGCTGTGAGTACAGGGGGAGGGGGTATCTCACTCGGAGATGAGCTGTGAGTGCAGTGGGAGTATCTCAAATAGAGATCAGCAGTGAGTGCAGGGGGAGGGGGTATCTCACTTGGAGATGAGCTGTGAGTGCAGGGGGAGGCTGTGTCTCACCCGGAGATCAGCAGTGAGCGCAGGGAGAGGGGGGTATCTCACCCGGAGATGATCTGTGAGTGCAGGGGGAGGCTGTGTCTCACCCGGAGATCAGCAGTGAGCGCAGGGAGAAGGGGGTATCTCACTCGGAGATGAGCTGTGAGTGCAGGGGGAGGCTGTGTCTCACCCGGAGATCAGCAGTGAGCGCAGGGGGAGGGGGTATCTCACTCGGAGATGAGCTGTGAGTGCAGGGGGAGGCTGTGTCTCACCCGGAGATCAGCAGTGAGCGCAGGGAGAGGGGGTATCTCACCCGGAGATGATCTGTGAGTGCAGGGGGAGGCTGTGTCTCACCCGGAGATCAGCAGTGAGCGCAGTAAGAGGGGGGTATCTCACCCGGAGATGATCTGTGAGTGCAGGGGGAGGCTGTGTCTCACCCGGAGATCAGCAGTGGCGCAGGGAGAGGGGGTCTCTCACCCGGAGATGATCTGTGAGTGCAGGGGGAGGGGGTATCTCACTCGGAGATCAGCAGTGAGCGCAGGGGGAGGGGGTATCTCACTCGGAGATGAGCTGTGAGTGCAGGGGGAGTATCTCACCCGGAGATCAGCAGTGAGCGCAGGGGGAGGGGGTATCTCACTCGGAGATGAGCTGTGAGTGCAGGGGGAGTATCTCACCCGGAAATCAGCAGTGAGCGCAGGGGGAGGGGGTATCTCACTCGGAGATGAGCTGTGAGTGCAGGGGGAGGCTGTGTCTCACACGGAGATCAGCAGTGAGCGCAGGGAGAGATGGGTATCTCACTCGGAGATGAGCTGTGAGTGCAGGGGGAGGGGGTATCTCACCCGGAGTTGAGCTGTGAGTGCAGGGGGAGAATCTCACCTAGAGATCAGCTGTGAGTGCAGGGGGTGGGGGTATCTCACTCGGAGATGAGCTGTGAGTGCAGGGGGAGTATCTCACCTAGAGATCAGCAGTGAGTGCAGGGGGAGGGGGCATCTCACTCGGAGATGAGCTGTGAGTGCAGGGGGAGGCTGTGTCTCACCCGGAGATCAGCAGTGAGAGCAGGGAGAGGGGGATATCTCACTTGGAGATGAGCTGTGAGTGCAGGGGGAGGCTGTGTCTCACCCGGAGATCAGCAGTGAGCGCAGGGAGAGGGGGGTATCTAACCTGGAGATGATCTGTGAGTGCAGGGGGAGGCTGTGTCTCACCCGGAGATCAGCAGTGAGCGCAGGGAGAGGGGGGTATCTCACCCGGAGATGATCTGTGAGTCAGGGGGAGGCTATGTCTCACCCGGAGATCAGCAGTGAGCGCAGGGAGAAGGGGGTATCTCACTCGGAGATGAGCTGTGAGTGCAGGGGGAGGCTGTGTCTCACCCGGAGATCAGCAGTGAGCGCAGGGGTAGGGGGTATCTCACTCGGAGATGAGCTGTGAGTGCAGGGGGAGGCTGTGTCTCACCCGGAGATCAGCAGTGAGCGCAGGAAGACTGGGTATCTCACCCGGAGATGATCTGTGAATGCAGGGGGAGGCTGTGTCTCACCTGGAGATCAGCAGTGAGCGCAGGGAGAGGGGGTATCTCACCCGGAGATGATCTGTGAGTGCAGGGGGAGGGGGTATCTCACTCGGAGAAAAGCAGTGAGCGCAGGGGGAGGGGGTATCTCACTTGGAGATGAGCTGTGAGTGCAGGGGGAGTATCTCACCCGGAGATCAGCAGTGAGCGCAGGGGGAGGGGGTATCTCACTCGGAGATGAGCTGTGAGTGCAGGGGGAGGCTGTGTCTCACCCGGAGATCAGCAGTGAGCGCAGGGAGAGGGGGGTATCTCACTCGGAGATGAGCTGTGAGTGCAAGGGGAGGGGGTATATCACCCGGAGATCAGCAGTGAGCGCAGGGAGAGGGGGATATCTCACTCGGAGATGAGCTGTGAGTGCAGGGAGAGGGGGTATCTCACCCAGAGATCAGCAGTGAGTGCAGGGGGAGGGGGTATCTCACCCGGAGATCAGCAGTGAGCTCAGGGGGAGGGGGTATCTTACTCGGAGATGAGCTGTGAGTGCAGGGGG
Organism: Phyllobates terribilis; assembly: GCF_046119375.1. NCBI lineage: Eukaryota > Metazoa > Chordata > Amphibia > Anura > Dendrobatidae > Phyllobates > Phyllobates terribilis. The sequence continues at coordinate 17,386,591 of NW_027362783.1, read as the reverse complement.
AGGCTGTGTCTCACCCGGAGATCAGCAGTGAGCGCAGGGGGAGGGGGTATCTCACTCGGAGATGAGCTGTGAGTGCAGGGGGAGGCTGTTTCTTACCCGGAGATCAGCAGTGAGCGCAGGGGGAGGGGGTATCACACCCGGAGATGATCTGTGAGTGCAGGGGGAGGGGGTATCTCACCCGGAGATGATCTGTGAGTGCAGGGGGAGGGGGTATCTCACCCGGAGATCAGCAGTGAGCACAGGGAAAGGGTTTATCTCACTCGGAGATGAGCTGTGAGGGCAGGGGAGTATCTCACTCGGAGATGAGCTGTGAGGGCAGGGGAGTATCTCACTCGGAGATGAGCTGTGAGGGCAGGGGAGTATCTGACTCGGAGATGAGCTGTGAGGGCAGGGAAGTATCTCGGAGATGAGCTGTGAGGGCAGGGGAGTATCTCACTCGGAGATGAGCTGTGAGGGCAGGGGAGTATCTCACTCGGAGAAGAGCTGTGAGAGCAGGGAAGTATCTCACTCGAAGATGAGCTGTGAGGGCAGGGGAGTATCTCACTCGGAGATGAGCTGTGAGGGCAGGGGAGTATCTCACTCGAAGAGCTGTGAGGGCAGGGAAGTATCTCACTCGGAGATGAGCTGTGAGGGCAGGGGAGTATCTCACTCGGAGATGAGCTGTGAGGGCAGGGAAGTATCTCGGAGATGAGCTGTGAGGGCAGGGGAGTATCTCACTCGGAGATGAGCTGTGAGGGCAGTGGAGTACCTCACTCGGAGATGAGCTGTGAGGGCAGGGCAATATCTCACTCGGAGATGATCTGTGAGTGCAGGGGGAGGGGGTATCTCACTCGGAGATGAACTGTGAGTGCAGGGGGAGTATCTCACCTAGAGATCAGCTGTGAGTACAGGGGGAGGGGGTATCTCAATCGGAGATGAGCTGTGAGTGCAGAGGGAGTATCTCACCTAGAGATCAGCAGTGAGTGCAGGGGGAGGGGGTATCTCACTTGGAGATGAGCTGTGAGTGCAGGGGGAGGCTGTGTCTCACCCGGAGATCAGCAGTGAGCGCAGGGAGAGGGGGGTATCTCACCCGGAGATGATCTGTGAGTGCAGGGGGAGGCTGTGTCTCACCCGGAGATCAGCAGTGAGCGCAGGGGGAGGGGGTATCTCACTCGGAGATGAGCTGTGAGTGCAGGGGGAGGCTGTGTCTCACACGGAGATCAGCATTGAGAGCAGGGAGAGGGGGATATCTCACTTGGAGATGAGCTGTGAGTGCAGGGGGAGGCTGTGTCTTACCCGGAGATCAGCAGTGAGCGCAGGGAGAGGGGGGTATCTCACCCGGAGATGATCTGTGAGTGCAGGGGGAGGCTGTGTCTCACCCGGAGATCAGCAGTGAGCGCAGGGAGAGGGGGGTATCTCACCCGGAGATGATCTGTGAGTGCAGGGGGAGGCTGTGTCTCACCCGGAGATCAGCAGTGAGCGCAGGGGGAGGGGGTATCTCACTCGGAGATGAGCTGTGAGTGCAGGGGGAGGCTGTGTCTCACCCGGAGATCAGCAGTGAGCGCAGGGAGAAGGGGGTATCTCACTCGGAGATGAGCTGTGAGTGCAGGGGGAGGCTGTGTCTCACCCGGAGATCAGCAGTGAGCGCAGGGGGAGGGGGTATCTCACTCGGAGATGAGCTGTGAGTGCAGGGGGAGGCTGTGTCTCACCCGGAGATCAGCAGTGAGCGCAGGGAGAAGGGGGTATCTCACTCGGAGATGAGCTGTGAGTGCAGGGGGAGGCTGTGTCTCACCCGGAGATCAGCAGTGAGCGCAGGGGGAGGGGGTATCTCACTCGGAGATGAGCTGTGTGTGCAGGGGGAGGCTGTGTCTCACCCGGAGATCAGCAGTGAGCGCAGGAAGAGGGGGTATCTCACCTGGAGATGATCTGTGAATGCAGGGGGAGGCTGTGTCTCACCTGGAGATCAGCAGAGAGCGCAGGGAGAGGGGATATCTCACCCGGAGATGATCTGTGAGTGCAGGGGGAGGGGGTATCTCACTCGGAGAAAAGCAGTGAGCGCAGGGGGAGGGGGTATCTCACTTGGAGATGAGCTGTGAGTGCAGGGGGAGTATCTCACCCGGAGATCAGCAGTGAGCGCAGGGGGAGGGGGTATCTCACTCGGAGATGAGCTGTGAGTGCAGTGGGAGGCTGTGTCTCACCCGGAGATCAGCAGTGAGCGCAGGGAGAGGGGGTATCTCACCCGGAGATGATCTGTGAGTGCAGGGGGAGGGGGTATCTCACCTGGAGATCAGCAGTGAGCGCAGGGAGAGGGGGGTATCTCACTCGGAGATGAGCTGTGAGTGCAAGGGGAGGGGGTATCTCACCCGGAGATCAGCAGTGAGCGCAGGGAGAGGGGGATATCTCACTCGGAGATGAGCTGTGAGTGCAGGGAGAGGGGGTATCTCACCCAGAGATCAGCAGTGAGTGCAGGGGGAGGGGGTATCTCACCCGGAGATCAGCAGTGAGCGCAGGGGGAGGGGGTATCTTACTCGGAGATGAGCTGTGAGTGCAGGGGGAGGCTGTGTCTCACCCGGAGATCAGCAGTGAGCGCAGGGGGAGGGGGTATCTCACTCGGAGATGAGCTGTGAGTGCAGGGGGAGGCTGTTTCTTACCCGGAGATCAGCAGTGAGCGCAGGGGGAGGGGGTATCACACCCGGAGATGCTCTGTGAGTGCAGGGGGAGGGGGTATCTCACTTGGAGATGAGTTGTGAGTGCAGGGGGAGTATCTCACCCGGAGATCAGCAGTGAGCGCAGGGGGAGGGGGTATCTCACTCGGAGATGAGCTGTGAGTGCAGGGGGAGGCTGTTTCTTACCCGGAGATCAGCAGTGAGCGCAGGGGGAGGGGGTATCACACCCGGAGATGCTCTGTGAGTGCAGGGGGAGGGGGTATCTCACTTGGAGATGAGCTGTGAGTGCAGGGGGAGTATCTCACCCGGAGATCAGCAGTGAGCGCAGGGGGAGGGGGTATCTCACTCGGAGATGAGCTGTGAGTGCAGGGGGAGGCTGTGTCTCACCCGGAGATCAGCAGTGAGCGCAGGGGGAGGGGGTATCTCACTCGGAGATGAGCTGTGAGTGCAGGGGGAGGCTGTGTCTCACCCGGAGATCAGCAGTGAGCGCAGGAAGAGGGGGTATCTCACCCGGAGATGATCTGTGATTGCAGGGGGAGGCTGTGTCTCACCCGGAGATCAGCAGTGAGCGCAGGGAGAGGGGGTATCTCACCCGGAGATGATCTGTCAGTGCAGGGGGAGGGGGTATCTCACTCGGAGTAAAGCAGTGAGCGCAGGGGGAGGGGGGTATCTCACTCGGAGATGATCTGTGAGTGCCGGGGGAGGCTGTGTCTCACCCGGAGATCAGCAGTGAGCGCAGGGAGAGGGGGTATCTCACCCGGAGATGATCTGTGAGTGCAGGGGGAGGGGGTATCTCACTCGGAGAAAAGCAGTGAGCGCAGGGGGAGGGGGTATCTCACTTGGAGATGAGCTGTGAGTGCAGGGGGAGTATCTCACCCGGAGATCAGCAGTGAGCGCAGGGGGAGGGGGAATCTCACTCGGAGATGAGCTGTGAGTGCAGGGGGAGGCTGTGTCTCACCCGGAGATCAGCAGTGAGCGCAGGGAGAAGGGGGTATCTCACTCGGAGATGAGCTGTGAGTGCAAGGGGAGGGGGTATCTCACCCGGAGATCAGCAGTGAGCGCAGGGGGAGGGGGTATCTCACCCGGAGATCAGCAGTGAACGCAGGGGGAGGGGGTATCTTACTCGGAGATGAGCTGTGAGTGCAGGGGGAGGCTGTGTCTCACCCGGAGATCAGCAGTGAGCACAGGGAGAGGGGGGTAACTCACCCGGAGATGATCTGTGAGTGCAGGGGGAGGCTGTGTCTCACCCGGAGATCAGCAGTGAGCGCAGGGAGAAGGGGGTATCTCACTCGGAGATGAGCTGTGAGTGCAGGGGGAGGCTGTGTCTCACCCGGAGATCAGCAGTGAGCGCAGGGGGAGGGGGTATCTCACTCGGAGATGAGCTGTGAGTGCAGGGGGAGGCTGTGTCTCACCCGGAGATCAGCAGTGAGCGCAGGGAGAGGGGGTATCTCACCCGGAGATGATCTGTGAGTGCAGGGGGAGGCTGTGTCTCACCCGGAGATCAGCAGTGAGCGCAGGGAGAGGGGGGTATCTCACCCGGAGATGATCTGTGAGTGCAGGGGGAGGCTGTGTCTCACCCGGAGATCAGCAGTGAGCGCAGGAAGAGGGGGTCTCTCACCCGGAGATGATCTGTGAGTGCAGGGGGAGGGGGTATCTCACTCGGAGATCAGCAGAGAGCGCAGGGGGAGGGGGTATCTCACTCGGAGATGAGCTGTGAGTGCAGGGGGAGTATCTCACCCGGAGATCAGCAGTGAGCGCAGGGGGAGGGGGTATCTCACTCGGAGATGAGCTGTGAGTGCAGGGGGAGTATCTCACCCGGAGATCAGCAGTGAGCGCAGGGGGAGGGGGTATCTCACTCGGAGATGAGCTGTGAGTGCAGGGGGAGGCTGTGTCTCACCCGGAGATCAGCAGTGAGCGCAGGGAGAGGGGGTATCTCACCCGGAGATGATCTGTGAGTGCAGGGGGAGGGGGTATCTCACCTGGAGATCAGCAGTGAGCGCAGGGAGAGGGGGGTATCTCACTCGGAGATGAGCTGTGAGTGCAAGGGGAGGGGGTATCTCACCCGGAGATCAGCAGTGAGCGCAGGGAGAGGGGGATATCTCACTCGGAGATGAGCTGTGAGTGCAGGGAGAGGGGGTATCTCACCCAGAGATCAGCAGTGAGTGCAGGGGGAGGGGGTATCTCACCCGGAGATCAGCAGTGAGCGCAGGGGGAGGGGGTATCTTACTCGGAGATGAGCTGTGAGTGCAGGGGGAGGCTGTGTCTCACCCGGAGATCAGCAGTGAGCGCAGGGGGAGGGGGTATCTCACTCGGAGATGAGCTGTGAGTGCAGGGGGAGGCTGTTTCTTACCCGGAGATCAGCAGTGAGCGCAGGGGGAGGGGGTATCACACCCGGAGATGCTCTGTGAGTGCAGGGGGAGGGGGTATCTCACTTGGTGATGAGTTGTGAGTGCAGGGGGAGTATCTCACCCGGAGATCAGCAGTGAGCGCAGGGGGAGGGGGTATCTCACTCGGAGATGAGCTGTGAGTGCAGGGGGAGGCTGTTTCTTACCCGGAGATCAGCAGTGAGCGCAGGGGGAGGGGGTATCACACCCGGAGATGCTCTGTGAGTGCAGGGGGAGGCTGTGTCTCACCCGGAGATCAGCAGTGAGCGCAGGGGGAGGGGGTATCTCACTCGGAGATGAGCTGTGAGTGCAGGGGGAGGCTGTGTCTCACCCGGAGATCAGCAGTGAGCGCAGGGGGAGGGGGTATCTCACTCGGAGATGAGCTGTGAGTGCAGGGGGAGGCTGTGTCTCACCCGGAGATCAGCAGTGAGCGCAGGAAGAGGGGGTATCTCACCCGGAGATGATCTGTGATTGCAGGGGGAGGCTGTGTCTCACCCGGAGATCAGCAGTGAGCGCAGGGAGAGGGGGTATCTCACCCGGAGATGATCTGTCAGTGCAGGGGGAGGGGGTATCTCACTCGGAGTAAAGCAGTGAGCGCAGGGGGAGGGGGGTATCTCACTCGGAGATGATCTGTGAGTGCCGGGGGAGGGGGTATCTCACTTGGAGATGAGCTGTGAGTGCAGGGGGAGTATCTCACCCGGAGATCAGCAGTGAGCGCAGGGGGAGGGGGTATCTCACTCGGAGATGAGCTGTGAGTGCAGGGGGAGGCTGTGTCTCACCCGGAGATCAGCAGTGAGCGCAGGGGGAGGGGGTATCTCACTCGGAGATGAGCTGTGAGTGCAGGGGGAGGCTGTGTCTCACCCGGAGATCAGCAGTGAGCGCAGGAAGAGGGGGTATCTCACCCGGAGATGATCTGTGATTGCAGGGGGAGGCTGTGTCTCACCCGGAGATCAGCAGTGAGCGCAGGGAGAGGGGGTATCTCACCCGGAGATGATCTGTCAGTGCAGGGGGAGGGGGTATCTCACTCGGAGTAAAGCAGTGAGCGCAGGGGGAGGGGGGTATCTCACTCGGAGATGATCTGTGAGTGCCGGGAGAGGCTGTGTCTCACCCGGAGATCAGCAGTGAGCGCAGGGAGAGGGGGTATCTCACCCGGAGATGATCTGTGAGTGCAGGGGGAGGGGGTATCTCACTCGGAGAAAAGCAGTGAGCGCAGGGGGAGGGGGTATCTCACTTGGAGATGAGCTGTGAGTGCAGGGGGAGTATCTCACCCGGAGATCAGCAGTGAGCGCAGGGGGAGGGGGAATCTCACTCGGAGATGAGCTGTGAGTGCAGGGGGAGGCTGTGTCTCACCCGGAGATCAGCAGTGAGCGCAGGGAGAAGGGGGTATCTCACTCGGAGATGAGCTGTGAGTGCAAGGGGAGGGGGTATCTCACCCGGAGATCAGCAGTGAGCGCAGGGGGAGGGGGTATCTCACCCGGAGATCAGCAGTGAACGCAGGGGGAGGGGGTATCTTACTCGGAGATGAGCTGTGAGTGCAGGGGGAGGCTGTGTCTCACCCGGAGATCAGCAGTGAGCGCAGGGAGAGGGGGGTATCTCACCCGGAGATGATCTGTGAGTGCAGGGGGAGGCTGTGTCTCACCCGGAGATCAGCAGTGAGCGCAGGGAGAAGGGGGTATCTCACTCGGAGATGAGCTGTGAGTGCAGGGGGAGGCTGTGTCTCACCCGGAGATCAGCAGTGAGCGCAGGGGGAGGGGGTATCTCACTCGGAGATGAGCTGTGAGTGCAGGGGGAGGCTGTGTCTCACCCGGAGATCAGCAGTGAGCGCAGGGAGAGGGGGTATCTCACCCGGAGATGATCTGTGAGTGCAGGGGGAGGCTGTGTCTCACCCGGAGATCAGCAGTGAGCGCAGGGAGAGGGGGGTATCTCACCCGGAGATGATCTGTGAGTGCAGGGGGAGGCTGTGTCTCACCCGGAGATCAGCAGTGAGCGCAGGGAGAAGGGGGTATCTCACTCGGAGATGAGCTGTGAGTGCAGGGGGAGGCTGTGTCTCACCCGGAGATCAGCAGTGAGCGCAGGGGGAGGGGGTATCTCACTCGGAGATGAGCTGTGAGTGCAGGGGGAGGCTGTGTCTCACCCGGAGATCAGCAGTGAGCGCAGGAAGAGGGGGTATCTCACCCGGAGATGATCTGTGAATGCAGGGGGAGGCTGTGTCTCACCTGGAGATCAGCAGTGAGCGCAGGGAGAGGGGGTATCTCACCCGGAGATGATCTGTGAGTGCAGGGGGAGGGGGTATCTCACTCGGAGAAAAGCAGTGAGCGCAGGGGGAGGGGGTATCTCACTTGGAGATGAGCTGTGAGTGCAGGGGGAGTATCTCACCCGGAGATCAGCAGTGAGCGCAGGGGGAGGGGGTATCTCACTCGGAGTTGAGCTGTGAGTGCAGGGGGAGGGGGGTATCTCACTCGGAGATGAGCTGTGAGTGCAAGGGGAGGGGGTATCTCACCCGGAGATCAGCAGTGAGCGCAGGGAGAGGGGGATATCTCACTCGGAGATGAGCTGTGAGTGCAGGGAGAGGGGGTATCTCACCCAGAGATCAGCAGTGAGTGCAGGGGGAGGGGGTATCTCACCCGGAGATCAGCAGTGAGCGCAGGGGGAGGGGGTATCTTACTCGGAGATGAGCTGTGAGTGCAGGGGGAGGCTGTGTCTCACCCGGAGATCAGCAGTGAGCGCAGGGGGAGGGGGTATCTCACTCGGAGATGAGCTGTGAGTGCAGGGGGAGGCTGTTTCTTACCCGGAGATCAGCAGTGAGCGCAGGGGGAGGGGGTATCACACCCGGAGATGCTCTGTGAGTGCAGGGGGAGGGGGTATCTCACCCGGAGATGATCTGTGAGTGCAGGGGGAGGGGGTATCTCACCCGGAGATCAGCAGTGAGCACAGGGAAAGGGTTTATCTCACTCGGAGATGAGCTGTGAGGGCAGGGGAGTATCTCACTCGGAGATGAGCTGTGAGGGCAGGGGAGTATCTTACTGGGAGATGAGCTGTGAGGGCTAGGGAGTATCTCACTCGGAGAAGAGCTGTGAGGGCAGGGGAGTATCTCACTCGGAGATGAGCTGTGAGGGCAGGGGAGTATCTCACTTGGAGATGAGCTGTGAGGGCAGGGGAGTATCTCACTCGGAGATGAGCTGTGAGGGCAGGGAAGTATCTCGGAGATGAGCTGTGAGGGCAGGGGAGTATCTCACTCGGAGATGAGCTGTGAGGGCAGGGGAGTATCTCACTCGGAGAAGAGCTGTGAGGGCAGGGAAGTATCTCACTCGAAGATGAGCTGTGAGGGCAGGGGAGTATCTCACTCGGAGATGAGCTGTGAGGGCAGGGGAGTATCTCACTCGGAGATGAGCTGTGAGGGCAGGGGAGTATCTCACTCGTAGAAGAGCTGTGAGGGCAGGGAAGTATCTCACTCGGAGATGAGCTGTGAGGGCAGGGGAGTATCTCACTCGGAGATGAGCTGTGAGGGCAGAGAAGTATCTCGGAGATGAGCTGTGAGGGCTGGGGAGTATCTCACTCGGAGATGAGCTGTGAGGGCAAGGGAGTATCTCACTCGGAGATGAGCTGTGAGGGCAGGGGAGTACCTCACTCGGAGATGAGCTGTGAGGGCAGGGGAATATCTCACTCGGAGATGAGCTGTGAGGGCAGGGGGAGGCTGTGTCTCACCCGGAGATCAGCAGTGAGCGCAGGGAGAGGGGGTATCTCACCGGGAGATGATCTGTGAGTGCAGGGGGAGGCTGTGTCTCACCCGGAGATCAGCAGTGAGTGCAGGGAGAGGGGGGTATCTCACCCGGAGATGATCTGTGAGTGCAGGGGGAGGCTGTGTCTCACCCGGAGATCAGCAGTGAGCGCAGGGAGAGGGGGTATCTCACCCGGAGATGATCTGTGAGTGCAGGGGGAGGGGGTATCGCACTCGGAGATCAGCAGTGAGCGCAGGGGGAGGGGGTATCTCACTCGGAGATGAGCTGTGAGTGCAGGGGGAGTATCTCACCCGGAGATCAGCAGTGAGCGCAGGGGGAGGAAGTATCTCACTCGGAGATGAGCTGTGAGTGCAGGGGGAGTATCTCACCCGGAGATCAGCAGTGAGCGCAGGGGGAGGGGGTATCTCACTCGGAGATGAGCTGTGAGTGCAGGGGGAGGCTGTGTCTCACACGGAGATCAGCAGTGAGCGCAGGGAGAGGTGGGTATCTCACTCGGAGATGAGCTGTGAGTGCAAGGGGAGGGGGTATCTCACCCGGAGATGAGCTGTGAGTGCAGGGGGAGAATCTCACCTAGAGATCAGCTGTGAGTGCAGGGGGTGGGGGTATCTCACTCGGAGATGAGCTGTGAGTGCAGGGGGAGTATCTCACCTAGAGATCAGCAGTGAGTGCAGGGGGAGGGGGTATCTCACTCGGAGATGAGCTGTGAGTGCAGGGGGAGGCTGTGTCTCACCCGGAGATCAGCAGTGAGAGCAGGGAGAGGGGGATATCTCACTTGGAGATGAGCTGTGAGTGCAGGGGGAGGCTGTGTCTCACCCGGAGATCAGCAGTGAGAGCAGGGAGAGGGGTTATCTCACCCGGAGATGATCTGTGAGTGCAGGGGGAGGCTGTGTCTCACCCGGAGATCAGCAGTGAGCGCAGGGAGAGGGGGGTATCTCACTCGGAGATGAGTTGTGAGTGCAGCGGGAGGCTGTGTCTCACCCGGAGATCAGCAGTGAGCGCAGGGGGAGGGGGTATCTCACTCGGAGATGAGTTGTGAGTGCAGCGGGAGGCTGTGTCTCACCCGGAGATCAGCAGTGAGCGCAGGGGGAGGGGGTATCTCACTCGGAGATGAGCTGTGAGTGCAGGGGGAGGCTGTGTCTCACCCGGAGATCAGCAGTGAGCGCAGGAAGAGGGGGTATCTCACCCGGAGATGATCTGTGAATGCAGGGGGAGGCTGTGTCTCACCCGGAGATCAGCAGTGAGCGCAGGGAGAGGGGGTATCTCACCCGGAGATGATCTGTGAGTGCAGGGGGAGGGGGTATCTCACTCGGAGAAAAGCAGTGAGCGCAGGGGGAGGGGGGTATCTCACTCGGAGATGATCTGTGAGTGCCGGGGGAGGCTGTGTGTCACCCGGAGATCAGCAGTGAGCGCAGGGAGAGGGGGTTTCTCACCCGGAGATGATCTGTGAGTGCAGGGGGAGGGGGTATCTCACTCGGAGAAAAGCAGTGAGCGCAGGGGGAGGGGGTATCTCACTTGGAAATGAGCTGTGAGTGCAGGGGGAGTATCTCACCCGGAGATCAGCAGTGAGCGCAGGGGGAGGGGGTATCTCACTCGGAGATGAGCTGTGAGTGCAGGGGGAGGCTGTGTCTCACCCGGAGATCAGCAGTGAGCGCAGGGAGAGGGGGGTATCTCACTCGGAGATGAGCTGTGAGTGCAAGGGGAGGGGGTATCTCACCCGGAGATCAGCAGTGAGCGCAGGGAGAGGGGGGTATCTCACTCGGAGATGAGCTGTGAGTGCAGGGAGAGGGGGTATCTCACCCAGAGATCAGCAGTGAGCGCAGGGGGAGGGGGTATCTCACCCAGAGATCAGCAGTGAGCGCAGGGGGAGGGGGTATCTTACTCGGAGATGATCTGTGAGTGCAGGGGGAGGCTGTGTCTCACCCAGAGATCAGCAGTGAGCGCAGGGGGAGGGGGTATCTCACTCGGAGATGAGCTGTGAGTGCAGGGGGAGTATCTCACCCGGAGATCAGCAGTGAGCGCAGGGGGAGGAAGTATCTCACTCGGAGATGAGCTGTGAGTGCAGGGGGAGGCTGTTTCTTACCCGGAGATCAGCAGTGAGCGCAGGGGGAGGGGGTATCACACCCGGAGATGATCTGTGAGTGCAGGGGGAGGGGGTATCTCACCCGGAGATCAGCAGTGAGCGCAGGGAGAGGGGGTATCTCACCCGGAGATGAGCTGTGAGTGCAGGGAGAAGGGGTATCTCACCCGGAGATGATCTGTGAGTGCAGGGGGAGGGGGTATCTCACCCGGAGATCAGCAGTGAGCACAGGGAAAGGGTTTATCTCACTCGGAGATGAGCTGTGAGGGCAGGGGAGTATCTCACTCGGAGATGAGCTGTGAGGGCAGGGGAGTATCTCACTGGGAGATGAGCTGTGAGGGCTAGGGAGTATCTCACTCGGAGAAGAGCTGTGAGGGCAGGGGAGTATCTCACTCGGAGATGAGCTGTGAGGGCAGGGGAGTATCTCACTCGGAGATGAGCTGTGAGGGCAGGGGAGTATCTCACTCGGAGATGAGCTGTGAGGGCAGGGAAGTATCTCGGAGATGAGCTGTGAGGGCAGGGGAGTATCTCACTCGGAGATGAGCTGTGAGGGCAGGGGAGTATCTCACTCGGAGAAGAGCTGTGAGGTCAGGGAAGTATCTCACTCGGAGATGAGCTGTGAGGGCAGGGGAGTATCTCACTCGGAGATGAGCTGTGAGGGCAGGGGAGTATCTCACTCGGAGATGAGCTGTGAGGGCAGGGAAGTATCTCGGAGATGAGCTGTGAGGGCTGGGGAGTATCTCACTCGGAGGTGAGCTGTGAGGGCAGGGGAGTATCTCACTCGGAGATGAGCTGTGAGGGCAGGGGAGTACCTCACTCGGAGATGAGCTGTGAGGGCAGGGGAATATCTCACTCGGAGATGAGCTGTGAGGGCAGGGGAGTATCTCACTCGGAGATGAGCTGTGAGGGCAGGGGAGTATCTCACTCGGAGATGAGCTGTGAGGGCAGGGGAGTATCTCACCTAGAGATCAGCAGTGAGCGCAGGGGGAGGGGGTATCTCACTAGGAGATGAGCTGTGAGTGCAGAGGGAGGCTGTGTCTCACCCGGAGATCAGCAGTGAGCTCAGGGGGAGGGGGTATCTCACCTGGAGATGAGCTGAGAGGGCAGGGGGAGGGGGTATCTCACCTGGAGATTAGCTGTGAGTGCAGGAGGAGAGGGTATCTCACCGGAATATGAGCTGTTAGCACAGGGGGAGGGGGTGTCTCACACGGAGATCAGCTGTGAGCCCAGGGGGAAGGTGTCTCACCCGGGGATCAGCTGTGAGTGCAGGAGGAGGGGGTATCTCACCTGGAGATGAGCTGAGAGGGCAGGGGGAGGGGGTATCTCACCTGGAGATGAGCTGTGAGGGCAGGGGAGTATCTCACTCGGAGATGAGCTGTGAGGGCAGGGGAGTATCTCACTCGGAGATGAGCTGTGAGGGCAGGGGAGTATCTCACTCAGAGATGAGCTGTGAGGGCAGGGGAGTATCTCACTCGGAGAAGAGCTGTGAGGTCAGGGAAGTATCTCACTCGAAGATGAGCTGTGAGGGCAGGGGAGTATCTCACTCGGAGATGAGCTGTGAGGGCAGGGGAGTATCTCACTCGGAGAAGAGCTGTGAGGGCAGGGAAGTATCTCACTCGGAGATGAGCTGTGAGGGCAGGGGAGTATCTCACTCGCAGATGAGCTGTGAGGGCAGGGGAGTATCTCACTTGGAGATGAGCTGTGAGGGCAGGGAAGTATCTCGGAGATGAGCTGTGAGGGCTGGGGAGTATCTCACTCGGAGATAAGCTGTGAGGGCAGGGGAGTATCTCACTCGGAGATGAGCTGTGAGGGCAGGGGAGTACCTCACTCGGAGATGAGCTGTGAGGGCAGGGGAATATCTCACTCGGAGATGAGCTGTGAGGGCAGGGGAGTATCTCACTCGGAGATGAGCTGTGAGGGCAGGGGAGTATCTCACTCGGAGATGAGCTGTGAGGGCAGGGGAGTATCTCACCTAGAGATCAGAAGTGAGCGCAGGGGGAGGGGGTATCTCACTAGGAGATGAGCTGTGAGTGCAGAGGGAGGCTGTGTCTCACCCGGAGATCAGCAGTGAGCTCAGGGGGAGGGGGTATCTCACCTGGAGATGAGCTGAGAGGGCAGGGGGAGGGGGTATCTCACCTGGAGATCAGCTGTGAGTGCATGAGGAGGGGGTATCTCATCCGAATATGAGCTGTTAGCACAGGGGGGGGGGGTGTCTCAACCGGAGATCAGCTGTGAGCCCAGGAGGAAGGTGTCTCACCCGGGGATCAGCTGTGAGTGCAGGAGGAGGGGGTATCTCACCTGGAGATGAGCTGAGAGGGCAGGGGGAGGGGGTATCTCACCTGGAGATGAGCTGAGAGGGCAGGGGGAGGGGGTAACTCACCCGGAGATGAGCTGTGAGCGCATTGGGAGGGGGGGTCTCACCCTGAGATCAACTGTGAGCGCATTGGGAAGGGGTATCTCACCCGGAGATTAGCTATGAGCTCAGGGGGAGGGGGTATCTCACCCGGAGATCAACTGAGAGCTATGAGCAGAGGAGGAGGGGGTTTTCTGACCCAGAGGTGAGCTGTGAGCGCATTGGGAGGGGGTATCTCACCCGGAGATCAGCTGTGAGCTATGAGCACAGGGGGAGGGGGTGAATCACACACAGGCTGTGCTTACAGCAGGGAGAGTTGTGACAGAGAATACATTTTGCATGCTGCGAGTAGGGAGCTCTTACGCCAGGAACTGCGCAAACTCGACCAGCTGATCACCCACTACCAGACGTAATGGAATAATGCAAGGGGGCGCCAGAGAACAGCATTTGAAAAATAAAAGCTTGGTATCTTTTGAATGAAGCATAATTTTGAATCACTATAAATTACAAAACGATTTATTTCCACCTTTTCTGGTTGGTCAATTGTATTCTTTATGGTGGCACAACCGCTTTAAGTTTAAAATTTCACATTTTTCAAAATTTTTAGAAAATCTGGGATATTTTCATGAATAACAACAAAACGTATTAATTTAAAATTTTCCAGCTGCAACAGGTACAATTTGTTCCAAAAAGAAGATCAGAATATCAGAATGACTAGCAGAAGCATTTCAAAGTTATTACCAAATAAAGTGACGTTTCAGATATGAAAAATGGGGCTGTCAGAAAGGTTAATACTGATTACCACGAGATAGGGCTAAGAAACATGAAATGGTAATGTGCAGTACATACCTATGCTCAAAAGTGCAGGCATATCATGCCAGTAATAAAAGGAAATACTGATTAGTCAGGGTGATAAAACAATGTATGTAACATGTAGGTGTGTGGTATGTATGAATATCTTTTTTTTTTTCAGTGCCCTGGATAAAGTGACTATAAGAAGTAGGATTTTAGTTAATACCTCACTGAACACAAGAACAGTTTCCAAAATACTAACAAGACGGAGTTTCACAGAACATTTTTTTCACCCATAGCATGAAAGTAATGTTAATATCATAACTTTCATTACAAAATCTTCAGTTTTACCCAAATTCAGTGATGCACCCTACACCAAAACTACTACATGTAGTATTTTGTATGACCTCTATGATTGTTAAGGACAGCACCAAGTCTTCTACACATGGACCGAATAAGTTGGTGACATAAAGTAACATCTATCTCTTTCTATTCCTCCAGAACGACCATTTTAGAACCTGAATGTAGAGCCATTCTAACTTGTCTCTTCAGAATTCCTCGGTATGTCCTGCACTTCTGTGATGCGTGTTGGAGTACTTGTAAGATGTGTGCAGCTTATTCTTGTGATCTTTCTGATATGTGCATATCTACTTGTGTAATTTGTGCACTGTGCTTGTGTGACATCTCTCAAGTCTACGCTGTGCTTGTGTGACATCTCTCAAGTCTGCGCTGTGCTTGTGTGACATCTCTCAAGTCTGTGCTGTGCTTGTGTGACATCTCTCAAGTCTACGCTGTGCTTGTGTGACATCTCTCAAGTCTGCGCTGTGCTTGTGTGACATCTCTCAAGTCTGCGCTGTGCTTGTGTGACATCTCTCAAGTCTGCGCTGTGCTTGTGTGACATCTCTCAAGTCTGCGCTGTGCTTGTGTGACATCTCTCAAGTCTAAGCTGTGCTTGTGCGACATCTCTCAAGTCTAAGCTGTGCTTGTGAGACATCTCTCAAGTCTGTGCTGTGCTTGTGTGACATCTCTCAAGTCTAAGCTGTGCTTGTGTGACATCTCTCAAGTCTACGCTGTGCTTGTGTGACATCTCTCAAGTCTGCGCTGTGCTTGTGTGACATCTCTCAAGTCTGTGCTGTGCTTGTGTGACATCTCTCAAGTCTAAGCTGTGCTTGTGTGACATCTCTCAAGTCTGCGCTGTGCTTGTGTGACATCTCTCAAGTCTGTGCTGTGCTGTGCTTGTGTGACATCTCTCAAGTCTAAGCTGTGCTTGTGTGACATCTCTCAAGTCTGCGCTGTGCTTGTGTGACATCTCTCAAGTCTGCGCTGTGCTTGTGTGACATCTCTCAAGTCTGTGCTGTGCTTGTGTGACATCTCTCAAGTCTGCGCTGTGCTTGTGTGACATCTCTCAAGTCTGCGCTGTGCTTGTGTGACATCTCTCAAGTCTGCGCTGTGCTTGTGTGACATCTCTCAAGTCTGTGCTGTGCTGTGCTTGTGTGACATCTCTCAAGTCTAAGCTGTGCTTGTGTGACATCTCTCAAGTCTGCGCTGTGCTTGTGTGACATCTCTCAAGTCTGCGCTGTGCTTGTGTGACATCTCTCAAGTCTGTGCTGTGCTTGTGTGACATCTCTCAAGTCTGCGCTGTGCTTGTGTGACATCTCTCAAGTCTGCGCTGTGCTTGTGTGACATCTCTCAAGTCTGCGCTGTGCTTGTGTGACATCTCTCAAGTCTGCGCTGTGCTTGTGTGATGTGTCTGGTGTGTGATGCACTCATGTTACTTGTATGACAAGTGATTTTTTGATGTGTGCCTAACATGTTTTTATTGCATCAAATAATGTTACTTAAAGTGAATTTCTGTTTTAATTCTTTTACTGTCCTTAGGCTTGCCCTAGAGAAAAACAATAAAATCAGGGATACTCTCAGGGTCAGCAATTCCTCTTCCGCTACTGCCCTGGTCTTTGTTTTCAGGCTGCAGCCGTGATGTCCTGACTAAAACACGTGACTGCTGGAGCTTAAAGGGGTTTTCCCAGAAACAAAAGTTCATTTTAAAAATGGTCTGTGTCTGACCGTGTATGGAAAATACCACAGCTCCTGAGCGGAGGAGGAAGCCAAAGACAATACAGACATTACATCAGGGGATCACAAAGGATTCATTTTGAGAGGTAAAATATTGTTTAAACACAGGCAGTGAAATATTTTACCTCACAAAATGAATCAATCCTATGAGATCCCGTGCTGGAATGTCTGCATTGTCTTTTGCAGCCTTCCCTGCCCAGGAGCTGTGGTATGATCAGACCATGTTCCGCACACGGTCAGACACAGCCAATTTATAAAATTAACTTTTGTTTGTAGGAAAACCCTTTTAATGACTGAGCTCAGCAGTAATGCCAAGGTAGATGGAACAAGCTGCTGACCCTATGATTGGCTACAGTGGTCACATGAGATATTACCACTGCAGCCTGTAAACACGGACAGGCCAGGAGCATAAAGACATCAATAGACTAGGTGAAAATGAGTAACTCTGATTTTATTATTTTTAGACTAGGTGAAAATGAGTAACTCTGATTTTATTATTTTTAGACTAGGTGAAAATGAGTAACTCTGATTTTATTATTTTTAGACTAGGTGAGAATGAGTAACTCTGATTTTATTATTTTTAGACTAGGTGAAAATGAGTAACTCTGATTTTATTATTTTTAGACCAGGTGAAAATGAGTAACTCTGATTTTATTATTTTTAGACTAGGTGAAAATGAGTAACTCTGATTTTATTATTTTTAGACTAGGTGAAAATGAGTAACTCTGATTTTATTATTGTTAGACTAGGTGAAAATGAGTAACTCTGATTTTATTATTTTTAGACTAGGTGAAAATGAGTAACTCTGATTTTATTATTTTTAGACTAGGTGAAAATGAGTAACTCTGATTTTATTATTTTTAGACTAGGTGAAAATGAGTAACTCTGATTTTATTATTTTTAGACTAGGTGAAAATGAGTAACTCTGATTTTATTATTTTTAGACTAGGTGAAAATGAGTAACTCTGATTTTATTATTTTTAGACTAGGTGAAAATGAGTAACTCTGATTTTATTATTTTTAGACTAGGTGAAAATGAGTAACTCTGATTTTATTATTTTTAGACTAGGTGAAAATGAGTAACTCTGATTTTATTATTTTTAGACTAGGTGAAAATGAGTAACTCTGATTTTATTATTTTTAGACTAGGTGAAAATGAGTAACTCTGATTTTATTATTTTTAGACTAGGTGAGAATGAGTAACTCTGATTTTATTATTTTTAGACTAGGTGAAAATGAGTAACTCTGATTTTATTATTTTTAGACTAGGTGAAAATGAGTAACTCTGATTTTATTATTTTTAGACTAGGTGAAAATGAGTAACTCTGATTTTATTATTTTTTTTCCCTAGCGCAAGCCGATGAGCACAAAAATAATTAAAATGAAAGTCCCCTTTAAGAAGGGGGGATCATACACAATTCTTGCACAGGGACCCTTTGGTCTCAGTGCCCGCCCCTGCTTGAGACGTTATAATAATTCATAAATCATGTGGTTTTGATTGGCTGCTCCTAGTAAGAACACAATAAAATAAGCTCTAGTGGGCTGTGTGCCCACTATGCGTTTTTTAAGCGTTTCCGCAGCGGCAATAACGCTTAAAAAACGCTTGGTAGGAGGTCTGCAATGTTCCCCAATGATAATCCACATGTGCTGTGCACATGCTGCGGAAATATCCGCTGCGGATTATTATTACAGAAAAAAGCGCAGCACTACCAACTATTTTGCGTAAGCGCAGCGTTTTTGCCGCCATTGACTTGCATTGATTCGCATAATATCTGCATGACTACATGTACACATGCGGAAATTAAGCAATTCAATGTGCGGATGGAGAAGAGGAGACTCTCATCCAGACCCGGGTACCATAGTACCTGTAAAAAAAAATTAAAATTAAAAAAAACATTATACTCACCTTCTGATGGCCTGCGGTCTTCTCTCCGGTGTGTCTTGGCTCCCCGGTGGCTCGTCAACGTCAGCGGTCATGTGACCTGTCACCTGACTAAATTACATCATGGAAGGTCCTTTTACACCACCACGGGCCACCAGGGAGACCGGAGAAGGAGACCGTGGGCCATCGGAAGGTGAGTATAATGTTTTTTTTAATAGTTTTTACCATTTTTATTCTTTTTTTTTAACTAACTTGGTCACACGGTTGCATGGATTTATATAGTGTGACCAAGTTGTCAAGCACTTTTCCAAGTCAAAATCTTTTAGAAAACGCTTGACAACCCGCATGGGAAATCGCATGTGCTAAATGCGTGACAAACGCTTGTCCCAGGCTGAAAATACGCATGTAAAATCCGCATGAGCTTTTTCTGCCAAGGAGATGCAGAAACGCTCAGGAAAAATCCGGAGCGTTTCTGCATTGTGGGCACATTGCCTAATAGTGGCTGTGGATCAACATACTTAATTCTCATCAATACTAAGCAGTATAAATTAATATAACTTTGCTTAATATTTCCACTAATATTCTTAATTTCAGTGTGTTGGTTTAGCCCTGCACTACAGTCACAGTATTTCATGTGAGCCCTTGAGAAAACTAATTGCCGACCCCCGATCCATGCTCTGTTAACCCCTTTACACCCCTTTACAGAATCTCTCACTGTTTCCGGCAATGTGATTGCCGGAAACAGAGGAGCACCGATCCTAGGCTGCAGATCAAAGAGCACCGATCCTAGGCTATTGCTAGTACACCCCAGCCCTGGCCCCAGACTGCTATGATCGGTGCGATCGCCGATCACATCGATCGCAGCGCGATAACAGGGCGGTCATGGGGCGGTGACCGGCTTGTGACCTGCCTGTCACTGCCCCATGACCCCCTGTAATGTAATCAAAGTCCCCAGACTGCTGTGACTGGAGCGATCGATGATGACATCGATCGCTCCAATCAGAGTTCCTGAATACAGGCTGTCATAGGGAGGTGTCACCTCTCTGTGACCCCCTGTGGTGCGTTCTCTGCTACAGCCATGTCTGATTGGTGCAATCAATGTCACCAATCAGATGGCTGGGGCACAGCATGCACCACAGGGGGTCACAGAGAGGTGACACCTCCCTGTGACCGCCCGGTCACCTGTATTCAGGAACTCTGATTGGAGCAATCATTGATGACATTGATTGCTCCAATCAGATTACCTGACTACCTCCACCTGTCACCACCCCATCATCACCCTGTGACCACCCTGCAGACCCTCACACTTGGTGAGGATTTCTACAAAGCGGTCACATCTGATGTGTGTGTGCTGGGCCTTGTAGTGCCACAGAATATTCTGTGACACCACAAGACCATCTTCTCACCTGTTTCAGTCGCTGCTGCTGCTGCTCCTGGATCTTCTGCTCCAGCGTCCTGGGTATCCTGCTCCAGAGCCTGCTGCTGATCCTGCTGCTGATCCTGCAGAGAAGACTTTGGTAAGTCTGTTCTCCACTCATCCACCCCAATCCCCCCTCCCCCCTCTTTTTACCCCCCCTTACCACCATTTTTTTTTCTGCGTCCTGCAGCGGTCTCCAGCTCCGGTCCGAGTATCCAGCTCCGCTCCCGGTCACCAGCGCCGGGCTCCGGCGCCGGGCTCCCGGTCACCAGCGCCGGGCTCTCGTTCCGGGCTCCCGGTCACCAGCACCGGTCTCCTGCTCCGGGCTCCGTCTCCTGTTCCGGTCCTGCTGCTGATCCTGTTGACCCCTTGGTAAGTCCATCTCTGATCTCCCCTCATCCACCCCAATCCCCCTCTCCCCACTCCCCCCTCTTTTTACCCCCCTTCCCACCTCAATCTCCCTCACTTCAGTGTCCCTGTTAATTCTCTCGTTTCTGGTCTCCAGCTCCAGTACCGGACTCCTGCTCTGGGCTCCCGGTCTCCTGCTCCGCGCTCCCGGTCTCCAGCGTCGTGCTCCCAGTCTCCTGCTCCGGGCTCCCGGTCTCCTGCTCCGGGTCTTCTGTTCCAGTCCTGCTGACCCTTTGGTAAGTCCATCTCTGATCTCCCCTCGTCCACCCCAATCCCCCTCTTCCCACTCCCCCATCTCTGAAGTTTTGGGGCCTGGTCCTTCTTATGGGGATCCTGAACAAGCCCGAGCTTCGGCAATACTGGAGTGTTGACGTTTTGTAAAACACTCCAGTGTTCCGAATGGCCATGATCTGGAGACGCTTTCAGGCCATCCACATGTTCTTGCATTACCAAGATAATGCAAGGTGTCCTGCACGCGATGACCCGAACTTTGATCGTCTTTTCAAAGTTCGGCCGGTCATCGAACACTTCAACAACAAGTTTGCTGAAGTGGACGTGCCCCAAAGGGACATCTGCGTGGATGAGTCCTTAATCTCTTTTAAAAGGCGGCTTGGATTCCGGCAGTACCTGCCCAGTAAGAGGTCCAGGTCCGGGATCAAGCTGTATAAACTTTTTCAGAGTACCTCAGGGTACACTCACAAGTTTAGAGTTTATGAAGGGAAGGACTCCCGGATTGAACCCCCTGAATGCCTCCCGTTCTGGGAGTGAGTGGGAAAATTGTGTGGGACTTGGTGCACCCACTGCTGGATAAAGGTTATCACCTCTTTGTGGATAACTTATATACAAGTATCCCGCTCTTCAAGTCCCTCTCTGCGTGACGTACTGCAGCCTGCGGTACTGTCCGCAAAAATTAGAAAGGCCTCCCAAAGACACTAATTGGGCAGCTGCTCAGAAGGGGTGAGTGTTACAACTCTCCTGTTAGGTTTTTTTTAGTTTGCTGGTCACATGACCATTTTTGCCTATTTAATCCGGCTCCGCCCTCCTGGCTTTGCTGGACTTCATTTGTATTTACTACTGTTGAGCTAGCTTGTTGCTCTGTTGCCGTTCTCTGTTAGTTTTGCTAGGTCTTTTGACCCCTTTGCTTTTTGTTGTGTGTTTGTCTTTGACTGCTACTATTTCTGCTAATGGGTGTCCAACTTTTCCCAGTCCCTAGATCTTGTAGGGATCCCTCCCTCACATCTATAGGTCTGCATTCAGACTAGCCTAGGACTTTAGCGGGTCTGATCGTTACATCGTAGGGATCTAGTTTAGTTCTATTGTAGGGACAAATCTCCTCTCTTTCCTTAGTCTCTGTAGCAGATCATAACAGTAAGTCCAGCCATAAAAAAAAAAAAAAAATTTTCTCTAAGGAAAGACCTCCAGTTTTCCATCATGGTCTCGGTGCAAGATTTGGCTCAACGCTTGCAGGGACTCTCTCTGGAGGTGACCAAGCTCCAACAACACGTGAGTAGCTGTTCTGGAGCGCATTTTGTGGAACCAAAGGTACGTCTGCCTGATCTATTTTTTGGCGAACAACAAGATTTTTTTTCTTTTAAAAATGCTTGTCTATTATATTTTCGTTTGAGACCCGGATCCTCTGGTGATGAATCACAGCGCATAGGGATCATAATGTCACTTTTGCGCAAAGATCCTCAGGGATGGGCCTTCTCTCTCCAACCTAGTGATCCGTGCTTTAGATCAGTGGATAGTTTTTTTTCTGCTTTGGGTTTGTTGTACGATGATCCTGATCGTGTCTCATCTGCTGAGTCTGAATTAAGACGTTTGAGGCAGGGATCAGGTAATGTGGAAAAATATTGTTCTCACTTCCGTCGGTGGTCTGCCCAGGTGGGGTGGAACGATTCAGCTTTGAAAAGCTTGTTTCTGGCAGGCCTAGGTGAAAGGGTTAAGGATTTACTGATTGCTTATCCCACACCTGGAAACTTGCAGGAGGCAATGCAATTAGCTATACGGGTTGACAGGAGACTGCGTGAAAGGGTTAATGAGAGCAAATCCTCTGCTATGTCAGCTTCGAATCCTGAGAGGTTCTGTGCTGACAATGGAGAGCCGATGGAAATTGGGGCGATGACACCCCGCTCTCAGGAAAAAGACCGCCGACTTTCTGAAGGCTTGTGTTTCTATTGCGGAAATTCTGGTCATCTTATTAAGAGCTGTGTGCTTCGTAAGAAGAAAGAAAAAAAATGGTCAGTCATGCTCGTATTGCCTGTTTAAATTCTAAGGGGGTATTCCTATCTGCCACTACTGCTGCTCAGGATGAATTAATTGAATTTCGGGTATTTGTGGATTGTGGATCTACTCTGAATGTGATTGATGGGGGGATTCTTGAAAAAACTTAGATTAGAACCTAAAACTTTGTCATCCCCTATTGCTGTGGTTTCTGTCGATGGCTCTCCTTTGAAGAGTGTTACTCACAAGGTCTGTGAATTTCCCCTCACTATTAATGGTATTCATCAAGAGAATTTGGATTTGGTGGTATTGGATAATTTGCCTTCTCCAGTAATATTGGGGTTACCCTGGTTAAAATTGCACAATCCTGTACTGGATTGGTCTACCAATGAAATTAAGTCCTGCTGTGGATAGAGGGGAATTGCCTGTACCTATTCAGGATTTTTGGAGAGTTTTTTCTAAGGAGGAGTCGCAGGTTTTGCCTCCCCATAGAGACTATGATTGTACTATTGAATTTGTCCCTGGAGCGACTCTTCCTAAGAGTCGTTTATTTAATCTTACTATTCCTGAGAGAAAGGCTTTGGAGGAATACATACAGACAAGCTTGGCCGCTGGTCACATTAGGCCTTCCAAGTCTCCTGTGGCTGTTGGTTTTTTTTTTGTGAAAAAAAAAGATGGCGGTTTACGTCCTTGTCTGGACTTTCGTGAGATTAATAAAATTACTGTACGCAATCCTTACCCACTGCCATTGATTCCCGATTTATTTAACCAGTTAGTGGGGGCCAAGTGGTTCTCTAAAATTGATCTCCGGGGGGCATACAATTTGTTGCGCATGAAGGAGGGTGATGAATGGAAGACTGCTTTTAACACTCCTGTGGGTCATTTTGAGAATCTGGTTATGCCTTTTGGTCTCACCAATGCTCCAGCATTTTTTCAGAATCTTATTAATGACATCCTTAGACCTTTAATCGGCAAAGATGTGGTTGTGTATTTGGATGACATTTTGATTTATTCGTCGGATCTGGAGTCTCATTGGCGGAGCGTACGTGAGGTATTACAGTTATTAATGGACAATTCGTTTTTTGCTAAGCTGGAGAAATGTGTGTTCGCTGTACAGAGAATTAGTTTTTTGGGCTACATTGTCTCCAGTGAAGGTTTTGAGATGGACCCGGTTAAAGTTCAGGCTGTACAGGAATGGCCTAGGCCTATTGGTTTGAAATCGATACAGAGGTTTTTGGGTTTCGCCAATTATTACAGAAAATTCATAAAAAATTTTTCTATTATTGTCAAACCGCTGACCGATCTCACCAGGAAAGGTGCTAATGCGGTTCAGTGGACTTCTGAGGCCATTGAAGCTTTTGTGTTTTTAAAGGAGAGGTTCACCTCTGCTCCCATCCTTATGCAGCCTGATGTGACTAAGCCGTTTTTGGTTGAGGTTGATGCTTCTTCGGTGGGGGTTGGTGCGGTGTTGTCTCAGGAAAACAAGGATGGAGTACATCCCTGTGCCTTTTTTTCAAAAAAATTTTCCGAGACTGAACTTAATTACGATATTGGTAATCGGGAATTGCTGGCGATTAAACTCGCATTTGAACACTGGCGTCACCTCTTGGAAGGTGCTGAATTTCCCGTTCAGGTTTTCACTGATCATAAAAATCTGATCTATCTTGATGCTGCCAAGCGCTTGAATGCCCGTCAGGCTAGGTGGGCACTTTTTTTCTCGCGGTTTAATTTTTCCGTTACTTACATCCCGGGTACCAAGAATGTTAAAGCGGATGCTTTGTCTCGCAGCTTTTCTCCCATGGTCGGTGTTGAGGAGGAGGAGACCATTTTACAAGAAGGTGTTGTGATTGCTGCTTTGGACTCCGTTTTGGAGGATGAGATTCTTAAAGCACAGGAGAATGCCCCATCTAACACTCCCCATGGGAGGTGGTTTGTGCCTAGGACCTTTAGGAGAGATTTGTTTGTTGAGTGTCATGAGTCTCGGTTGGCAGGTCATCCAGGAATTTCTGAGACCAAGAGACTTGTGGGTCGCAGTTTTTGGTGGCCTGGATGGCAGAAGGAAGTCATTAAGTGGGTGCGCCAATGTGCTGTGTGTGCAAGATCCAAGTCTTCGCATGCTCCTGCTGCGGGGTTGCTTTGCCCTCTGGAGGTTCCTAGTGCACCTTGGACACATCTGGCTATGGACTTTATTACTGACCTTCCTCCCTCTGAAGGTTTCACGGTCATCTGGGTGGTCGTGGACCGTTTTAGCAAGATGTGTCACTTGGTTCCCTTCATCAAACTGCCTTGCGCTAAGACACTCGCTAAGGCCTTTGTCAAGGAGATTGTCAGACTACATGGTGTTCCTACTGACATTGTATCTGATAGGGGACCTCAGTTCGTGGCTCGTTTTTGGCGTGCCTTTTGTGACAGGTTGGGAGTTCATTTGTCGTTTTCATCCGGATATCATCCTGAGTCTAATGGTCAGACAGAAAGGAAGAACCAGGATGTTGAGCAGTTCTTGCGTTGTTTTGTGGCAGACAATCAAGAGGGGTGGTCTGAGTTTCTGCCACTTGCTGAATTTGCTCTTAACAACCATACATCCTCTTCTGCTGGGTGTTCGCCTTTTTTTTGTTGTTCTGGGAGACATCCGTCTTTTGGGTCATTTTCCAAATTGGTTTCGGCTGTGCCTGAGGAGGAGAGTTTTTCTGGTGATTTGGAGAGAGTTTGGACGGATGTGCGTGGTAATCTTCAGGAGGCTAACAAAAAATTTAAGAGGTACTTTGATAGGAAACGGCAAGAGGTTTTGTTTGCTGTTGGTGACATGGTTTGGTTGTCCTCTAAGAATCTGCGATTGAGGATTCCTTCTAAAAAATTGGGTCCCAAGTTCGTAGGGCCCTTTAAGGTACTTCAGATAGTTAACCAATCTGCTGTTAGGCTGGAGGTTCCTACGTCCTGGAGGATTAATCCGGTGTTTCATGTTTCTCTGTTGAAAAAAGCTGATGTGTCGGATGGTGACGCCTCTGCCACTGTTCCTCCGGTGGTGGAGGACAGGGAATATGAAATTTCCCGCATCCTAAATTCTAGACGGTATAGAGGGAGTTTGCAGTATCTCGTCGCTTGGAAGGGTGTCGGACCTGAGGATAACTCATGGGTGAGGGCGGATGATGTTTCTGCCCCCAGACTTGTCCGAGCGTTTCACAGGAGGTTTCCTGGTAAGCCTGGGCCTAGGGTATCTGGAGGATCCTCTTAGAAGAGGGGGTACTGTTACAACTCTCCTGTTAGTTTTTTTTTAGTTTGCTGGTCACATGACCATTTTTGCCTATTTAATCCGGCTCCGCCCTCCTGGCTTTGCTGGACTTCATTTGTATTTACTACTGCTGAGCTAGCTTGTTGCTCTGTTGCCGTTCTCTGTTAGTTTAGGTCTTTTGACCCCTTTGCTTTTTGTTGTGTGTTTGTCTTTCACTGCTACTATTTCTGCTAGGGGGTGTCCAACTTTTCCCAGTCCCTAGATCTTGTAGGGATCCCTCCCTCACATCTATAGGTCTGCGTTCAGACTAGCCTAGGACTTTAGCGGGTCTGATCGCAGGATCAGGTTCCCCGTTACATCGTAGGGATCTAGTTTAGTTCTATTGTAGGGACAGATCTCCTCTCTTTCCTTAGTCTCTGTAGCAGATCATAACAGTGAGAGCATAGCCCAATGTAGCGACAACCTGCTGATGGTCAAGTACAAGGACAAGAGGCATGTCCTTTTGTTGACCACCATACATGGTGATGGCAGCACCCTCAGCTCTGTAAGAGGTTCCACTACACAGGTCGCCAAACCAGACTGTGTAGTGGGGTACAACAAGTACATGGGGGGAGTTGATCTCTCAGATCAAGTCCTCCAGCCCTACAGTGCTTTCAGAAAGGCCAAGGTATGGTATAAGAAGCTGGCCGTGCACATTGTACAGATGGCAATGCACAACGCTTTCCTTCTGTCACAACTTGCAAGCCAGACTTCTACGTCGTACCTTCACTTCCAGGAGACTGTTATCAAGGCCCTGATATTTGGCAGCGGTGACGGAGCAGGCCCTAGTAGTTCCGGAATTGAAGGACTGAGAATTGTACCAGGCCAGCATTTCCCAGGGCAGATCCCTCACAGCGGAAAAAAAGGAAAGTCACAAAAGAGGTGCCGAGTGTGTTATAAAAGTGGAATACGCAAGGACACCATTTATCAATGTGACAACTGCCCTGACAAACCTGGCCTGTGTATGAAAGACTGCTTCAAAAGGTACCATACTTCGATGGACTATTAAATTAATTTCTGACGTATGAGAACCTGACAAACACTACACAACTGACGTAGTGTTCGTCAGGTTGTCATACGTCAGTTGTGTAGTGTTTGTCAGGTTGTCCTACACAACTGATGTATAACACTACTGTTAGGTGTCGGTCTGGTGCTGGATTCGAAATGGGTCCAGGACCTTCTATGGTCTCAGAATCGCCGTCAGCCCCAACGACTAGCTGGTCCGCGAGCACTGTTTATCTCCCAGGTAGTTGTGCCTAGCAATGTTAAGCCTGGGTTGCAGAAGGAGACAAGGCTTGTGGAATCTAAGTCCAGGATTTGCCGAACTGAGCATGTCCGTGACCTGGCGGATCATGATTGGTGGGTTGGCACTCACCTGACCCGGTGACCAGCCACCACCTGATTGGTCATTTGTCAAAGTGCGTGCTTAGTAATTGTCAAGGATTTATCATGAAGAGATTAACATTGCTGGACAACACTAGTCCAGCAACGCCCCCTGCTGTGATAAGCAGCACACCGTCTATGGACTTTGAACATGGAGAGCCTGGTGTGGGTGGGGACAGCTTTCTCAGCTCTGCTTCATTCTAAATCTAAAAGCTCTGATTGGGTCAGAACTGCTGCACCCAGTAATCTAAGTGATACATTGTTGGATTCAGCTTCTATTTGTCTACATTACGCTCCTCTCAGATGAGTAGTAAAACCTGCCGACAAATTCCCTTTTAGATTTTAATGCCGGTGTCAAGCTATTATTTATATGTACATTTTATAAAACCTATAAAAAGTTTGGAATCAATAAAATATAAAGTCATAGATTTCATTATACCTTCTGAATGCTCGTAGAGTTGTTCGCTAGGCCCACTTGCACTGCAGATTTAAGAAAAAAAAAGACATTACTACATGCATGTAAGAATTATTAACTACAATAAAAAATGGTTCTTTCCTTAAAGGGAACCTGTCACCTGAAAAAAACACAATCAGACTGCAGATATGGGGATAATCTCCAGATTAACCCTGCTCTGAACTTTATTTCTCCCGGCATCCATTGGATTTCAGTCTCGGGAGTGGCGTAGATGCGGGTTCAGTCACCGCTCTGCGTATAGTGAGAAGTGGCTGCAAACACTCCCCCTGCACTGACTTACAGCAGCTCAGCAGTAGGGCCGGCTGTCAATCACTGGCGGGGACGAGGTTACAGCCACCGCTCTCTATACAGAGAACGGTGACTGAACCCGCGCCGGCGCCGCCCGTGACAGAAGCCAGAATGCTAAAAGGAGGAATAAAGATCATTTCCTCATGACAGTAGGGGTCTAAGTGCTGGGCAGGTTGAGAACGCTATTAATCTGCAGATTAACCCCATATATGCAGAAAAATAGCTTCTTTCATGTCACAGGTTCCCTTTAAGGAAAGAAAAAGTAATATTACATCAGTTGAGACCCTAGAAAGACCTAGGTGCATTCTGACCATAGGAAGAATCACCAAATACCAAGGTTCAGGAAGAACCAAATAGAGGACAATATACAGTAGGTACAGAAAGTATTCAGACCCCTTTAAATTTTTCACTCTTTGTTTCATTGCAGCCATTTGGTAAATTCTAAAAAGTTCCTTTTTTTCTCATTAAAGTGCACTCTGCATTCCATCTTGACTGAAAAAAAACAGAAATGTAGAAATTTTTGCAAATTTATTAAACAAGAAAAACTGAAATATCACATGGTCATAAATATTCAGCCCCTTTGCTCGGTATTGAGTAGAAGCACCCTTTTGAGCTAGTACAGCCATGAGTCTTCTTGGGAATGATGCAACAAGTTTTTCACACCTGGATTTGGGGATCCTCTGCCATTCTTCCTTTCTCCAGTTCTGTCAGGTTGGATGGTGAACGTTAGTAGACAGCCATTTTCAGGTCTCTCCAGAGATGCTCAATTGGGTTTAGGCCAGAGCTCTGGCTGGACCAGTCAAGAATGGTCACAGAGTTGTTCTGAAGCCATGCCTTTGTCATTATAGCTGTGTGCTTAGGGTCATTGTCTTGTTCGAAGGTGAACCTTCGGCCAAGTCTGAGGTCCAAAGCACTCTGGTAGAGGTTTTCATCCAGGATATCTCTGTACTTGGCCACATTCATGTTTCCTTCAATTGCAACCAGTCGTCATGTCCCTGCAGCTGAAAAAGACCCCCATAGCATGATGCTGCCACCACCATGTTTCACTGTTGGGATTGTATTGGGCAGGTGATGAGCAGTGCCTGGTTTTCTCCACACATACCGCTTAGAATTATCACCAAAAAGTTCTATCTTCGTCTCATCGGTCCAGAGAATCTTATTTCTCATAGTCTGGAGTCCTTCATGTGTTTTTCAGCAAACTCTATGCAGGCTTTCATATTTCTTGCACTGAGGAGAGGCTTCCATCGGGCCATTCTGCCAAAAAGGCCCAACTGGTGGAGGGCTACAGTGATAGTTGACTTTGTGGAACTTTCTCCCATCTCCCTACTGCATCTCTGGAGCTCAGCCACAGTGATTTTGGGGTTCTTCTTTACCTCTCTCACCAAGGCTCTTCTCCCATGATTGCTCTGTTTGGCTGGACGGCCAGGTCTAGGAAGACTTCTGATGGTTCCAAACTTCTTCCATTTAAAGATTATGGAGGCCACTTTGCTTTTAGGAACCTTGGGTAATGCAGAAATTCATTTGCAACCTTAGCCAGATCTGTGTCTTGCCACAATTCTGTCTCTGAGCTCCTTGGGCAGTTCCTTTGAGCTCATGATTCTCATTTGGTCTGACATGCACTGTGAGCTGTGAGGTCTTATACAGACAGGTGTGTGCCTTTTCAAATCAAGTCCTATCAGTTTAATTAAACACAGCTGGACTCCAATGAAGAAGTAGAACCATCTCAAGGAGGATCACAAGGAAATGGACAGCATGTGACTTAAATATGAGTGTCTGAGCAAAGGGTCTGAATACTTATGACCATATGATATTTCAGTTTTTATTTTTTAATAAATTTGCAAAAATGTCTATGTAGCGCCCCGAGGGTTCGGCCGCTACAGGGGTATTGCACCTCAGACCAGAGGTGTGATATTCCACTCCCAGGTAAGGATGGAGTATGGACCAGGGCTCAGTTAGCTGCATACAGCACACACACACCATTTCCGAGGGACAGCTCAACGGTGCTCCCACTAGACAGAAGTGCAGGCACGCCCGACTATGTCCCTGCCTGGAGTGGGGAGGGGGGTGGAACACCCAGTGCTGTAGGGGCAGATAGGGGTTGGTTCCTGAGCGTAGGAAGGAGCTCAATGGTTGCTGGTCACCTGGGCTCATGGTCAGAGGGAGGTATAAAAGGTGGGCACCATCTTAGATCTAGGTTCGTTCAGCCAGAGGAGAAGACCGGGAGTGGAGGCTCTGTAGGAGCTCCACTCTGGAGCGGGCCTAGAGAGAGGCCGAGGGAGAGAGAGAGAGGAGGTGAAAGGGAGCTGTGATTAAGTCTCATCCCAGCTCCACGAGAAAGGAACAGAAAGGAACAGAGAAAGAGAAGAAGAGAGAGAGAAACAGAAGGGCTCAGGAACAAGAAGGTGGAAGGGACCCTAATAACCCACGAGAATCCAGGGTGAAGGGTCAGGCAGATTAAGGGTACCGGATCCCAAGTTGGTGGAGGAGAAACTACCCTCAGCCAAAGACCGGTCGTCGTGATCATTTATTGGTGCGACACCTCATCAAACCTGCTAGGAAGGCACCATATAGGACAGCGGAGGACGGGGCCCACGTTTAACCGCACAGATCCGCGGCAGCTGGACAAAAGCGAGTCACTGGTGAGGCAGGCCAGAGAAAGGATTAAAGGGGGTCCTGTGCCATGCTCCTGAACTGCCTGGGAGTTGACCGAGCCCCTCACCTGGTGGACGCAGCACGGCTCGGGCGGTCACTGCCGACGGAAGTGACCCGGAACAAACGAACTGTGAGTAAAGACCCTGGACTGTAACTTGTTGTTCGTGTGCTCCTTCGCTCCTCCGGCACTACCGGTACTGGGACTCTAACCACCATCACCCCCTCCATCCACTACACTGCCCTGGGGCCGCACTCTTCCCGTGGGGAGTCACACCATCCCAGCTGCACACATCATCAGCCCCAGCGGTCTGCCTTGCAGCGGCGGTACCTAATGACCGCAAATCCACGGGTGGCGTAGTCGGACATCATCTGAAGCACGTAGCAGACTACCATTGGTCTGACCACCCTGAGCCGCGGGACCGGGCCGCCACTACTACCCCCATCGTCTCCCTATCGCCCGGATCCGCGTGCCCCACGGCTCAGGGGGCGAGTCATCTATATTTCTGTTTTTTTTCAATCAAGATGGGGTGCAGAGTGTACTTTAATGAGAAAAAAAATGAACATTTTAGAATTTACCAAATGGCTACAATGAAAAAAAGTGACAAATTTAAAGGGGTCTGAATACTTTACATACCCACGGTATTTGTTTGCACTTAGCAGTGAGAGATGTCACCAGTAGCAGAAGAGGAAGGATTGTGAAATCTGGAGACAGATCCACTTTAACCATTCACATACACATACATGAAACCAAGTAAATTTAAAGGGGTTGTCTGGTCAAAAGTGATAAGTCTGCAGTCACTCTATGTGACTTCAGACTTATGAATCCCAACCCCCAGCACAGGCACTGTGCGATGCGGGGATTTGCCAGTATGAGACCTGGTAATGGAGGGTATGCATGTGTTATACATACCCTTGGCCAGTGGACAGGCCTCACTCTCCATACACTTGTATTGAGCGAGGCTGCGTCTTCTAGTCGAAGCTCCTACTGGCAATCCACGGCACTAGACAGGGCCTGGCCTCGCTCCATACAAGTGAACGAAGCGAGGCGGCGCTGACTGGCCAGGGGTATGTATAACACATACATAGCCTCCGGTCCCGGGTCTCATATCGGCAAATCCCCATAGCGCAAAGTGCCTGTGCTAGGGGGATTCATGAGTCTGCAGTCACACAGTGTGACTGCAGACTTATCCATTTTGACCGGACAACCCCTGCAACATTTAGAACTTCAGGATATATGAGAAAAGAGGACAGCTTCTTGAGTAATAAAT
Organism: Phyllobates terribilis; assembly: GCF_046119375.1. Lineage (NCBI taxonomy): Eukaryota > Metazoa > Chordata > Amphibia > Anura > Dendrobatidae > Phyllobates > Phyllobates terribilis. The sequence goes on along the minus strand of NW_027362783.1, from coordinate 17,355,263 downwards.
TACAAAGAGAAGAAAAAGTAACAGCACTGAAGGGGTTCACTATAAAGGGATGCTCATGTACAGTACCAATAAAAGGTTTGAACACAACAGTTGATGAAATAGTTTACCTTCATTTTATTGGAATGGGCTCATAGGTCGATTCACGGGTCACTCCCGGACATGTCTCATGAGTAGTGTTGAGCATTCCGATACTGAAAAATCGGGTATCGACCGATATTCGCGGTATCGGAGTTCCGATACTGAGTTCCGATACTTTAGGAATATCGAATACCGGAATTGGAAGTTCCCATAATGCCTGCGCTCTGCAGTGTGTCTGAAGGATGACAAGCTGGATGGCAGCGCTCAGCTTACTGTACTTGTCATTTAGTGTAAAGGATTTATTAAAAAAAATAATAGTGTTTTCATGCACCGTCTCTTAAAAAAAGCCGGCCGGCAATTCAGCAGCGGTACCCGACAATTTAGAATAGAAAGAATAGAGCATCACACATAGATTAGATACATAGAAACATGTCAGTCACATATATAAGAAGTACAGTGACAGTGTTGCTTACTGTACTTGTCATTTAGTGTAAAGGATTTATTTAAAAAAATAATAGTGTTTTCATGCACCGTCTCTTTAAAAAAGCCGGCCGGCAATTCAGCATCTGTACCCGACAATTTAAAATAGAAAGAATAGAGCATCACACATAGATTAGATACATAGAAACATGTCAGTCACATATATAAGAAGTACAGTGACAGTGTTGCTTACTGTACTTGTCATTTAGTGTAAAGGATTTATTTAAAAAAAATAATAGTGTTTTCATGCACCGTCTCTTTAAAAAAGCCGGCCGGCAATTCAGCAGCGGTACCCGACAATTTACAACAGAAAAAATAGAGCATCACACATAGATTAGAGAGATAGAAACATGTCAGTCACATATATAAGAAGTACAGCGACAGTGTTGCTTACTGTACTTGTCATTTAGTGTTAAAATAAAGGATTTATTTAAAAAAAAATTGGCGTGGGGTTCCCCGTAATTTTAGGCTCTAGCGGAGGTTAAGCAGACAGCTGGGGCAGATGTTTGAAGCCTGGGAAGGGGGTAATACCCACGGAGCTTCCCAGGCTACTAATATCAGCCCCCAGCTGAATACCTAGCCTTTACTAGCTATTAAAATGGGGGACCCCCCAAAAAAATGACGTGGGGTCCCCCCTATTTTAATAGCTAGCAAAGGCTAGGCAGACAGCTGGGGGCTGATATTAATAGCTCAGGAAGGGTGCCATGAATATTGGCCCCCTCCCAGGCTAGAAACACCAGCCGTCAGCCGCCTCAGAAATGGCGCATCCATAGGATGCGCCAATTCTGGCACTTAGCCTCGCTCTTCCCACTGCCCTGTAGCGGTGGCAGTGGGGTAATAGGGCTGGGGTTGATGTCAGCTTATAATGCCAGCTGACATCAAGCCCAGGTTAGTAATGGAGCATAGTCAAAGTAAAAAAAAAACCACAAACACCCAGAATAAAGTCCTTTAATTGAAATAAAGACGCAATTCTTTATTGTTCTAAATTAAACCATACTTACCATCACGCCCATTCCGGCTGAAGCCAACGATCTCCTGCAATAAAAGTAAAATAATAAAGCACATCATCCTTACCTTTCCATGGTTCCCACGACAGCTTCAGCTCTGCTACATTCACATGACAGGCTGGATCGCTGCAGAAAGCTGCCATCCAGCTTGCCATGCAGCAGACACTGAGAAGCACAGGCATGCTTGCGCTCCTCAGTGTCTGGCTGTGACGGCATCCAGATGAGCCGAGTTCATGTCCAATGAACTCAGCTCATCTCATGCACGTCACCGACAGCGTGGGAGAATTCTCCTGCTGAAGCGCTGAGTGCAGGAGAATTTTCCCACGCTATCAGTGACGTGCATGAGGTGAGCTGAGTTCATTGGACATGAGCTCACCTCATGCACGTCACTGACAGCGTGGGAAAATTCTCCTGCACTCAGCGCTCCAGAGTGAGAATTTTCCCACGCTGTCAGTGACGTGCATGTCCAATGAACTCAGCTCAACTCATGCAGCGTGGGAGAATTCTGACGCTGAAGCGCTGAGTGCAGGAGAATTTTCCCACGCTGTCAGTGACGTGCATGAGGTGAGATGAGTTCATTGGACATGACCTCGGCTCATCTTTATGCCGTCACAGCCAGACACTGACGAGCGCAAGCATGCCTGAGCTTCTCAGTGTCTGCGTCATGGCAAGCTGGATGGCAGCTTTCGGCTGCGATCCAGCCTGTCATGTGAATGTAGCAGAGCTGAAGCTGTCCTGGGAACCATGGAAAGGTAACGGTGATGTTGCTTTATTATTTTACTTTTATTGCAGGAGATCGTTGGCTTCAGCTGGAATGGGCGTGATGGTAAGTATGGTTTAATTTAGAACAATAAAGAATTGTGTGTTTATTTCAATTAAAGGACTTTATTCTGGGTGTTGTGTTTTTTGAAATACTTTACTAGAAATTCATGGCGGTCATGTCTAATATTGGCATGACCCCATGAATTTCAGGCTTAGGGCCAGCTGATAATACAAAGCTGGCCCTAACCCCTTTATTACCCAGTGAGCCACCGCACCAGGGCCCTGGATGAGTTGGGTACAGCGCCAGAAGATGACGCTTCTATGAACGCGCCATTTTCCGGGGGTGGCTGCGGACTGCAATTTGCAGCGGGGGGGGGGGGGGCAGAAAGCTTGGGCCTCCCTGCACTGCAGATTCCAGCCCCCGGCTGCCTAGTTGTACCTGGCTGGACACAAAAATAGTGCGAAGCACCACATATTTTTTTTTTAATTATTTCATGAAATTCATGAAACAATTAAGAAAAAAAGGGCTTAACTATATTGTTGTGTCCGGCCAGGTACAAATAGGCAGCTGGTGGTTGGGGGCTGCCCGTTCCTGCCTGCTGTACCTGGCTGGACACAAATATAGTGCGAAGCCCCATGTCAATTTTGAAAAAATTATTTCAGGAAATTCATGAAATAATTTTAAAAAAAAAATATGTGGGGCTTCGCCCTATTTTTGTGTCCAGCCAGGTACAACTAGGCAGCTGGGGGCTGGTATCCGCAGCGCTGGGAGGCCCAATCTTTCTGCCCCCTCCCCCCCCACTGCAAATTGCAGTTCACAGTCACCTCGGAAAATGGCGCGTTCATAGAAGCGCCATCTTCTGGCGCTGTACTCAACTCATCCAGGGCCCTGGTGCGGTGGCTCACTGGGTAAAGGAGTTAGGGCCAGTTTGGCATTATCAGTTGGCCCTAAGCCCGAAATTCATGGGGTCACGCCACTATTAGACATGACCGCCATGAATTTCTAGTAAAGTATTTAAAAAAAACACAACACCCAGAAAAAAGTCCTTTAATTGAAATAAACACACAATTCTTTATTGTTCTACATTAAGCCATACATACCATCACGCCCATTCCAGCTGAAGCCAATGATCTCCTGCAATAAAAGAAAAATAATAAAGCAACATCATCCTTACCTTTCCATGGTTCCCACGACAGCTTCAGCTCTGCTACATCGAGATGACAGGCTGGACCGCAGCAGAAAGCTGCCATCAAGCCTGTCATCCCGCAGACACAGAGAAGAGCAGGCATGCTTGCGCTCTGCAGTGTCTGGCTGTGACGGCATCCAGATGAGCCGAGGTCATGTCCAATGAACTCAGCTCACCTCATGCACGTCACTGACAGCGTGGGAAAATTCTGCTGCGCTATGCGCTTCAGCGTGAGAATTCTCTCACGCTCACCGCATGCGCAGGAGAATTCTCCCACGCTGTCAGTAACGTGCATGAGGTGAGCTGAGTTCATTGTCGGCTCATCTGGATGCCGTCACAGCCAGAAACTGAGGAGCGCAAGCATACTTGCGCTTCTCAGTGTCTGCGGTATGTCAGGCTGGATGGCAGCTTTCTGCTGCGGTCCAGCCCGTCATCTCGATGTAGCAGAGCTGGAGCTGTCCTGGGAACCATGGAAAAGTAAGGATGATGTTGCTTTATTATTTTTCTTTTATTGCAGGAGATCGTTGGCTTCAGCTGGAATGGGCGTGATGGTAAGTATGGTTTAATTTAGAACAATAAAGAATTGTGTGTTTATTTCAATTAAAGGACTTTATTCTGGGTGTTTGTGTTTTTTTGTAACTTTGACTATGGGGTTAGCAATGGGGGTGTCTTATAGACGCCTCTCCATTACTAACCTGGGCTTGATGTCAGCTGGCATTATAAGCTGACATCAACCCCAGCCCTATTACCCCACTGCCACCGCTACAGGGCAGTGGGAAGAGCGAGGCTAAGTGCCAGAATTGGCGCATCCTATGGATGCGCCATTTCTGGGGGCGGCTGACGGCTGGTGTTTCTAGCCTGGGAGGGGGCCAATATTCATGGCACCCTTCCTGGGCTATTAATATCAGCCCCCAGCTGTCTGCCTAGCCTTTGCTAGTTATTAAAATAGGGGGGACCCCACGTCATTTTTTGGGGGGGGGTCCCCCATTTTAATAGCTAGTAAAGGCTAGGTATTCAGCTGGGGTCTGATATTAGTAGCCTGGGAAGCTCCATGGGTATTACCCCCTTCCCAGACTTCAAACATCTGCCCCAGCCGTCTGCTTAACCTCCGCTAGAGCCTAAAATTACGGGGAACCCCAAGCCAATTTTTTTTTTAATAAATCCTTTATTTTAACACTAAATGACAAGTACAGTAACCAACACTGTCTCTGTACTTAGAAACATGTCAGTCACATACATAATATCTATCTAATCTATGTGTAATGCTCTATCTTTCTGTTCTAAATTGTCGGGTACCGCTGCTGAATTGCCGGCCGGCTTTTTTAAAGAGACAGTGCATGAAAACACTATTATTTTTTTAAATAAATCCTTTACACTAAATGACAAGTACAGTAAGCAACACTGTCACTGTACTTCTTACATATGTGACTGACATGTTTCTATCTATCTAATCTATGTGTGAAGCTCTATTCTTTCTGTTCTAAATTGTCGGGTACCGGTGTATGCCGCTGCTGAATTGCCGGCTTTTCATGTTTCACTGTGAGCACTGTTCCCATCGATTTGGGCAACCACCTCCCCCAATACATTCTACATTATTGTTAGTTGTTTTCCTTCATGTAGAATTAACCTACAAGGAAAGAAAGGGTTTATTTTCATTCCGATATTTGTGTCCCATTGACTTGCATTGGTTTCCGGATTCGGAATCGGCGATATCCGATACTTTTTGAGTATCGGCCCGATCCAATCCGATCCGATATTTCCTGATATCGGAAGGTATCACTCAACACTACTCATGAGCGATGACATTACTAAGTTACTGACGTTATCGGTTGTGAGTCATAACCGGGAGTGACCTATGAAGCATGGTTCTCAAAACGACGCTCCATAGCTTGCTGTACAGAATCGTTAGATGTCGTGGGAACCCCAATGGGTTACGTCGCAGGTGCAGAGATTGTAATTTAAAAATAAATTGGCGAATGAGCGAGAGTTTCTTCCTTTTATTTATTTAACTTTCCTTTTATGTCTTTCAGGTTCCCATTTTTGGACTTCTTCTGATTGGCTGGATTACGTTGGATCTTCATGGTTTTTTTTTGCTTTTTAATAAATAGGTGAACGAGGTGTGGGGGAGTGTTCTTTAAAATAAACTATGTTTTCCTGTGTGTGTGTGTGTGTGTGCTTTTGTTTTTTTTTTATTACTGGGTTAGTAATGGGGATGTCTGATAGACACCACTCCATTACTAACCCTTGGTTTTGATGCCAGCTGACATTACAAGGCTTAAAATGACGAATCCCGTCACTCACGTGGTTGATGAAAAGTTCTTTTTAATGGAGGTCCACATACAAAACATTTCAGCCCATCCCAGACTTTTGTCAATCATTACATTACAAAGCTGACATCAACCTGATAAAACTACTACCCCAATTACCACTGCACCATCGCAATCAGGAAAAGCCAGCAAAGAGCCTGAGTTGGCGCATCTCATTGATGCGCCAATTCTGGGGTAACTGCAGGCTTTTATTTTTAGGCTGGGAAAGGGCCAATATCTATGGACTTTCCTATCTTGTTAATACAAGAGCACACCTCTGTTCTTTACAAAAGCTGGTTATAAAAAGTAGGGGGGAACCCACATCATTTTTTTTATATGCATGTGTTTTTGGGTGCATTTGCGCTGTGAAAACACACGTTACAAAGTGTATTCTTTTTTTACTGCAGTGCTGTGGGAAAGTTCTCACCGCACATGCGTTAATGTCAGTGAGGTGAACAGAGTTCATTGGATAAGGACTCCGATGACCTTTCTGCCAGCACACTGAGGTGCGCAAGCTTGCACAGCTAATTGTCTCTGCAGGATGGCAGACTGTATAGTCGTATCTTGCGACAATACAGCCTGCCATCTTGATGTAGCAGACCTAGACCTGTCGCGCAACAAATGGATGATTTTATTCACGTCAGGGACAGGTGAGGATGATGATGCTTTATTATTTTATTTCAATTGACATCGGCTTCAATGGAATGGGTGTTATGTTATTAGTTAAATTTAGATTTATTAAAGGAGTCTGTGTGTTTCTTTCAAATAAATTAACTGATTCTGGGTATTTAAAAATTGAACGGCACTCGCAAGGTCCGAGAGCCGTGTGATTTTTTTTTCTCGCACCCATTGACTTGCGATTTTTTTTCTAAGTCCGATTTCAGCTGTGAAAAAAATTACAGATGAGCGGTAACTCATAGATTAATATTGGTCAAAGTAGAATCCAATTTTTTATCGGATTGCACTCGTTCGTTTTCCTTGAAAATGAATGTGAGATAAAACATTTCCCTGCCTGTTTTTAAAAAATGTTTTACCTCAAAGAAAGAATTTTTTGTGATCCAGTCCTGTAATGTCTGTAGACTCTTTTGCGTCTCCCCCTTCCCAGGAGCTGTGGAATTATCTGTCCATGTCCCTGTACCGTCAGACAAAGCCATTACACAGTACACAGCAGGGGCCCATTTATAAGATTATCTCAGCACAGGAACATTTTATTTAAACACATCCAATTGTGGAATTTATTATTATCAAGATCTATTGATTAAAATGAACTTTGCGGGTAAACCCTTGCAAGTTGTTCTCCTGTTTGAATCTCCTCTGAAGAGTGGCATCATGGGCTCCTCAAAACAACTGTCAAATGATCTGAAAACAAAGATTATTCAACATAGTTGTTCAGGGGAAGGATACAAAAAGCTGTCTCAGAGATTTAACCTGTCAGTTTCCACTGTGAGGAACATAGTAAGGAAATGGAAGAACACAGGGACAGTTCTTGCTAAGGCCAGAAGTGGCAGGCCAAGAAAAACATCAGAAAGGCAGAGAAGTAGAATGGTGAGATCAGTCAAGGACAATCCTCAGACCACCTCCAGAGAGCTGCAGCATCAACTTGCTGCAGATGGTGTCACTGTGCATCGGTCAACTATACAACGCACTTTGCACAAGGAGAAGCTGTATGGGAGAGTGATGCGAAAGAAGCCGTTTCTGCAAGCACGCCACAAACAGAGTCGGCTGAGGTATGCAAAAGCACATTTGGAGAAGCCAATTTCTTTTTGGAAGAAGGTCCTGTGGACTGATGAAACCAAGATTGAGTTGTTTGGTCATACAAAAAGGCGTTATGCATGGCGGCAAAAAAACACAGCATTCCAAGAAAAACACTTGCTACCCACAGTAAAATTTGGTGGAGGTTCCATCATGCTTTGGGGCTGTGTGGCCAATGCCGGCACCGGGAATCTTGTTAAAGTTGAGGGGCGCATGGATTCCACTCAGTATCAGCAGATTCTTGACAATAATGTTCAAGAATCAGTGATTAAGTTGAAGTTAAGCAGGGGATGGATCTTTCAGCAAGACAATGATCCAAAACACCGCTCCAAATCTACTCAGGCATTCATGCAGAGGAGCGATTACAATGTTATGGAATGGCCATCCCAGTCCCCAGACCTGAATATCATTGAACATCTGTGGGATCATTTGAAGAGGGCTGTCCATGCTCGGCGACCATCAAACTTAACTGAACTGGAATTGTTTTGTAAAGAGGAATGGTCAAACATACCTTCATCCAGGATCTAGGAACTCATTAAAAGCTACAGGAAGCGACTAGAGGCTGTTATTTTTGCAAAAGGAGGATCTACTAAATATTAATGTCACTTTTCTGGTGAGGTGCCCATACTTATGCACCTGTCAAATTTTGTTTGAATGCAGATTGCACATTTTCTGTTAGTACAATAAACCTCATTTCAAGGCAGAAACATTACTGTGTCCAACAGTTATTACATATATCAAACTGAAATAGCTGTTGCAAAAACACCAATTTTTATAAAACATTAAGCTTAAGATTAATAGGGGTGCCCAAACTTTTTCATATAACTGTATATTGCTGCATTCTGAATCGCCCGATCTATCAAGATATAAAAAGAATTAATCCAAATGGTAAACGGTGTAACGAGAAAAAAAATCAAAACACCAGAATTAAGTTTTTTTGGTCGCTGCAACATCGCAATAAAACGCAATCACAAGCGATTAAAACATATATATATATATATCTACCTAAAAATATTATCAATAAAACCTTCAGCTCAGCGTGCGAAAAATAAGCCCTCACCCAGCCCCAGATCCTGAAAAAGGGAGACGCTACGGGTCTCGGAATATGGCGCCATTATAATTTTTTTTACAAACTTTAGAATTTATTTCACCACTTTAAAAAAAATAACCTATTCATGTTTGGTATCTGCAAACACATAATGACCTGGAGAATCATAATTGCAGGTCAGTTTTAGCATTTAGTGAACATGGTAAAAAAAAAAAACAACCAAGAGACAAGTGTAGAATTATACTTTTTTTGCAATTTTGACGCACTTTTGAATTTTTTCCTTTTTCTCCAGTACACGACATTGTAAAACCAATGATGTCGTTCAAAATTACAATTCGTCCCAGAAAAAATAAACCATCACAGGGACATATTAAAAAATAAAAAAGTTATGCCTCTGGGAAAAAGGGGAGCGAAAAATGGAAAATCCCAAGGTCGTGAAAGGGTTAAAGGACAGAAATCCTCAACTATATTGATTGAACAGTACCACCACATACCACCATAGCATTACTGAATCTCTCTATACCATGTGTGGTTAATACCGTAACTAATACTGCCATATAGTTACTAAATTATACTTTTATAACATGATTTTAGAACCACCATACTGTAACTGAAAAACAGCATCATATTGTGACTTTATCACTTGGGGTCTGAGCTGTTTTGATGCCCAGCGATCAAAAAGTTATTTAATTCTAAATGCCCTCAGACTCATGAGATAGAAGTTGGCTAAACCCGGTGATTTTGGCTTGAATCGGTTAGCTTCCTAACGTCTGTGGGGACAGGCCTGATTCTAGCTTTTTTTTTTGGTGCCCAAGGCGAAAATTCAAGTGGCACCCCTCCCAGCAGTTCATGGTATACCTGCAGTGAATAAACACAATCCCATCATTGTTTTTTAGGTTTTGCTTTTAAGATATTCTTTATGTGGTAAAAGTGACGTGTGAACATGATTCTCCAGGTCTTTGTGATTACAGTAATCCCTAACTTTCAGAGATTCTTATTTTTGTAAAAAAAAAACAACATTTAGCTTGTGATGCTTTTTTAAGGACCTGTTAGAACAATAAAAATATATCTATGAAGCTATGTGAGGGCTGTTTTTTGCATAGTAAGTTGAAATATTTTTTGCTATCAATTCAGGGTGCATACATTTGGATGGCTTTTTGCTGTAAGAGGTGTGGTGACAAAAAAAAGTAGTTCTTCTATTTTTTTTTCTCTTTACTGCATATGTTAGTTCTTTTTATATTTTGATAGATCAGACTTTTAAGGATGTGGACATACCAAATTTTCTTTAATTGTTTAATTTGTGTTTAATGAGGGAAGACCGCACCAGATCCATGATCATTAAATGAATACATCACCAGAACATTCCATCAGTACATGAATGGCACCAGCATCCTCATCAGTACTTAGATACAGCACCAAAACAACCATTAATACACTAATTCATTATTAGAACCATAATCGGTAATTGAATATAGCACTGGGACCATCATTATTAATTGAATACATCGCCAGAACCACCAACTGCACATGAATACAGTGAAGAGCAAAAGAGTATCAATCTTTTGAACTTTTGACTTTCAGGCTCCATATCTCACCATCCACTACTTATTTTATTGTGAGACTACCCTCATTTTATAGACAATCATCTTGTCTATCTCATATATAAACTTGAGTTGCAACTATTTGGCATATGATTAATTATGCAGATTCTTGTCATGTCACTGCACTGTTACTATTTTGCTCCTAAAAATCTAAATACAATTTTTTATTATTTTATTAGTATTTTGTAAATCCACCTTTGGCTTTCAACACTGCCTGAATCCTTCTGGGCATGCTCTCGATCAGATTCAAACATGTCTTGACCGACATCTAATTCCGGGTCTCTTTTACATGTTCCCAGTTGGTGCATGCTCTTCGACTCGCTTGGATATGTATATAGTTTTTTATTCCATTCTACCCACAAGTGTTAAATTGGATTAAGGTCTGAGGTCTGTGGGGGCCAATCCAGCACTTCGACTTCATTGTCATTGAACCATTTATTTGCCAATCTCAACGTATGCTTTGGGTCGTTGTCCGGCTGGAACACTATGTTGTCCTTTTCATACCGATGGTACTCGAGTGTACAAAGTAATTTGTCTTGTAGGATACTCACATATAGCTCAGCATTGAGACCACCATCGATTCTGGTAAAGTATCCAACGCCTTTAGCTGTGAAACAACCCCATATCATCAGGCTTCCTTCACCGAACTTGACAGTTCCTTCAATTTCTCCATCCTTTAGCCCTATTTTCCTTTGTTTCTTCCAGACCCATTTTCACCCATCATAGCCTAGTCTATTGACTTTTGTCCCATAGCTCCAAACCACCCGTTTCCTATCTTCTACAGTTCACTTTTCATACCTTTTTGCAAACTTGTGTCGACGCTTCTTATGATGATATTGAAGTCGATGCTTCTTCATCTTTTTTTGAGCTACCATTCAAGACTTGTGTAACATGCTTTACACGGTGCTTCCATAGACATCTGTGATCTCACTATTACGAAACTTACAAGTCACTCCAGCCCGTGATATTGGAAGCAGACTTTGCATCCGTAAGTATGGCAAAAGAGGTGACGGGGAATGCATGATTGGAGCAGTAGGCTGGTACTCAAAAGGAGTTGGATATGATAGAGACCTTGAAATGGTCTGGGAAGAAGCGCTCCCTGAAGGACGATACATTGCATACCGCATAGACTGCTCTTATCTAGGAGCGTCATCTGAGGTATCAGTGAGGAAGTGGTGGGTGCTGCCTTTCATGGTAATTGTAGGGTCTTGTGATGGTGTAGGTGTCTATCTGCCCTTTTTGACACCCACCTGGTTAGGTAAAATGCAATATCCAAGTAGTTGTTGGTGAATTAAGACCCATGAGAACAATGAACATTTCTTCACTCCACATTTGCAAGTACAACTCCCTCTACCTTGATGGTTTTATCATTTAAAATAGTATTTTTCTTTTCACTTTGACTCTTAACACAGACCTTGATTTGTATGTTTCTACAGAAAGAAATTCACAAGAAATGAGGAAACCCCTCCGTCGTCTTTTGTGGCTTTTGAAAGTGACGTTTTATGAGTAATTTTGACAACATATAATAAGTTCAAGTTAAACTTCACTTAAAAGCTATGTTCACACATGTTGTGTTTTTTTAGCATTTTTTGCTGCAGATTTTTATGCAAATTTTCAGTTGTGTTTTGCAGTACCAGCAAAGTCTATGAGAAACCAGAATTCTCTGTTCACACATCATGCTTTTTTGTTGTTGTGTATTTTGTGCCTTGGTTGGGTTTTTGGAAAATAGAGCATGTCACTTCTTTCAGCATTTTTGTCAGTGTTTTTTCACCCATGGGAAATAATGGGTGGTTGTAAAGGGAAGTGTCCCAGGTTGTACATGTATATACATGCTAGCCATGCTTGCAGATAAGTATACATGTATATATTGGCCCCACATCTCCCCATGTGTTTCAGTCTGTTTGCTGCTGGAGGAGGTTTCAATAGAATGTCCAGCCATGTGCTAAATCAGGTTTTGCGAGTATGGTTGGACATGAACAAAGATCTTAGCCAGTGGGCGGGGAATAATACATCATTTCCTGTGACATGAAGCTGGACACTGGCTGGACTTAAAAACCCAGAATGCACATGTGCTAAGGCCCCTTAGACTCTTGAAGATGGACATAACAACACATGGCTGAGTATCTCTCTTCCCCTGTAACTTCTTTACTTACTAGCCTTACATACCCTGTACTAACCCTCCTAGATATTGATAGATATATATAGGCAAAGTTAGTATAGTTGGGTGGGCCGATATTGCATGAGTAATTAGCAAACGTGGGTGGAAAATATATTAGGTAATTGGGAATTGTGAATCCGTTTTGTGTACTGTGTTAGTGTGATACCTAGTAGTATATTAACTGTAGACTTTTGTGTAATAAATACCTTTTATTAGCACACGGTTTTGTCTCAGTTGGTATATAGTATAAGGCACAGATAACGTTAGTGGAAATTAATTATTAATAGTCAAGTTTGATGTTAATAGTTAATATCGGACCTCAGTAGAGGTGTAGGAGAGTGCCCCCATTAATTACTGATATTTTGGAGGAAAATCACATCCTTATACAGTGGTGAAAAAAACGCTGAAAAAATGCACCAAAATTTGCAGCAGCGTTTTTGATGGTGAAATAGAATGGGGTTCTTTTTTAACAGAACTTTATGTACATGCATAAATAGAGACAGGACAGTGAAAAAAATCGCTGAAAAAACTCACAAAAAATGCATCAAAAAACGCAGCAAAACGTTTTTGACGCAGCTAATTTCCTGCCAGAGATTGTGTTTTGATGCAGTTTTCTGAAGCTGAAAAACACAACATGTGTGAACACAGCCAAAGTAAAACTTAAAGTGGCCACTTTAAGTAGCTTTTCTCATGATTGCATACACCTGGCAATGAAGTTCAAAGCTCAATGAGGTTACAAAAACAAAAAGAGTGCTTTAGTAAGTCAGTAAAAAATAGGTAGGAGTATTTAAAACAAGAAAATGATAAGGGTGCCCATACTTATGCACCTGTCAAATTTTGTTTGAATGCAGATTGCACATTTTCTGTTAGTACAATAAACCTCATTTCAAGGCAGAAACATTACTGTGTCCAACAGTTATTACATATATCAAACTGAAATAGCTGTTGCAAAAACACCAATTTTTATAAAATACTAAGCTTAAGATTAATAGGGGTGCCCAAACTTTTTCATATAACTGTATGTATATTTTAGTTTTATTATTCATTTATTTTGAATGGGGCAAAAGGGGGGTGATTTGAACGTTTATATTTTTAAAAAAAAAAAAACATTTTTTTTTTACTTTTTTCTGGCCTTAATAGTTTCCTTAGAAGACTTGAAGGTGCTTTCATCCGATCACTTGTGCTACACATGGTTAAAATGATCATCTGCTATGAGCGATGGCCAACGGGTAACGCTCATGGCAAATCGGCACATGATCCTGCTAAAAAACAGATTGCAGTAAAAAAGAAAACTATTTAAGACATTCCCGTCCTTATTTGAATGAACTATTTTTGCATTGTATCTTTTCATTTTTTATCACCCCTAACAAATCCAAAAACAGGTATAACTACCAGACATGTGAACATAGCCTTACAATACAATGTAACGAATGATAGTCGTATTTAGTGCTTACGTTGGCTGCACCTCCTCATCCTCACTGTCTTCAATTATTGGGCGCTTTAAGCCTCTTATTCTGGACTTCCTTCCTAAAATATATAACAAAACTGATTATGATTCTCATTCACCTCCAGATTTACACATCATCAGAGAAGCAGTCTCCACCTCTCACCATGGAAGAAGCAGAACCTATTACACACTGTAGGGATAAAATTATTGGGACACATACACATTACTCCTGGAGGAAATTTTATGACATTCCTTTTTAAATCCAGGGTCATTAACATGGAGTTGATCTCCCTTTGCAGCTAATAAAGCTTCCACTCTAAAAAAAAAAATTGGGGGATATTTCTGTGCAATTTGTTGTCCATTCTTCCAGAAGAGCAGTTATCAGGTCAGACACTGATGTTGGACAAGGGGACCTGGCTTGTAATCTCTGGTTAATCCAAAAGGTATCTATCTGATGGAGTTGAGGTTAGGTCTCTTGAAGGGTCAGTCATGTTCTTCCACACCAAACTCACCCAGCCATGTCTTATTTGAACTTTCATGAACTGACTTGTGACAACATATGACAGCAAGATGCTGAATTCAGGGAGCTCTTTAGAACGAGCCATTTTATCACAACTGTTCGCACAGGCAGACTACATGCTTAGATGCTGGATTTTATACCCATGGCAATGGAACCAAAAGAGAAAACCTTAATTCAATGATTAAGAGGTGACTTTTCATACTTGTTCACACAGTGTGTAAAGCTTCCTTCACATGTACATGTTTTCAGCACGTGTGGCATTCGCTTTCACATGCATTGAAGACACGTATGCACACATACCTATCATAATCTATGGTGATCTTTGCATGAGACCCGTCCGCATGGATTACAAGGGCCAATACACATTTCGGGCTCCGTGTGAAACATCCTTGTGACAACCGTGTGCTGTACATGTTTAACACTGCAAAGTATAGGAGAAGCTTTGGAATTGATATTTAAGTCATGGTGGAAAAAAAATGAATTGCACACGGATGGAACACTGATGGCACACGGATGACACACTGATCCAAAATACTTATGACACCGGTACCATTTTTCCAGTACCGGTATTATATGGACATGTGAAGGGTGGTTTAGTCAAAGGAATCTGTTAAACATGTCGTCGGTCGGGTAACAAACCCTGAGCTGGAGGTTTTCAGGAGGCAGACACAGAGCTTTTCCCCAGGATATTGTAACTTAGTTTTTCCTCTCCTTGTAACAAGAACCATAACCTTTCTAATATTTCGACATAGCCGCAAGAGGGCTTGTTTTTTGCAGAACACAACTTATTCTATGAAATAAGTGGAAACGGTGAGGAGAAAAACTGTAATTCCACATTTTCTTTTTCAAGGTTTTGTACTAGCGCCGCTTACTTTGTGGTAATCAGGTGGTGATCTGTTACCTTTGCTCTATGGGTCAGTATGGTTACAGGATCCCAAATCTATATATTTCTATTCATGATTTACTAATTAAAAATAAAATAAAAACATTTACAAAAACAATTTGGCTTTTGTCACCATATTCTGAGAGCCATATATATATTTTTTTTAAAGTGGTCATCCGGCAGTCAAGGTAACCCTTCGTCAATGTGCATTCATACTGCACGGTGGCCCCATGTTCATTAGAACTGATGGCCATTATGTTAAAGTCTGTTACATGTCACCATCACACTTGACAGCGGTATTAACCCCATAACGCCCAATGACGAACACTGCACGGCATGAGCAGGTGTAAGTTAATGCTCCTTGCCGTGCAGTGTCCGTTATGGCTTTAACCCCTTAAGCCCCGCGGGTGGTTTGCACGTTAATGACCGGGCCAATTTTTATAATTCTGACCACTGTCACTTTATGAGGTAATTACTCTGGAACGCTTCAACTGATCCCCCTGATTCTGAGATTGTTTTTTCGTGACATATTGTACTTCATGATTGTGGAAAAATTTCTTCAATATCACTTGCGTTTATTTGTGAAAGAAACGGAAATTTGGTGAAAATTTTGAAAATTTTGCAATTTTCAAAATTTGAATTTTTAAGCCCTGAAATCAGAGCGATATGTCACACAAAAGAGTTAATAAATAACATTTCCCACATGTCTACTTTACATCAGCACAATCTTGGAACCAAAATTTTTTTTGTTAGGGAGCTATAAGGGTTAAAAGTTGAACAGCGATTTCTCATTTTTCCAACAAAATTTACAAAACCATTTTTTTAGGGACCACATCACATTTGAAGTCACTTGGAGAGGTCTTTATGACAGAAAATACCCAAAAGTGACACCATTCTAAAAACTGCACCCCTCAAGGTGCTCAAAACCACATTCAAGAACTTTATTAACCCTTCAGGTGCTTCACAGGAATTTTTTGAATGTGGAAGAAAAAAATGAACATTTAACTTTTTTCACAAAAATGTTACTTTAGACCCAATTTTTTTATTTTCACAGGGGTAACAAAAAAAATTGACCCCAAAATTTGTTGTGCAATTTCCCCTGGGCACGCAGATACCCAATATTTGGGGAAGAAACACTGTTTGGGCCCACGGCAGGGCTCGGAAGGGAAGGAGCGCAAGGGAAGGAGCGCCATTTCACTTTTTGATTGTAAAATTTGCTTGAATAATTAGCGGACACCATGTTGTGTTTGGAGAGCCCCTGTGTGCCCAAACTTTGGAGCTCCCCCACAAGTGACCCAATTTTGGAAACTAGACCCCCCAAGGCACCTTTATAGATGCATAGTGAGCACTTGGAACCCCCAGGTGCTTCACAAATTGATTCGTAAAAATGAAAAAGTGAAAAAAAAAACACTTTTTCATTTTTACGAATCAATTTATGAAGCACTTAGGGGTTCCAAGTGCTCACTATGCATCTAGATAGGTGCCTTGGGGGGTATAGTTTCCAAAATGGGGTCACTTGTGGGGGAGCTCCAATGTTTGGGCACACAGGGACTCTCTAAATGCAACATGGTATCCGCTAACAAATTGAATGGAAAATCGGCTCAAATTGTTAGCGGACACCACATTGCGTTTGGAGAGCCCCTCTGTGCCCAAACTTTGGAGCTCCCCCACAAGTGACCCCATTTTGGAAACTAGACCCCCCAAGGCACCTTTCTAGATGCATAGTGAGCACTTGGAACCCCCAGGTGCTTCACAAATTGATTCGTAAAAATGAAAAAGTGAAAAAAAAAACACTTTTTCATTTTTATGAATCAATTTGTGAAGCACCTGGGGTTCCAAGTGCTCACTATGCATCTAGATAGGTGCCTTGGGGGGTCTAGTTTCCAAAATGGGGTCACTTGTGGGGGAGCTCCAATGTTTGGGCACACAGGGACTCTCCAAATGCAACATGATATCCGCTAACAATTTGAGCCGACAATTTGTTAGCGGAAATCATGTTGCATTTGGAGAGTCCCTGTGTGCCCAAACATTGGAGCTCCCCCACAAGTGACCCCATTTTGGAAACTAGACCACCCAAAGCACCTATCTAGATTGATAGTGAGCACTTGGAACCCCAGGTGCTTTCCAAATTGATTCATAAAAATGAAAAAGTGTTTTTTTTTCACTTTTTCATTTTTACGAATCAATTTGTGAAGCACCTGGGGGTTCCAAGTGCTCACTATGCATATAGAAAGGTGTCTTCGGGGGTCTAGTTTCCAAAATGGGGTCACTTGTGGGGGAGCTCCAAAGTTTGGGCACAGAGGGGCTCTCCAAACGCAACGTGGTGTCCGCTAACAATTTGAGCCGATTTTCCAATTCAATTTGTTAGCGGATATCATGTTGCATTTGGAGAGCCCCTGTGTGCCTAAACATTAGAGCTCCCCCACAAGTGACCCCATTTTGGAAACTAGACCCCCCAAGGCACCTATCTAGATGCATAGTGAGCACTTGGAACCCCAAGTGCTTCACAAATTGATTCATAAAAATTAAAAAATTTTTTTTTTTTCACTTTTTCATTTTTACGAATCAATTTGTGAAGCACCTGGGGGTTCCAAGTGCTCACTATGCATCTAGATAGGTGCCTTGGGGGGTCTAGTTTCCAAAATGGGGTCACTTGTGGGGGAGCTCCAATGTTTGGGCACACAGGGGCTCTCCAAACGCAACATGGCGTCCGCTAACAATTTGAGCGGATTTTCCATTCAATTTGTTAGCGGACACCATGTCGCGTTTAGAGAGCCCGTGATGTGCCTAAACAGTGGAGCTCCCCGACAAGTGTCCCCATTTTGGAAACTATACCCCTCAAGGATTTTATTAAGGTGTATAGTGAACATTTTGAACCCAGAGGTACGGCACAGAATTTGTTTACATTAGGTCATCATATTGAATAAGTTGTCATTATTCTTGAGCGCAAGTGCTCGCTACTTGAGTTTGCATCGGGTACTCAGGTATGCACCATGTAAAGCGTGTGCTCGAGTGACATGCTCGAGTCCCTGCTCCGCATGTTTCACGGTTATTAGACACCGAAAAAAAAAACATGCGGGGATCGCTCGTGCATGGCAGGCAATCCCTGTAAACTTTTTTGGCCGCGAAGCATATGGGGCAGAGACTCGAGCATGTCACTCAAATACCCACGATACTCAATACATACCAGAGCACCCGATGCAAACTCAAGTAGCGAGCACTTGCTCTCAACACTAGTCGCCATATCGTCATCTTTTTTTCTTACTTTTGAAAAAAATCCCAACCCCAGCCCTAACCCTAGCACAACCCTAACCATAGCGCAACCCTAGCCCTAGCACAACCCTAGCCCCAGCACAACCCTAGACCCAGCACAACCCTAGCCCCAGCACAACCCTAGCCCCAGCACAACCCTAGCCCCAAACCCAGCCCTAACCCTAGCCCAATCCTAACCCAAGAGTTTATTTTTGACGCTGTTCCTTGTGCGGTATAAGTGATTAGACGACTTTATTCTTCGGGTCGGTGTGATTACAGCAATGCCAGAATCATATGGGGTTTTTATGACTGACAGCTGTCACACACTAAAAGACGCATTTTTTGTAAAATCTAGTTTTTGCATCGCCATATTTTGAGAGCTATAATTTTTCCAGATTTTGGCAGACAGTCATGTGACGGCTCGTTTTTTGCGGGATGACTTGACGTTGTTATTGGTGCCATTTTCAGGCACGTGACATTTTTTGATCGCTTTCTATTCCGATTTTTGGGAGGCAGAATAAACAAAAACCAACAATTCAGGAATTGTTTTTTTTTTTTTTTTTTTTTATTCTGTTCCGCGTGTGGTAAAATTGATGAGGTAGCTTTATTCTTCGGGTCAGTACGTTTACAGCGGTACCACATTTGTATAATTTTTCTATGTTTTGGCGCTTATACACAATAAAAGCTATTTTATAGAAAAAAATATTTTTTAGCATCGCTTTATTCTGAGAGCTATAACTTTTTTATTTTTCGGCTGATGGACGCGGCGATACCAAATATGTGTACTTTTATTGTTTTTTTGTGTTTTTTTATAATAATATTTATTGATGGGTACATTATATTTTTATTTTTGGTGGATTATTTTTTTTATTTTTTTGCAAATTTTTTTTTTTTTTTTTTTTTCCACTTTCACACAGTTTATACACTTTATTACTTTGTCCCACTCTGGGACTTTCACTTTTTTTTCTCTGATCGCCTGCATGGCACAGGAATGCAGCACCATCCCTATGCCATGCAAGCTGTCAGAAATGCACAGTGTGAAGATTGCTTGGAGATGCACTGCGCATGTCCAAGCAATCTTCCTGCTGTCTGGTGACCCGGATGTTGTCATGACGACATCGGGTCGTCATGGCAACACCCGGGAAGCCTTTGCAGACTGCGCTGGAAGCCGGAAGAGGAGGTGAGTATCGGCAATCACCTCCGCTTGCCCCCGCAATGCCGCGATCGACTTCGATCGCAGCATCGCGGGGGTTAATGTGCTGGGAGCGATGCAGGACCGCTCCCTGCACATAGTACCGGGTGTCAGCTGTGACAATCAGCTGACACCCAGCGGCGATCGCGCCCGCACAGCCTGTGTGCGCGCGCGATCGCCATGACGTCCTTATACGGGTCTGGCTCTTAAGTCCCAGGGCACAGACGCGTATTAGTACGGCAAATGTTGTTAAGGGGTTAAACTGTCACAGTGTGTAAACACGCAGTGACAGATAAGTGCGGACAGCTATCTGTGACAGCTGAGCAGCACAAGATGGGGTGCAGGGAGCCATATGGTCGGTCCGCACACCTAGATCGCTGCGATCAGTCAGTCAATCTGACTGACCGATCTCAGCATGATCGTGCAGGAGATGCTGAAATATCAGCGTCTCCAGCCCGATCAGTGCCGGAGTTCAGCGCCGCCAGTGGCTGATCTCCGGCACTAAACAGCTAGTAGGAGTGTCAACACCACCCCTGGCTGTTAACCCCCTGACAGATAGGTGGCCCTGCGATGTCGTGGGGCCCAATCATTGCCATGGTGACCAGGGGTCGTCATGACGACCCCCTGGTCACCAAGCTACGGAAAGCTGCTAAAACCATGCTCACAGCATGGGCTCAGGAGCTTTCACTAAAGGTATAATGAATGCACTGCAATCTAGTACATTGCAATACATTATACCTGTGATCAAAGAGAAACAAGTGAAAGTCCCATAAAGGGACTAAGTAAAAAGTAAAAAATAAATGGCAAAAAACTTATACAAATACATAAAAACAAATATTAAATAATAATAATTAAAAAAAACATATTCACTAATAAATACACATTTTTATGTAAAAAAATAACAATAAAATAAAAAAAGTACACATATTTGGTATTGCCGATTCTGGAACGACCCGACCTATAAAAGTGTCACACTAGTTAACCCCTTCAGTGAACGCCACACAAAAAAACCTTAAAAAAACGAGGCTAACGATGCTTTATCATCATACCACTGGGAAAAAAAAGGGGAATGAAACACGATAAAAAAAACAAATATAAATAAAATTAGTACCGCTGAAAACGTCATCTTGTCCCACAAGAAACAAGCCGCCATACAGCCCCATCAGTGGAAAAATAAAAAAATTATAGCTCTCAGAATAAAGCGATGCAAAAAATATATATATATTTTGTATAAAAACGATATTAACCACTTCGCACCAGAGCCTGTTTTTGCCTTCGTGACCAGGCCAATTTTTACAATTCTGATCACTGTCACTTTATGAGGTAATTACTCTGAAACGCTTCAACGGATCCCCCTGATTCTGAGACTGTTTTTTCGTGACATATTGTACTTCATGATAGTGGTAAAATTTCTTCAATATCACTTGCGTTTATTTGTGAAAAAATCGGAAATTTGGCAAAAATTTAGAAAATTTTGCAATTTTCAAACTTTGAATTTTCATGCCCTTAAATCAGAGAGATATGTCACACAAAATAGTTAATAAATAACATTTCCCACATGTCTACTTTACATCAGCACAATTTTGGAACCAACATTTTTTTTTGTTAGGGAGCTATAAGGGTTAAAAGTTGACCAGCGATTTCTCATTTTTCCAACAAAATTTACAAAAACATTTTTTTAGGGACTACATCATATTTGAAGTCACTTTGAGGGGCCTTCATGACAGAAAATACCCAAAAGTGACACCATTCTAAAAACTGCACCCCTCAAGGTGCTCAAAACCACATTCAAGAACATTATTAAACCTTCAGGTGCTTCACAGGAATTTTTGGAATGTGGAAGAAAAAAATTAACATTTAAGTTTTTTCACAAAAATGTTACTTCAGACCCAATTTTTTATATTTTCACAGGGGTAACAGAAAAAAATGGACCCCAAAATTTTTTGTGCAATTTCTCTTGAGCGCGCTCATACCCCATATGTGAGGGAAAACCACTGTTTGGTTCGGAAGGGACGGGTTTGGAAGGGAAGGAGCGCCATTAGACGTTTTGAATGTAAAATTTGTCTGAATAATTAGCAGACGCCATGTTGCGTTTGGAGAGCCCCTGATGTTCCTAAACAGTGGAAACCCCTGTATTGAGCTGTAAAAATAAAATTTTCACATTTTTCCCACAAAAAAGTTTTTCATCCCTTAATTTTGCATTATCATGAGGGTAATAGGATAAATTGCACCATGAAATTTGTTGTGCAATTTCTCCTGAACACGCCAATACCCCATATGTGGGGGAAAACCACTGCTTTGGTGCACGGCAGGGTTTGAAAGGGAAGGAGCGCCATTTGACTTTTTGAATGTAAATTTTTTGGAATAATTAGCAGATGTCATATCGCATTTGGGGAGCCCCTAATGTGCCTAAACAGTGGAAACCCCCCACAAGTGCCACCATTTTGGAAACTAGACCCCTTAGGGAACTTATCTAGATGTGTGGTGAGCACCTTGCACCCCCAGCTGCTTCACAGAAGTTTATAATATTGAGCCATAAAAATAAAATTTTCATATTTTTCCCACAAAAAATGTTTTTCATTCCCTAATTTTGCATTATCATAAGGGTAACAGGATAAATTGCACCATGAAATTTGTTGTGCAATTTCTCCTGAGTACGCCGATACCCCATATGTGGGGGAAAACCACTGCTTTGGTGTACGGCAGGGTTCGGAAGAGAAAGGAGCGCTATGTTGGCTGGGATAGGTTGCAGACACCATGTCACATTTGAAGAGTCGCTGACATGCCGAAACAGCAGAAACCCCCACAAGTGACCCCATTTTGTAAACTACACCTCAAGGAATTCATCTAGGGAAGTAGTGAGTATTTTTTAATTCTTAAATTTATACCATTGGGCAGTGAAAAAAGCATAATTATATTTTTACCACAAAAAAATGTTTTACCCTCAGATTTTACATTTTCACACAGGGCAATGGGTAAAATTGGTGCCGAAATGTGTCACACAATTTCTTCTAAAAGTGTCAATACCCCATATGTGGCTGTATTGTACCGCTCAGCGATACGCCGAGATCTGGGGGGGACGGAGTGCTATTTGACAATTGGAGAACAAATTATTGTAGAATAGGTATTTGGATTTGGGAGCACAAAAATTTCTAAATTTCTTTTGGGGGGCAAGGGCCATTTCGCTTTTCCAGAGCCTTTCTGCTACCAGTAACTTGCAATATTTTTAACAGATGACGGACCTGAGTGGGGACTAGCTTTTTTTGAGGACTGAGTTGAAGCTTTTATTGGGAACATTTTACGTAACATTTATCCGGCGCTCTAGGCTGAGCACTTACATCGGGGTTTCCATCTATATTTCCAAGTGATGTAATTCAGATGAAACCCCTACGGGATCCATTCACTGGAATGAGGCAGCAGAGTTACTCTGGACTCCGTCTGGTCTCTGTTTAGCGGTGTCCTTTTTTTCAGAAGTGCACAAAACTGTGGCCAACCGCACTTTTACTAACGCCTAAAACAAATGACACCGTGGGATCACAGGCCAGACGGCATCCACAGTGGCATATATTTGCCTCATTACAGGGAATCTTCCGTCATGGGTTCCGTCTGAATAACGTATTTCAGAGATTTACACGGAAACTCTGGTGTAAGTGCTCAGCGCAGAACGCAAGATAAATGTGAGCAGAGCCTTACTGCGATCTTTGGGAGACATAATAAACAAATCAGTAGCAGGTGAAGAATTGGTTTTATTTATTTTTTACGCCGTTCCTCGTGTGATATAACTGATTAGATTACTTTATTCTTCTGGTCGGTGCGATTACAGAGATACCAGATTTATATCGGGTTTTTATGACTGACAGCTGTCACACACTAAGAGACGCCTTTTTTGCAAAATCTAGTTTTTGCATCGCCATATTTTGAGACCTATAATTTTTCCATATTTCGGCCGACAGAGTCATGTGACGGCTTGTTTTTTGCGGGACGAGTTGACATTTTTATTGGTACCATTTTTGGGTACGTGACATTTTTTGATCGCTTTCTATTCCGTTTTTTGGGAGGTAAAATTAACAAAAACCAACACTTCAGGAATTGTTTTTTGAGGTGTTTTTTTTTATGCCGTTCTGCGTGTGGTAAAAGTGATAAGGCAGAATTATTCTTCGGGTCAGTACGTTTACAGCGATACTACACTTACTGTATATTTTTTTTTATGTTTTGGCGCTTTTACACAATAACCCAATTTTATAGAAAAAATATTTTTTTTGCATTGCTTTATTCTGAGAGGTATAACTTTTTTATTTTTCGGCTGATAGAGCTGTATGGTGGCTTTTTTTTTCCGGAACAAGATGACGTTTTCAGCGGTACCATTTTTATTTCCATTTTGCTTTCTGATCGCATTTTTTTCCACTTTTTGTTTGGCGATATGATGAAAAAGCATATTTTTTTGCTCCGTTTTTTATTTATTTTTATTACGGTGTGCACAGAAGGAGTTAATTAGTGTGACAGTTTTATAGATTGGGTAGTTTCGGACGCGGCGATACCAAATATGTGTACTTTTTTTGGTTTTGCATAAATATATGGATTTATTGGTTTAATATTTTATTTATTTATTTTTATTTATTTTGTGATTTTTTTTTAACAGTTTAAAAACATTTTTTTTACTTTTTTTTTTACATTTTTACTTAGTCCCTGTATGGGACATTAATTTTTATTTTTCTGCTCACTGATCTCATGTAATGTAATAGACATGTATTATATTACATGAGATCTTTTCTGACTGTTTCATAGTCAGTGTGTCCTGCCAGGCTTCAGCTGCAGGTTGACCCTGGCAGGACACCATATATGGCAGATCTGGAGGCGGTCATGTGACCTCCAGCTGCCATAGCAACGCCAGGTCCTGGAAGGTATCAGGGGTCGTCGGAGAGGTAAGTAAGACGACCACCTCTCCTCTGTCTATCTTCTATATGCCGCGATCACTATAGATCGCGGCATATAGAACATAGCAAAGGGTTAACATCATTGGGACCTGATCCAATCAGGTCCCAATGATGTCCCCTGTCAGAGCTAACGCTCTGCACCAGAATCGCAGCGCTTGCAGGACCCTGGGGGTCCTGAGCGCTGCGGGACCGCCCACCGTTTTTAAACGTCGGCGCTGCACAGAGCCCAGCAAGCGCCGACGTTTATCTACAGTGGGCGGTCGGGAAACGGTTAATGTGGTACCGCTGTAAACGTACAGACCTGAAGAATAACTCTGCCTTATCAATTTTACCACATGCATAAAAAAAAAACACAATTCCTGAATTGCCAGTTTTTGGTCATTTTCCTTCCCCAAAAAATAGAATAGAAAGCGATCAAAATATGTCATGTGACCAAAAATGGTACCAATAAAAACGTCAAATCGTTTCGCAAAAAACAAGCCCTTACATGACAGTCCCAGAGGAAGATTCCCTAAAACAAGGCAGATGGCAACACTGGACGCCGTCTGGCCTGTGATTCAGCGTTGTCCGTCTTTTTAGGTGTGCATAAATGCGCGATCGGCCGCAGTTTTGGGCACCTCTGAAAAGTAGGACAAAGCTGAACAGAAGTCAGATGGAGCCCAGAAGAGTAACTCTGCTGCCTCATTATAATGAATGGATCCCCTGGGGGGTGTCACCTGAATCACGTCACCCAGAGATTTAGATGGAAACCCCAAAATAAGTGCTCAGCATAGAGCACCGGATAAATATGATCCAAAATGTTATGTAAAATGTTCCCAATAAAAGCTTCAAATCTATCCACAAAAAAAACAGAACACTCCGATCCATCATCTGTCAATGTAAATATAGGGGGCTTCCACGTTACTGGTAGCACAAGGGCACTGGAAAAGTGAAATGGCTCCTCGCCCCCAAAAGAAATAAAGCAAATTCTGCGCTCCGAAGTTTTAATGCTACCCCCCTCCCCCACCCCACCCCCGCCCTCCAGAGCTCCAGTGTGTGCCTACATCAGATTTACCATCCACATGTTTGGCAGGGGTATAACTTACAAAATGGGGTCACTTGAGGGGGTATTCTGCTCTTTTTTAGCATTTAGGTTCTGTGCATATGGAGTCCGTAAACTATTCTAGGAAAACCTGCACTCCAGCAGTGAAATAGCGCTCCGTCCTTCCCGAGTGTCGCCGTGTGGCTAAGCAGTACTGTACAGTCACATATGAGGTATTGCTACATTCAGCAGAAATTGTGGGACACATTTTAGGGGCCAGTTTTATCCATTAACCCCATTGAAAAATGTAAAATCTGGGGCTAAAACAAAATTTTTGAGATAAAAACGTAATTATTTTTTCTTCACTGCCCAATGGTATAAAATTCCGTGACACACTCATGATGTCAATATGATCATTTCACCCCTAGATGAGTTCATTGAGAGGTGTAGTTTGTAAAATGGGGTCCTCAGGCTGCTATGGCACCTCAGGGGATCTCCCAGTGGATGATGGCACCCTCAAACAATAACAGTAAAATGTGCATAATATAGCGCTCCTTCCCTTCTGACCTTTGCACTATGCCTCAAAAGTAGTTACCAATTACATGTAGGGTATGTTCTGGCATACTCAGAACAAATTGCACAACAAAATGAGAGGTCTTGTGCAAATAAAAAATTTGGAGCTAAAAGAAAATTTTTGTGGAAAAAATAGATTTTTTATTTTCATGGCTCTACGTTATAAACTTTTGTGAAGCACCTGGGGGTTCAAAGTGCTCACCACACATCTAGATAAGTGATGTCACTTGTGGGGAGTTTGCACTGTTTAAGCACATTACAGGGTCTCCAAATGATACATGGCGTCAGCTAATTATTCCAGCAAATTTTGAATTCAAAAAGTCCAACTGCGCTCCTTCCCTTCCGAGGCCTGCCGTGTGCCCAAACAGTGGTTTTCCCCCACATATGGGGTATCGGCATGATCAGGAGAAATTGCACAGTACATTTTGGGGTCCATTTTTATCTGTTACCCTTGTGAAAATAAAAAAATTGGGTCTAAATTAAATTGTGAAAAAAAAGTTAAATGTTAATTTTTTTTCTTCTTCATTGCTTCAGTTCCTGTGAATCACCTGAAGGGTTAATAAACTTCTTGAATGTGGTTTTGAGCCCCTTGAGGGGTGCAGATTTTAGAATGGTGTCACTTTGGGGTATTTTCTGTCATAAAGGCCCCTCAAAGTCACTTCAAATGTGATGTGGTCCCTAAAAAAATGGTTTTGTAAATTTTGTTGGGAAAATGAGAAATTGCTGGTCAACTTTTAACCCTTATAACTTCCTAACAAAGAAAAATTTTGTTTCCAAAATTGTTCTGATGTAAAGTAGACATGTAAGAAATGTTATTTATTAACTATATTGTGTGACATATCTCTCTGATTTAACGGCATAACAATTCCAAGTTTGAAAATTGCAACATTTTCAAAATTTTCACCAAATTTCCATTTTTTTCACAAATAAACGCAAATGATATCGAAGAAATTTTACCACAATCATAAAGTACAATATGTAACGAAATATTAATCTCAGAAACAGTGGGATCCGTTGAAGAGTTCTAGAGTTACCTCATAAAGTGACAGTGGTCAGATTTAAAAAATAAGGCCTGGTCATGAACCTACAAAGTGACTCTGACCTCAAGAGATTAAAGAAGTAAAACTGATGTGAACAGAGATAACTTGTAAGGCTAGGTACACAGTGTTTGTGCCCACTGGCTGATGCATGCCCTCAAGAGATATATGTCTGACATTGGCCACAGTCAGGATGGGTGTCAAGGCATCTGTCCGCTATAGGGGCGCACTATAAGGAAAACCTATACTGTACAGTATACGTTTCTTTGCTGTGGCTTTTGTGTAGGAAGGCACAGCCCACTGAAATTTCTTTTTCCATTTTTTTTGCTAAGTTTTTAATTTAGTTTTTTTATGGTGTTCACTGAAGGCATTAACTTCAATTTTACAAATCAGGTTATTTCGGATGAGATGATAACAAATGCGTTTACTTCTTTTATTCTTGTTTTTACATAAATTTACGCATGTATTGTTTTTTTTTATTCTTTTGATCTTTGTAATTTTTTTTTAAATATTTTTACAATTTTGGACCCCTCCCCTCCTTTTTTACCTAGTCCTTCTATGGGACTTTAAAGGGGTTGTCCACTACTGTTGAAAATAGGCCAATGTATTTTTATGATGAAAATAAGTTTCTTTGTAAATACCTTGAGTGATACTGCCTGTGAGCGGCGCTATCGCTGGCCGCTGACAGGCATCACGTGGCCCCCGGCTGCAGCGGGCTCTGACATCCGCTGATGTCACATCTAGTTCCGACTGTAGCCGGGTGTGACTCAGTACTGCGTTGCATGGTGGATGCTCGGCTGTGGGTGGGGTTACCCCGCACGTCACACCCAGCATCCACAGCGCGTTCTCCCTCTCACCATTCATTGGGAAAGCGCGCAGTAGATGCAGGGTGTGACGCGGGGGGTAACCCCGCCCACAATCCAGTAGCCACCGCGGGACCGTGTCACTGATGTCACGCCTCGCTTGACATGACATTAGCGGCGGGGTCACATTATGCCTGGGAGCGGCCAGCAGTGGTTAATAAAATGTTGTACAAATGTTCTCTCAGTCTTGTTTTAAACTTTCTGGTGGTGGAACCAACGTATTTGAGCTTACAAGCAGTGCACTCAATCACATAAACCACATGCTCTAAATTGCAGTTTACAAAACTTTTAATTGAAAATATTTTAGAATTGTTGTTATTAGAAAAAATAATTTTTTTAGAGGCAAATGGACATGTGCTGCATGAAAGCAAGACACATTTGTGAAAACCACTCACTGATAACCATGTGTTTTTATAGAGGGACTGGGATTAAAAAGACTGGGGGACAGTTTATTTCCGATTGTGGGTGCTCTACGAGGCACCACTCTGATACTTTAAAAAAAAAAAAAGTCCATAGTACTGTCCTCTCTCAGGATATCAATATTTCTTTTTACTATGTCCGAAATAGCTGGATAATGGGTATTGTAGGTGAGGACTAATGTTGGAATCTGCGTATTCATTTTTTATATATTTTTATTTCAACCAGAATTATTTTTTTTTGGAGATTAGATCCTCTCTATTTTTATTATCCACAATGCTCTTCGCATGATTAAGGCTATGTGCACACAAAGCGTTTTTGATGCCTTTTCACGTCGGTTTTCCCGCTGGGAAAACGCTTGTTAATAGGTCTGCCAGCTATAGCAATGGTAATCCTGATGTGCTGTGCACATGATGTGGAAATTTCCGCTCAGGATTACAATTGCAGAAAAAAACACAGCATTGAACCGCAGCAAGCCCGCAAGTATAATATCTATACCTGCGGATTTGCTGTTTCAATTAAAGCCAATGGACGCAAATTTGCGCAGGAAACGCGCTGCGGGTGGTACCCAGGTCCGGAGAGGAGGACTACTACTTCTCTTATCCGATCGCCGCTCCCACTAATAACATTGAGAGCGGTACGTCTGGGGAGAGCAGTAGTCGGCTGTGCCCAGCCCACAGTAAAAAAAAAAGACAAAAAAAGTAAAAATAATACAAAAAAAGTATACTCACCTGTCCGTCTCCCCCCGCTCTCCCCCTGGTCCCTGGCGGCGGTCATTTTTCCAAGAAAAACTAAAACACTTGGTTCAGGAGGGAATAGCATTGGGTATTTTAACAAAAAAAGAATCTGAATTCATTATTGTAAATCATCCAACTATACTTATTATTCATGCATTACCCAAAACACACAAAAAAGAAAAACTACCACTGATGCATCCAATTGCTGCAGGCATAGGCTCCTTTAGCGAACGCCTTGGACAGTGGCTGGATTCAGCTCTCCAACTACTTGTCCTACGTATCCCAGGTTCCATTCAAGATTGCTGTGATGTTTTGAGCTGGAGTGGAACTATATACAAGCATCCCGCACCACGTTGCTATTTCTGCAGTTGATCATCACCTGTCCAAATTTAGTTCTTACTCTCCTGATCTACAGTCATTCATTAAATCTGTTCAATAAAATATTTTTTCTCCAAAACAGCGGAGTTTCCATGGGGGCTAAATTCTCCCCATCAGTAGCGAACATCGGAATGGCATGGTGGGAGGAGTGTTTTATTATTATAGCGCCATTAATTCCATGGCGCTTTACATGTGAAAAAGGGGTACACATAGCAAACAACAAGTACAATAGTTCGAACAAATACAAGTCGCCGACTGGTACAGGAGGAGAGAGGACCTTGCCTGCTAGGGCTCACAATCTAGAAGGATGGGGGGTTAGGATACAGTAGGTGAGGGAACAGCTGGTCGTGCAGCGAGGGTTACTGCAGGTTGTAGGCTTGTCGGAAGTGGTGGTCTGCAGGTTCTTTTTGAAGGTTTCCACGTTAGGGCGAGAGTCTGAAATGTTGGGGTAGAGAGTTCCAGAGTAGGGGGGATGCATGGAAGAAACCTTGTATGCGATTGTGGGAAGAGGAGAAAAGAGGGGAGTAGAGAAGGAGATCCTGTGAGGATCGGAGCTTGCAGGTAGGTACCATGAGACTAGATCACAGATGTATGGAGGAGACAGTTTGTGGAAGGCTTTGTATGCCAAGGTTAGGGTTTTCTACTGGAGTCTCTGGGCAATGGGGAGCCAGTGAAGGGATTGACAGAGGGGAGAGGTCGGGGAATAGTGGGGGACAGGTGGATTAGTCGGGCAGCAGAGCTAAAGATAGATTGCAGGGGTGCGAGAGCAGTAGAAGGGAGGCCACAGAGCAGGAGGTTGCACTAGTCGAGGCGAGAGATGATGAGGGCATGCACTAGTGTTTTTGCAGATTCATGGTTGAGGAATGTACGGATCTTGGAAATATTTTTGAGTTGGAGCCAGCATGACGTGGAAAGGGCATGGATATGAGGTTTGAAGGAGAGATCAGTTAAGGATTACCCCGAGGCAGAGAGCTTGCAGGAGTGGGGAGAGTGGACAGCCATTGACTTTTATAGATTGGTTAGGTGGGGGGTTGAGTGAGATGGTGGAAAGATGATGAATTCAGTTTTATACATATTAAGTTTTAGGAATCTAGCAGAGAAGAAAGATGAAATAGCGGACAGACATTGCGGGATTCTGGTTAGTAAGGAGGTGATATCAGGTCCAGAGAGGTAGATCTGTGTGTCATCAGCATAGAGGTGATACTGAAAGTCGTGACACTCTATGAGCGGCCCCAGGCCAAAGGTGTAGATGGAGAAGAGCAAGGGTCCTAGAACTGAGCCTTAGGGGACACCAACAGATAGGGGGCGAGATGAGGAGGTGGTGTGTGAGTGGGAGACGCTGAATGTCCGGTCTGTTAGGTATGAGGAGATCCAAGTCTGTAGTAAGAGGGAATGGTCCAGTGTGTCAAAAGCAGAGGACAGGTCCAGGAGGAGGAGAACAGAGTAGCGTCGCTTGGATTTGGCAGTCAGTACGTCGTTGGTGACTTTAGTCATGGCAGTTTCAGTGGAGCGATGCAATTGAAAGCCAGATTGTAAGCGGTCAAAGAGGGAGTAGGAGGACAGGTGGGAGGAGAGTTCAAAATGGACGTGTTGTTCCAGTAGTTTTGAGGCATAAGGGAGAAGTGAGATGGGGCGATAGCTAGACAGAGTGGATTGGTCAAGGGAGGGCTTTTTGAGGATGTTTGAAGCATGAGGGGAAGACGACAGTTGTTAGTGACAGGTTGAAGAGGTGGGTTAGGGTTGGGATGAAGACTGCGGTGAGGTTTGGGATGAGGTGAGACGGAATTGGGTCAAGTTCACAGGTGGTAAGATGTGACTTGGAGAGTAAAGAGGAAAGTTGATCTTACGTAATGGCAAAGAAGCTTATTTTGGAGGCGGAGAGTCGAGTAGTTATGAGAAGAGGCTATGGGGACTAATGGCCAAAGCTTTGCCTTACGCTGTCAATCTTCTGCTTGAAGAATGATCAAAGTCTTCAGCTAAAATAAGCGAGGAGGAGGAGCTGGAGGATGGAAGAGAGAATTGAAAGTACTGAATAGCTGTTTAGGGTTGTGAGACAGGGAGGATATGAGCAATGAGAAGTAGGCTTGTTTTGCTGCAGTTAGTGTGGACTTGAAAGTAGTGAGGGACTGTTTGAATGTGATGAAGTGCTCGTTGGAGTGGGACCTTTTCCATCTTCGTTCAGCAACTCTGGAAACCCGTCTCAGTTCTTTAGTCAGGCTGGTGTGCCAGGGTAGCCTGTTGATGGTGCAAGCTTTGGTATGTGTGAGGGGGGCGACCAAATTGAGAGCTGCAGCTGTTGTGGTGTTATATAAAGCAGCAGCAGCTGCATCGTGTAAGTAATTTATGTAAGAGGGAGAAGGGATTCAGAGAATGAGTGTTGGTCAAGGAGTTTGAGATTTCTGCGAGCGTGTGCAAGTTTCTGGATGGGGGATTGCAGACCTGGAGAGGAGAGGGGAAAGAATATGAGTAAGTTGTGGTCAGAAAGAGGGAGAGGTGAGTTAGAGAAGTTAGATAGGGAACAGAGGCTGGTGAAGATGAGGTCAAATGTGTGTCCATCTTTGTGAGTGGCTGCGGAACACTATTGAGCGAGGCAGAAAGAGGAAGTGAGGGATAGAAGCTTAGAGTCAGATGATTGGGAAGTGTCAATGGGGATGTTGAAGTTACCCATGATGATAGTGGGGATATCAGCAGAAAGGAAATGGAGTAGCCAGGTGGTGAAGTGGTCTAAGAAGGTGGTAGCTGGCCCTGGGGGGTGGTAAATGACAGCCAGTTGGAGGTTGAAGGGTGAGTAGTTGTGCACACAGTGCACTTCAAAAGAGGGGAGGGTAATGCAGGATGGCAATGGGATATGTGAGAAGGAGCAGTTATCTGACAGAAGAAAGCCAACTCCTCCACCATACTTGCTGCTGGGGCGGGGTGTGTGGGAGAGGTGGAAACCGCCATAAGAAAGTGCAAATGAAGAGGTTGTGTCAGAAGGGGGTGAGCCAGATTTCAGTGATGCCGAGGAAGGAAAGTTTGTTAGTAATGAAAAGATCATGGATGTAGGAAAGTTTGTTGCAGACAGAGTGTGCGTTCCATAGAGCTTCTGTTAGTGGGGCTGGGCGGATGGGTATAAGGTTAGAAAGGTTGCGGAAATGTGTGATCGATCAAGGATGAGAGGTAGATGTGACTGTGGGGATGTGGTGGGTGGGGGGGGCAGGATTTGGGGAGATATCACCAGCAGTGAGGAGGAGTAGAGCAAGTGTTAGTAGGTGAGAGCAGGAGAGAGCATAAGGTGGTTGTCTGGGCTTAGAGACACAGGATTGTATGTTGAGGATCAGTTCTGAGGAGGAGGTGAGATGGATGGGGAGAATGGAGAGACAGATGACCAATTCCTTACTAGGAGTAGGGATTATAGGGGTTAGTAGAAAGTGAAGGACTACAGAGGAGAGAGTGACAACAAACAGGAACATTGTTTACTGTGACTAAGGATCCAGTTACCTTCAGTTACCTTCAGGTTTTATAAATAGTGTCCACAATCCTTTTTGTTCTTCTATTATCATCTATACCAGATTTATTGATGATTAATCATCTGGGGTGGTGAAACTAATGATATTACAGAGTTTTAACTTATTTAAACAACAATGAGTTTAATTTGTGGTTCACCCATACAATAGACATACCATAGACAGAACTAAAATAACATTCCTGGATTTGCAATTAATAGGAGAACACAAGGCTCCCATCCACACAAAAACCTTCAGAAAACCATCTGCAGGAAATACTATTGTTACGGGTCCGGGTGGAGGAACCTCTGTGCCGAGGTGCAAAGAGGGACCCAGAGGGGTGTGACTAAGTATCAACCCGAACCGACCCTGGTCGGACGGCGACTAACGACTCCGTGACCAGGGAGGATCCGGGCAGAGGGACCAGGTGTTACTCTGGGGACGACCTTGTAAGACAGCAGGTGGCTCCCACGGGACAGATGGCTGGGACTGACCAGTAAGATGGATGGACACGGCAAGCAGGCAGAAGTCTCTGGTAGCTGACAGGTGATCACGGTTCGTGACAGCAGAGCAAGTAGTAGTCTCTAGGTTTACCAGGCAGGTGGTCACAGCAAGTGACGGCAGAGTCTCCAGGCAGGCTGGCAGGAAACAGGCGGGTGCCCCCAGGTGAGCGGGCAGACAGACAAAGCAGGTAACAGGCAGGTAACAGGTGGGCGCTCCCAGGTGAGCGGGCTGACGGACACAGCAGGTAACAGACGGATGCTCCCAGGTGAGCGGACTGACAGACAGGGCAGGTAACAGGCGGATGCTCCCAGGTGAGCGGGCTGACCGACAGGGCAGGTAACAGGCAGGTAACAGGTGAGCGCTCCAGGTGAGCAGGCTGGCAGGCTTGGCAGGTAAAGGGCAGATAACAGGCTGGCAGGCAGGGCGAGGAGTCAGGCTAGCAACGGGACCTGAGGGCTAAAGCAGAGATCAGAAACTGTGCAACAACTTTGCTTGGGCAACTCCATTTTGGAGGAGGTGCCTTATATATGGGAGGTCCTCCGGCAATTGGCCGGGGACTCCTTAGGATGGCGCGCGCAGTCCCTTTAAGAGAGGGGGAGCGCTCGCGCCCTAATCACAGTGCCATGGAAGGAGCGCGCGCCGGCAGCAGCGGGGAGAGAAGCGCTGGAGGACGCCGAGCCAGGAGCGGGAAGGTGTGAGTGACGGAGTCTCTGCCTAGCAAGGGGCAGAGACGCCGATGCTACAGTACCCCCCCTTTAGGCCCCCTCTTTTTTTGGCCTGAAAGAAATTTTTCAAGGAGAAGCGGGGCGTTCATGTTCTCCCTGGGTTCCCAAGTTCTCTCCTCAGGACCAAACCCCTTCCAATCTACCAGAAAAAGGTCTTTCCTCTTACCCTCTTGGTGGCCAGAATACTCTCTACCTCAAAGACGTCCTCAGCGGAAACCAGAGCAGGGGGAGTACCTGGATTGTTGGAAAAAGAGTTAAAGACAATGGGTTTGAGGAGAGATACGTGGAAGGAGTTGGGAATCCGTAAGGTGGCCGGGAGTTTTAATTTGTAGGCCACTGGATTAATTTGCTTGAGGATTTCGAAAGGGCCGATGAAGCGAGGACCTAACTTGTAGGAGGGTATCTTGAGCCGCACATGTTTGGAGGAGAGCCAAACCTTCTCTCCCAGACGGAATTGAGGCGGATCCAGACGTCTCTTATCAGCATATCTCTTCATCCGCCCAGAGGACTGAAAAAGTGCAGACCTAGTACTCTCCCAAATGGTGGAAAACTCGCTGACAAGAGACTTTGCGGCAGGGTTGTCCACAGAGGCGGAGACGGGAAACGGAATACGGGGAAGTTGGCCATAGACTATAAAGAACAGGGATTTGGAAGAGGATTCACTCTCGTGATTATTATAAGAGAATTCGGCCCAAGGAAGGAGGTCCACCCAATCAGAATGGTGGACATTAACAAAGTGCCGGAGGTAGCTGGTAAGGATCTGATTGATCCGCTCCACTTGACCATTGGACTGAGGATGGTAAGCGGAGGAGAAATCCAAGGTGACAACCAGGAGTTTACATGTCGCTCTCCAGAAGCGTGAGGTGAACTGAACCCCTCGATCCGACACGATGTGGAGACCATGGAGACGGAAGATATGGCGGATAAAGTCTTTAGCCAGCTCAGGTGCAGACGGGAGACCAGGCAGGGGAATGAAGTGGGCCATTTTTGAGAAGCGGTCCGCGACCACCCAAATGACAGTACACCCGGCAGAAACAGGGAGGTCGGTAATGAAGTCCATAGCGATGTGTTGCCACGGGGCAACAGGTACGGGAAGCGGCAGGAGATGACCGGCTGGTAAGTGTCTGGGAACTTTGTTGCGGGCACAAGATGAACAGGCTGAGACGAAGTCTACCACATCCTTACGCAGGGTAGGCCACCAGTAATGCCGGGAAATGAGCAGGAAGGTCTTCTTTTGGCCAGCATGGCCAGCTAGTTTAGAAGAATGACCCCAGCGAAGAACCTTCTCACGGTCTGGTACCGCTACGAACGTCTTACCGGGTGGAAGACGAGACAAATCCAAGGGGGCCACATTCATCACCTTGGAGGGGTCGATGATGTGCATAGGCTCCTCCTCTTGATCGGAGGACAGGAAGGATCGGGACAAGCCATCAGTTTTGACATTCTTGTCCGCCGGGCGGAAATGAAGGATGAAGTCGAAGCGGGCGAAGAACAAAGACCACTAGGCCTGACGCGGATTAAGTCTCTGGGCATTTTGGAGATATGCCAGATTTTTGTGATCTGTGTAGATGATCACCGGGTATAGAGCCCCTTCAAGCAGATAGCGCCACTCCTCCAGCGCCAATTTGACGGCTAGCAATTCTCGGTCTCCTATGGAGTAGTTGCGCTCAGATGAGGAGAAGATTTTGGAGAAGAAGCTGCAGGTTACCATTCTCCCGGAAGAAGATTTTTGTGTGAGCACCGCCCCGGCTCCGGAGGAGGAAGCATCAACCTCCAGGTAGAATTGTTTATTACAATCCGGACGGTGCAGTACAGGGGCAGTGGAGAAGGCTTGCTTTAAGGAAAGGAAGGCCTCCTCAGCTTCGGGTGACCATTGCTTGGGATTTGCTCCCTTACGGGTGAGCGCAGATATGGGAGCCGTCCGAGACGAGAAGTGTGGAATGAAGAGACGATAGTAATTGGCGAAGCCCAGGAATCGCCTTCAACCCCTCAGGACGGGGCCACTTTAGGACAGCAGAGAGTTTCTCGGGATCCATTCGCAAGCCTGTCTGGGAGATAACATAGCCTAGGAATGGAAGAGAGGTCTGTTCTAAGAGGCACTTCTCGTATTTAGCATAGAGGTGGTTCTGCCTGAGCCTAAGCAGGACCTGACGAACATCTCTCCGGTGTGAGGGAAGATCCGGAGAGAGAAGACCAAGATGTCGTCCAGGTATACCACCACGCAGGAGTAAAGAAGATCACGGAAGATGTCGTTGACCAGTTCTTGGAAGATGACGGGAGCATTGCAGAGACCTAAGGGCATCACACGGTATTCATAGTGACCGTCCCGAGTATTGAATGCCGTCTTCCACTCGTCTCCTTGCCAGATACGGACCAGGTTATATGCTCCACGTAGATCCAGCTTGGAAAAGATCCTGGCGCCTTTAAGGCGATCAAACAACTCGGAGATGAGTGGCAGGGGGTATTTATTCTTTTCCGTGATCTGATTGGGTCCTCTATAGTTAATACAGGGGCGTAGCGAGCCATCCTTTTTTTTGACAAAGAAGAATCTGGCGCCGGCCGAGGAGGTAGACTTCCGGATGAATCCCCTAGACAGATTCTCTTCAATGTACTCAGACATGGCCGGGGTTTCGGCCGCGGACAACGGGTAAATACGGCCAAGGGGTGGAGTGGCGCCAGGTACCAGGTCGAGTGGGGAATCATATGGCCTATGAGGTGGCAAAGTTTCTGCTTCTTTTTTACCGAAGACGTCAGCATAGGACCAATAAGGAGCCGGAAGACCGGGTAAATTAGCTGGGGTAGGTGGTGGACGAATCAGATGAACCGGAACCAGGAAGGTCTTGTGGCAGTCCGGCCCCCACCGGAGTACTTCATCGGATTGCCAGTTCAACACGGGTTCATGTGTCTGGAGCCAAGGTAGGCCTAGCAATAGGGAGTGAGAGAGTCCAGGTAGCACATGGAAGGAAATTTTCTCAGAGAGCAGCATTCCCACCTGCAGGGTTATGGGTTCCGTGACGAGCAGGATGGTCACCGGAAGGAGTCTTCCATCCACGGAGGCGACTGACAATGGTTCAGCCAGAGACTTGGTGGGGATATGATATTTCTCAACCAGGGACTGGGAAATGAGGTTTCCAGCAGCTCCAGAATCCAGATGAGCGAGTTCAAAGTGACGGCTCTCTCCCCAGGAGATAGAGACAGACATAGTCAGGGATGGAGAGGGTTTACTTTTGTATAGGGCGACCTCTCCGAGCGGTCCTAGACACTGGAGTTTCCCGGCCTCTCTGGGCAGGAACGGATCAGGTGCTCCTTACTGCCGCAATAGAAACAGCTCCCCTCGGCTCGGCGTGACTCCTGGCGAGATTTGACCATCTTGGTCTGGTCGATCTGCATGGGCTCAGGTGAGTGCGCCCGAGGAGTAACAGATGAGGAGACAGGTCTCTGGAAAGTAGGAGCAAGGCGGGGAAACCTTCTCTCACAGGTGGTCTCTTTGGTGTGCTCTTGAAACCGGATGTCCGGGTAGCCAGCGACACCAGGTCATCCATCGTAGTAGGAATGTCCCGACCGGCGAGCTCGTCTTTAATCCGGCCAGAAAGGCCTTCCCAGAAGATGGACACTAGGGCCTCGTTATCCCAGGCAAGCTCAGAAGCGAGGGTGTGGAACCGTATGGCATATTGGCCCACGGTGAGACTCCCTTGGCGGAGACGTAGCAGAGAGGAGGCTGATGAGGTCTTACGTCCTGGTTCATCGAAGACTTTCCGGAATGCCATGAGGAAAGACGACAGGTCGGACACCAGGGGGTCTCCTCTCTCCCACAGGGGATTTAGCCATTTAGACATCACGTGACCCCCGGCTGCAGCCTGCTCTGACATCCGCTGATGTCACATCAAAAAAAAAAAAAACTAAGCAAAAAACAATGCTTTATCATCATACCGCCAAACAAAAAAATGGAATAACACGCGATCAAAAAGACGAATGTAAATAAAAATGGTACCGCTGAAAACGTCATCTTGTCCCACAAAAAACAAGCCGCCATTCAGCTCCATCTCAGAATAAAGCGATACAAAAAAATTATTTTTTCTAGAAAAGTTTTTATTGTGTAAAAGCGCCAAAATATAAAAAACAACATAAATACGGTACCGCTGTAAAGGTACTGACCTGAAGAATAAAGTTGTCTTATCAAATTTACCAAACGTGGAACGGCAAAAAAAAAAATTCCTGAATTGCTGGTTTTTGTTTATTCTGCCTCCCAAAAATCGGAATAGAAAGCGATAAAAAAAAGTCACATGCCCGAAAATGGTAGCAATAAAAACTTCAACTTGTCCTGCAAAAAACAAGCCATCACATGACTCTGTTGGCCAAAATATGGAAAAATTATAGCTCTCAAAATATGGAGATGCAAAAACTAGTCTTTGCAAAAAAGCATCTTTTAGTGTGTGACAGCTATCAATCATAAAAACCCAATATGAATCTTGAACTGCTGTAATCGAACCGACCCGAAGAATAAAGTTGTCTAATCACTTATACCACATGAGGAATGGTGTAAAAAAATAAACTCTAGGGTTAGGGTTGTGCTAGGGTTAGGGTTGGGCTAGGGTTAGGTTTGTGGTTAGGGTTGGGGTAGGGTTAGGGTTGGGGCTAGGGTTAGGGTTAGGGTTGGGCTAGGGTTAGGGTTGGGCTAGGGTTAGGGTTGGGGTTAGGGTTGGGGTTAGATTTGGGATTTTATCAAAAGTAAAGAAAAAAAAAATGATGACAATATGGCGACCTGTGTTGAGCGCAAGTGCTCGCTACTTGAGTTTGCATCGGGTGCTCGGGTATGCACTGAGTATCGCAGGTGTTCGAGTGACATGCTCGAGTCTCTGCACCATATGCTTCGCAGCCAAAAAAAACATTGCTGGGATCGCCTGCCATGCAGGAGCGATCCCCGCATGTTTTTTTTTGGGTGTCTAACAACCGTAAAACATGCAGGGCAGGGACTCAAGCATGTTACTCGAGCACCCGTGATATATGGTGCATACCCGAGTACACAATGCAAACTCAAGTAGCGAGCACTTGCGCTCAAGACTAATGACAATTTATTCAACATGATGACCTAATGTTATCAAATTCTGTCATACCTCTGGGTTCAAAATATACACTATACCCCTTGATAAAATCCTTGAGGGGTCTAGTTTCCAAAATGGAGTCAATTGTGGGGGGTTTCCACTATTTAGGCACATCAGGGGCTCCCGAAATGCGACATGGCATCCGCTCTTGATTCCAGACAATTTTGCGTTCAAAAAGTCACACAGTGCTCCTTCCCTTCTGAACCCTGACATGCGCCCAAACAGTGTATTTTGCCCACATATGGGGTATTGGCGTACTCAGGAGAAATTTCAAAACAGTTTTTAGGTTCCAATTTCTCCTCTTACCCTTGTGAAAGTAAAAAATTTGGGGCTAAAAGATCATTTTTGTGGAAAAAGTTAGATTTTTTTATTTTCACGGCTTCATGTTTTAAACTTCTGTGAAGCACCTGGGGTTAAAGGTTCTCACCACACATCAAGATAAGTTCCCTCAGGGGTCTAGTTTCCAAAATGGTGTCACTTGTGGGGGTTTTACACTGTTTAGACACATCAGGGGCTCTCCAAATGCAACATGGCGTCCGCTAATTATTCAAGCAAATTTTACATTCAAAAAGTCAAATGGCGCTCCTTCCCTTCCGAACCCTGCTGTACGCCAAAGCAGTGGTTTGCCCCACAAATGGGGTATTGACTTACTCAGGAGAGATTGCACAACAAGTTGCATGGTGCAATTTCTCCTGCTACCCTTATGAAAATGCAAAACTGGGGGCTGAAAAATATTTTTGTGGGAAAAATGTGAAAATTTTATTTTCACGGCTACATGTTATAAGCTTCTGTGGGGGGTTCAAGGTGCTCACCACACATCTAGATAAGTTCCCTGAGGGGTCTAGTTTCAAAAATGGTATCACTTATGGGGGGTTTCCACTGGTTAGGAACATCAGAGGCTCTCTAAACGCAACATGGCATCCGCTAATTATTCAAGCAAATTTTACATTCAAAAAGTCAAATGGCGCCTTTTCCCTTCTGAGCCCTGCTGTGCGCCCAAACAGTGTTTTTTAATCACGTATGAGGTATCTGCGTGCTCAGGGGTAATTGCACAACAAATTTTGGGGTCCATTTTTTCCTGTTACCCCTGCAAAAATAAAAAAAAATGGGGTCTAAAGTAAAATTTTTGTGAAAAAAGTTAAATGTTCACTTTTTTCGTTCCCATTCCAAAAATTCCTGTGAAGCATCTGAAGGGTTAACAAATTTCTTGATTGTGGTTTTCAGCACCTTGAGGGGTGCAGTTTTTAGAATGGTGTCAATTTGGGGTATTTTCTGTAATAAAGGCTCCTCAAAGTCACTTCAAATGTGATGTGGTCCCTAAAAAAATGGTTTTGTAAATTTTGTTTGAAAAATGCGAAATCGCTGTTCAACTTTTAACCCTTATAGCGCACTAATGAAAAAAATGTTGGATTCCAAAATTGTGCTGATGTAAAGTAGGCATGTGGGAAATGTTATTTATTAACTATTTTGTGTAACATATCTCTCTGATTTAACGAAATAAAAATTTAAATTTTGAAAATTGTGAAATTTTCAACATTTTCACCAAATTTCCAATTTTTTCACGAATAAATGCAAGTGATATCGAATAAATTTTACCACT
The DNA here is from genome assembly GCF_046119375.1 of Phyllobates terribilis. NCBI lineage: Eukaryota > Metazoa > Chordata > Amphibia > Anura > Dendrobatidae > Phyllobates > Phyllobates terribilis. The sequence goes on along the minus strand of NW_027362783.1, from coordinate 17,314,214 downwards.
GTCATGAAGTACAATATGTCACGAAAAAACAATCTCTGAATCAGGGGGATCCGTTGAAGCGTTTCAGAGTAATTACCTCATAAAGTGACAGTGGTCAGAATTGTAAAAATTGGTTGGTCATTAACGTGCAAACCACCCTGGGGGGGGGGGGGAGTAGGGCTATGTGCCCACGATGCAGAAATGCTCCGAATTTTTCCTGAGCGTTTCTGCATCTCCCTGGCAGAAAAAAACGCATGCAGATTGTACATGCGTTTTTCTTGCCAGGTACATGCGGATGTGAAGCGTTCTTCACATGCATTTCTGCATGCAGGTTGACAAGCGCTTTCCAAGCGATTTTAGCATCACTTGGAAAGTGCTTGTCAACTTTATATAGTGTGACCGAAAGAATGTTTAAAAATAAATCTATACTTACCTTCCGATGGCCCCCGCAGTCTTGCTTCACTCCGTCCTCTCATGCCAGCAGATCGCGGTACACTGAAGGACCTGCCGACGTCAGCGTCACGTGACCAGTCACATGACTATGACATCAGCGCAGGTCCTCCAGTCCATCGCGATCTGCCGGCATGAGAGGACGAGCGCACCGGGGGCCACCAGAAGGTAAGTATCATATTTATTTTTTATTTTATTGTTTTTTTTACAGTTTTCTATGGTACCCAGGTCCAGAGGAGAGTCTCCTCTCCTCCACACCCGGGTACCATCCGCATATATTCCGCATGTGCTTATCTATTGAAGCGTAATCCATTCGTTCTAATGCAAATCCATGGCGGCGAAAACGCAGCACTTCCGTAAAATAATTGGTAGTGCTGCGTTTTTTTCTGCAATGATAATCCGCAGCGGCAATTTCCGCAGCATGTGCACAGCACATGCGGATTATCATTGGGGAACATGGCAGGCCTTCTACCATGCGTTTTTTAAGTGTTTCTGCAGCGTTTTTGCCGCTGCGGAAATGCTTAAAAAACGCATCGTGGGCACACAACCTAAAGCGGTTAAGCTAAAATGTTACTTCAGACTCAAATTTTAGCCTGCACAATGTATTATGCAATTTCTCCTGAACGCAGGATCACCCCATATAAAGCAGACACTTATATTTTATAGCTATATACATCTCATTAAGGGTATACAATTAAGTTTAAAAATTGCAAATTTTTTCTAAATTTTCAGAAAATTTGGAATACTTTCATAAATAACGACTAAACAACTGATCCAGTACGAACAGGTGCAATGTTTTACAAAAACAAAATTACAATCTCAGAATCACTGGCAGAAGAAGAAGCATTTAAGGGTATGTGCACACGATGCAGAAATGCTCAGGATTTTTTCCTGAGCGTTTCTGCATCTCTCTGGCAGGAAAAAACGCATGCGGATTGTACATGCGGTTTCCTGCCAGGGACATGCGGAAATGAAGCGTTCTTCACATGCATTTCCGCATGCGGGTTGACAAGCGCTTCCCAAGAGATTTTAGCATCACTTGGAAAGTGCTTGTCAACTTCACACTATATAAATCCATGCAACCGGCATGGATTTATATAGTGTGTGAATGTCAAAAAATAAAAAATAAATCTATACTTTACCCTCTGATGGCCCCCGGTGTCCTGCTTCGCTCGGTCCCGGCTGCCGGCAGTGAAGACTTTAGGACCTTCCGACGTCAGCGTCACGTGACCCGTCACATGACTCTGACGTCAGCGAAGGTCCTTCATTCAACCGCGAAGTGCCCGGGAAGCCGGCAGGACGCAGCGCGGGCCGTCAGAAGGTGAGAATATATATATTTTTTATTTTATTCTTTTTTTTTTAATGGTACCTGGGTCTGGATGAGAGTCCTCTCATCCACACCCGGGTACCATCCGCACATTAGACCGCATTAAAAGCGCATCAACATATACAGTGATGCGGATTCCATGCGGTCTAATGCACGTCAATGGCGGCAAAAGAGCAGCGTTTCCGTAAAATTAATTGACATGCTGCGGATTTTTGACCGCAGCGTTTACGCTGCGGAAAAATCCGCATCATGGGCACAGCACATGCGGATTTCCATTGGGGAACATTGCTGCCCTTCTACCATGCGTTTTTAATGCGTTTCCGCGGCGTTTACGCAACTGCAAAAACGCCGCGGAAACGCATGAAAAACGCATCGTGTGAACTTAGCCTTAAAGTTATTACCACATAAAATGACATGTCATGCTTAAAAATGTGGCTGTCAGGTTAATGCTGATTACAAGACAGGGTTAAGAAACATGGAATGATAATGTGCAGTACATACCAATTGGTGAAGGGTCCTCTTCCTCTTCCTCTGTAAAGTAATGAAACACTTATTAGTTATTAGTCAGGGTGATAAAATATATATATATATATATATATATATATATATATATATATATATATATATATATATATATACACAGGTGCATCTCACTAAATTAGAATATCATCAAAAAGTTAACAGGTGCATCTCACTAAATTAGAATATCATCAAAAAGTTAATTTATTTCAGTTTTCCAATACAAAAAGTGAAACTCATATATTATATAGAGTCATTACAAACAGAGTGATCTATTTCAAGTGTTTATTTCTGTTAATGTTGATTATGCATTACAGCCAAGGAAAATACAAAAGTCATTATCTCAGTAAATTAAAATAATTAACAAAAAACACCAGCAAAGGCTTCCTAAGCGTTTAAAAAGGTCCCTTAGTCTGTTTCAGTAGGCTCCACAATCATGGGGAAGACTGCTGACTTGACAGATGTCCAGAAGGCAGTCATTAACACAATTCACAAGGTCCCAGAGTTTCAATTTTCATTTGGAAATCAAGGTCCCAGAGTCTGAAGGAAGAGTGGAGAGGCCACAATCCAATGCTGTTTGAGGTCTAGTGTGAAGTTTCCACAATCAGTGATGGTTTGGGGAGCCATGTCATTTGCTGGCGTAAGTCCACTGTATTTTATCAAGACCAAAGTCAGCACAGCCATCTACCAGGTAATTTTAGAGCACTTCATGCTTCCCTCTGCCGACAAGCTTTTTGGAGATGGAAATTTCATTCTCCAGCAGGACTTGGCACCTGTCCACACTGCCAAAAGTACCAATACCTGGTTTAAAAACAACAGTATCACTGTGCTTGATTGGCCAGCAAACTCACCTGACCTTAACCCCATAGAGAATCTATGAGATATTGTCAGGAGGAAGATGAGAGACTCCAGACCCAGCAATACAGACGAGCTAAAGGCTGCTATTAAAGCAATCTGGGCTTCCATAACACCTCAGCAGTGCCACAGGCTGATTGCCTCCATGCCACATTGCCGCACTGAGCAGTAATTGATGCAAAAAGAGCCCCGACCAAGTATTGAGTGCATTTACTGAACATACATTTCAGTAGGCCAACAATTTGGATTTTACAAACATTTTTCAAGCTGTTGTTATAAAGTATTCTAATTTACTGAGATAATGACTTTTGTGTTTTCATTGGCTGTAAGCCATAATCAACAACATTAACAGAAATAAACACTTGAAATAGATCACGCTGTTTGTAATGACTCTATATAATATGAGTTTCACTTTTTGTATTGAAAAACTGAAATAAATTAACTTTTTGATGATATTCTAATTTAGTGAGATGCACCTGTATATGTATATGTATATGATATATACATACTGTATATACATATATATTCCATGCTCACCATAAATGAGTAGACACCATTTGAAAAGTCATTGGACACAACAATTTCAAACATTTTGACAAGACTAAGTTTCACAGAACATTTTTGTAACCCAAAACAAGCAAGTAAGATTAATATTATAAAAAATCTTCAGTTGCACTCAAATTAGTTGATGCAAACATGAATACACCCCACATAAAAAAACACTACATCTAGTATTTTGCCTGACTTTCATGGTTTCTAAAGACAGAAAGTCATCTAGGAGTGGAATAAACAACTTGGCGACATAAACCGACCTTTATAGAGCCTGGATGCTGGATGCAGCGTGATGCTCAACTTATCTCTTCAGAATTCCCCATAGGTGTTTCATTTGGGTTTAGATTAGAAGACATACTTGCACACAAGGGGAGAAAAAGAGGAATGAGGGCGGCCATGCATACCAGGATGAGGGATGAAGGGATGAAGGGTGTCATGCATACCAGGATGAAGGGTGCCATGCATACCAAGATTAGGGAGAGCATACATACCGGGATGAGGGGGGCCATGCATACCAGGATGAGGGGGGCCATGCATACCAGGATGAGGGGGGTCATGCATACCAGGATGAGGGATGAGGGGTGACATGCATACCAGGATGAGGGATGAAGGGTGCCATACATACCAGGATGAGGGATGAAGGGTGCCATACATAACAGGATGAGGGATGAAGGATGACATACAAACCAGGAAGAGGGATGAGGGGGGCCATGCATACCAGGATGAGGGATGAAGGGTGCCATGCATACCAAGAAAGGGGATGAGGGGTGCCATGCATACCAGGAAGAGGGATGAGGGGGGCCATCCCTTTTCAATTCAGTTCACGCTGAACTTTCCTCTCACCTCTCATCTCTCTCTTCGACAACTGACAATCTGGCTTCCGCCCCCACCATTCCACCAAATCTGCACTTACCAAAATTATTAACCAAAATTACTAATGACTTACTTACAGCCAAAGCAAATAGACAATTCCCTGTACTCCTTCTTCTTGACCTGTCCTCTGCCTTCGACACAGTTGATCACTGCCTCCTACTACAGATCCTCTCTTTCTTTGGGTCAAAGACCTTGCCCTATCTTGGATATCCTCATACCTTTCTAACCGCACTTAGCGTCACCCTCTCCCACACTACCTCCTCATTCCGCCCCCTCTCAGTTTTAGTCCCTCGAGGCTCTGTCCTAGGACCCCTACTCTTTTCAATCTATACCCTTAGGCTGGGACAGCTCATAAAATCCCATGGCTTCCAGTACCATCTGTACGCTGATGACACCCATATCTACATCTCTGGCCCAGATGTCACCTCTCTGCGGTCCTTAATCCCAGAATGTCTATCAGTCACATCCTCCTTGTCCACGATGTCAATTTCCCAAGCTCAATGTGGACAAAGGTGAATTCATCATCTTTCCCTCATCACACATATCTTCCCCACCTGATCTATCTATCACAATAAATGACATCACACTTTCCCCTGTACCGGCAATCTGCTGCTTCGGAGTAACCCTTGACTCTGCCCTGTCCTTCAAGCCCCACATCCAAGCTCTCGCCACCTTCTGTCGCCTACAGCTCAAAAATATTTCCAGAATCCGTCCTTTCATCAACCCTCAATCTACTAAACTGCTTGTGTATGCCCTCATCATCTCCTGCCTCAACTACTGCAACACTCTCCTCTGTGGCCTACCTGCTAAGACTCTCGCACTCCTCCAGTCCATCCTTAACTCTGCTGCGCGACTAGTTCACCTCTCGCCTCACTACTCCTCTGCTTACCCACCTTTGCAAATACCTTCACTGGCTCCCATTTGCCCTGCATATCCAGTTCAAAGTACTAACACTGACCTACAAAGCCATCCATATCCTTTCTCCTTCGTACATCTCTGAACTAATCTTCTAATATATTGCCTTACGTAATCTCCGGTCCTCCCAAGACCTCTTTCTATTCTCCACACTTCTTCGTTCCTCACGCAACCGCCTCCAAGATTTCTCCCGAATATCTCCCATGCTATGGAATTCTGTGCCTCAACACATCAGATTAGCCTCCACATTTGGATCCTTGAGACTGAACCTGAAAACCTACCTCTTCAAACAAGCTTACAGTCCGCCATGACCTTGCTTGCTGCCACCTCAACACTGGAGCTACCGCAACCCCCCAAAACTACTGTCGCCTTCCCCATTCCTGTAGAATGTAAGCCCGCAAGGGCAGGGTCCTCTTCCCTCTGTACCAGTATATCATTGTTTGTTACTGTAAGTGATGTTTGTATTTGGTATGTAACCCCTTCTTATGTACAGTACCATGGAATCAATGGTGCTATATAAATAAATAATAATTGGCCACAGTCAGGATGGGTGTCAAGGCATCTGTCCGCTATAGGGGCGCACTGTAAGGAAAACCTATACTGTATAGTATACGTTTCATTGCTGTGGCCTTCTGTGTAAAAGGGAACAGCTCACTGAATTTTACTTTTCCATATTTTTGCAAAGTTTTTAATTTATTTTTTTATGTTGTTCACTGAAGGCATTAACTTCAATTTTATAAATCAGTTTATTTCGAATGAAACGATAACAAATATGTGTACTTCTTTTATTTTTGTTTATATATAAATATACCTATTTATTTGTATTTTTTTTTATTTTTATCATTCTAATTTTTTTTTAATATTTTAACAATTTACTTTTTTTTCCACTTTTTTACTTAGTCCTTCTATGGGACTTTAACTTTTATTACTCTGATTACTGGTACAATGCATTTCAATGCACCAACACTGCAATGCATTATACCTGTCAGTATTAAGCTATGTTCACACATTGCGTTTTTGATTAGTGTTTTTTATGGAAATTAACCTTCACCCACTGGCCATTTTCTGCTTTTGCACTTCCGTTATTTTGTTCCCCTTCTTCCAGAGCCATAATTTTTTTTATTTTTCTGTCAATATGGATGTGTAAGGGCTTGTTTTTTGCCGGGCGAGTTGTACTTTTGAACAACACCATTGATTTTACCATATACAGTGTTGGGCAACCCCGAACAGTAAAGTTCGGTGTCCGTACCAAACATCTACTGTTCGGTCCCGGACTCCGAACACAGACTTCCTATGGAAGTCTGTGTTACTGTTCGGGTTCAGGCATGACAGCGCAGGAAACACAGGCTCTAATAGGCGGTAATTGCATACCTGTAATAAAAATAAAATAATAAACCAACCTCATCCTTACCTTGCTGACGCAGTCCAAATAACAAAGGTCCCACAAAGATTGCATGAACACAGCATCCACATAGTATGTGACTGCCCTGATCATTTGCCGGCAATACACTGACTCAGTGTATTCCCGGCAAATGAGGTCAGTGCACGCGCAATGAGTATTCTCCCACGCTTGCAATGAGGTGAACTCAGTTCAATTAATTGTATGCGTGTGAAAATACTCACTGTGCATGCGGTGACCTGTTTTGCAGGGAATACACTGAGTGATTGTATTGCCGACAAATGATAAGGGCAGTCACATACTATGTGGCTGCTCTGTTTATACAATCTTTGTGGGACCTTCGTTATTTGGACTGGGTTGGCAAGGTAAAGATGAGGTTGGTTTATTATTTTATTTTTATTAAAGGGGACCGTCCAACATACTTTAAATGGGACAGTTTCCATCCAAAACACATAAAAAAATTATAAATCTAATGTCTACAGCCAAGCCATCAGATGCAATCGGGTATGTTCCAACCCTATGGATAGAGACAAACACCTTGGTGGCCTCAAAGACTTTTTTGAATCAGGGCTACCATCCAAAAAAATTGAGAACCAGATTACAAGAGCCACCAGAATATCAAGGAATCACCTCCTACATTACAAAACTAAACAAAAAAGCAACCAGGTTCCTCTAGTAGTCACCTACAATCCCAATCTGGAGGCACTAAGGAGATATGCATGGAAACTACAACCCTTATTACAAAAAGATGCCCGATTACAATCCATATTTCCAGACCCCCCACTTTTGTGTTTCAGGCAGCCCCCAAATCAAAGAAGCATCATTGTCAGAAGCTCCCTGTATCTCCACCAGCTACAGGTACCTTTCCCTGCAACCATAAAAAATGTAAAATCTGTCCGTTTATAATGACCATAGACAAGATAAAATCCCCAATTCACATCAGAACTGCAATATCCCAGGTACTTTCAGCTGTATCACATCTAATGTAGTGTACTTAATTATATGTACCAACTGGGGTCTGTATGTAGGCGAGACAGGGCAAAAACTTAGCACAAGGATAAATCATCGCCACACAATAAAAGAAAAAAGAATAGATCTGCCTGTGTCCAAGCATTTTTGTCTCCCTGATCACAGCATCAAGGACATGAAATTACTGGTATTAAAAGGTAATTTCAAATCTCAGAGAGACAGAAGAGTCTGGGAATATAAACTAATGGTGACCTTTGACACCTTCAGAGCAGGAATGAATGTATGGATTTATGTCATTCTACATCAACTAAGGAATGTGCCCATTAGACTTGTGGGGTCATCACAACACTAGACCCAGTCACAGGACAATAAAACCTTCACACTCCTCATCTATGAACTGCTAAAATATTTACACGCAGAACTGTTAGTAATAGCTCTGCTTTTCATCACCTTTCTCATCTACTGCATTATTTCTGTGTCCTATTGTGTATAAATATTTGACTTCATATTTTGGGGTATACTAGCCTGATGAAGAGAACTGAGTAGTCTCAAAAGCTTGCAACTTGTTACCATCTTTTCAGTTAGCCAATAACCCCTTTACCCCCGAGGGTGGTTTGCACGTTAATGACCAGGCCAATTTTTACAAATCTGACCACTGTCACTTTATGAGGCAATACCTCTGGAACCCTTTAATGGATCCTGCTGATTCTGAGATTGTTTTTTCGTGACATACTGTACTTCATGATAGTGGTAAAATTTCTTTTATATCACTTGCATTTATTGGTGAAAAAATCAGAAATTTGCCGAAAATTTTGAAAATTTCACAATTTTCAAAATTTGAATTTTTATGGCTTTAAATCAGAGAAATATATCACACAAAATAGTTGATAAATAACATTTCCCACATGTCTACTTTACATCAGCAGTTAGGGAGTTATAAGTATTAAAAGTTGACCAGCGATTTCTCATTCTTACAACAAAATTTGCAAAACCATTTTTTTAGGGACCACATCACATTTGAAGTGACTTTGAGGGGCCTTTATGACAGAAAATACCCAAAAGTGACACCATTCTAAAAACTGCACCTCTGAAGGTGCTCAAAACCACATTTAAGTAGTTTATTAACTCTTCAGGTGCTTCACAGGAATTTTTGGAATGTGGAAGAAAAAAATGAAGATTTAACTTTTTTCACAAAAATGTTACTTTAGACCCAAATGTTTTTATTTTTGCAGGGGTAACAGAAAAAATGGACCCCAAAATTTTATGTCAAAATTCCCCTGAGCACGCAGATACCCGTTACGTGGGGAAAAAACACTGTTTGGGCGCACAGCAGGGCTCAGAAGGGAAGGAGCCATTTGACTTTTTGAATGTAAAATTTGCTTGAATAATTAGCGGACGCCATGATGCGTTTAGAGAGCCCCTGATGTGCCTAAACAGTGAAAAACCCCAATAAGTGATACCATTTTGGAAACTAGACCCATGAGGAAACTTATCTAGATGTGTGGTGAGCACCTTGAACCCCCAGGTGCTTCACAGAAGCTTATAACATGGAGCCGTGAAAATAAAATGTCCACATTTTTCCCACAAAAATGTTTTTCAGCCCCCAGTTTTGCATTTTCATAAGGGTAACAGGAGAAATTGCACCATGCAACTTGTTGTGCAATCTCTCCTGAGTAAGCCGATACCCCATATGTGAGGGAAAACCACTGCTTTGGCGTACAGCAGGGTTCGGAAGGGAAGGAGCGCCATTTGACTTTTTGAAAGTAAAATTTGCTGAATAATTAGCGGACGTCATGTTGCGTTTGGAGAGCCCCTGATGTGCCTAAACAGTGGAAACACCACATAAGTGACACCATTTTGGAAACTAGACCCCTCAGTGAATTTATCTAGATGTGTGGTGAGCACATTGAACCCCCAGGTGCTTCACAGAAGTTTATAACATGGAGCCGTGAAAATAAAATTTTCACATTTTTCCCACAAAAATGTTTTTTAGCTCCCAGTTTCGCATTTTCATAAGGGTAACAGGAGAAATGTCACCATTCAATTTGTTGTGCAATCTCTCTTGAGTAAGTCAATACCCCATAAGTGGGGGAAAACCACTGCTTTGGCGTACGGCAGGGTTCGGAAGGAAAAGAGCGCCATTTAACTTTTTGAATGTAAAATTTGCTTGAATAATTAGCGGATGTGCCCCTGATGTGCCTAAACAGTGGATAACCCCCCCAAGTCATACGATTTTGGAAACTAGACCCCTCAGGGAACTTATCTAGATGTGTGGCGAGCACCCTTAACCACCAGGTGCTTCACAGAAGTTTATCACATGGAGCCGTGAAAATAAAAAAATCTAACTTTTTCCACAAAAATGATCTTTTAGCCCCAAATTTTTTATTTTCACAAGGGTAAGAGGAGAAAATAGGACCTAAAAACTGTTGTGCAATTTCTCCTGAGTACGCCAATACTCCATATGTGGGGAAAATACACTGTTTGGGCGCACATCAGGGTTCAAAAGGGAAAGGAGCACTGTGTGACTTTTTGAATGCAAAATTGGCTGGAATCAAGAGCGGACGCCATGTTGCATTTCAGGAGTCTCTGATGTGCCTAAATAGTGGAACCCCCCCCCCCCCCCACAACTGACTCCATTTTGGAAACTAGACCCGTCAAGGATTTTATCAAGGGGTATAGTGTACATTTTGAACCCAGAGGTAAGACAGAATTTGATAACATTAGGTCATCATATTGAATAAGTCATTAGTCTTGAGCGTAAGTGCTCGCTACTTGAGTTTGCATCGGGTACTCGGGTATGCACCATGTATCACGGGTGCTCGAGTGACATGCTCGAGTACCTGCATGTTTCACGGTTGTTAGACACCCAAGAAAAAACATTCGGGGATCGCTCATGCATGGCAGGGGATCCCAGCAATGTTTTTTTTGGCCGCAAAGCATATGGGGCAGAGACTCGAGCATGTCACTCAAACACCTGCGATACTCAGTGCATACCCGAGTACCCGATGCAAACTCAAGTAGCGAGCACTTGCGCTCAACACTGGTCGCCATATCGACATCATTTTTTTTTTCTTTACTTTTGAAAAAATCCAAAATTTAACCCCAACCAAAATACAACCCCAACCCTAGCCCAACCATAACCCCAACCCTAGCCCAACCCTAACCCTAGCTCAACCCTAACCCTAGCCCAACCCTAACCCTAGCTCAACCCTAACACTAGCCCAACCCTAACCCTAGCACAACCCTAACCCCAACCCTAATACAACCCTAACCCTAGCACAACCCTAACCCTAAAGTTTATTTTTTTACACCGTTCCTCGTGTGGTATAAGTGATTAGACTACTTTATTCTTCAGGTCGTTGCGATTACAGCGATAACAGATTCATATCAGGTTTTTATGATTGACGTCTGTCACATACTAAAAAGCCCTTTTTTTTTTTTTGCGAAGACTAGTATTTGCATCACCATATTTTGAGAGCTATAAATTTTCCATACTTTGGCCGATAGAGTCATGTGACAGCTTGTTTATTGCGGGAGAAGTTGACATTTTTATTGGCACCATTTTCGGGCATGTGACATTTTTTGATCGCTTTCTATTCCGATTTTTGGGAGGCAGAATAAACAAAAACCAGCAATTCAGGAATTGTTTTTATGGGTTTTTTTTTTATGCATCTCCGTGTGTGGTAAAATTGATAAGGCAGCTTCATTCTTCAGGTCAGTGGTACCAAATTTATATAATTTTTTTTATGTTTTGGCACTTTTACACAATAAAAACTATTTTCTAGAAAAAAAAAATGTTTGTATCGCTTTATTCTGAGAGCTATAACTTTTTTATTTTATGGATGATGGAGCTGTACAGTGGCTTGTTTTTTGTGGGACAAGATGACATTTTCAGCGGTACCATTTTTATTTACATTGGTCTTTTTGATCGCAAGTTATTCCATTTTTTGTTTGGCGGTATGATAAAGCATTGTTTTTTGTTTCATTTTTTATTTTTATTTTTTACTGTGTTTACTAAAGGGGTTAACTAGTGGCACAGTTTTATAGGTCAGGTCGTTCCGGACGTGGCGATTCCAAATATGTGTACTTTTATTGGTTGTTTTTTTCTTCATAATAAATAAATATTATGGGTTCAATATATTTTTATTTTTGGGGGATTTTTTTTTCATTTTTTTAAATATTTTTTATAATTTTTTTTTTTTCACTTTCTTGCACTTTTTTTTACTTTTACACATTGTCCCACTATGGGACTATAGAGAGCAGCAGCTCCCTATGCCATGCAGCCTGTCAGCGCTGCACACAGGGCTCATGCACTGAGCATGACCAAGGTAACGTCCTGCCTCCGGGTGACCCCGATGTTGTCATAACTGCATCGGGTCGTCATGACAACATCCAGAAGCTGCCGCAGACATCGGTGGATGCCGGCAGGAGATGAGTATAGCGATCACCTCCCCCCTTGCCCCTGCAATGCTGGGATCAATTTCGATAGCAGCATTGCGGGGCTTAATATGCAGGGAGCGGTGCGGGTGCAATCGGCGCATGCGTAATAGTATGTATCTGGTCCATAAGTCCCAGGGCGCAGCTACGTACTATTACTGACCTCGTCGGAAAGGGGTTAAAAGGTATCAACCACTGAGGACTCTCAAATCTAAATATTTCTCTATCTATCTATGAATCTATTTATCTATCTTTATATCTATCCATATATCTATTATTTACCTATGTATCTATCCATATATCTATCTATCCGTATATCTATTAATCTATTTGTGTATCTATCCATATATCTATTATCTAGCAATATATCCATATATCTAACTATTATCTATCTATAAATCTATTTATCTACATATCTATTTATCGATCTATTATCTATCTAGATATCAGTATATCTATATATCCATATATCTATCTATTATCTATCTTAGATAATTAGATAGGTCAACAGATAATAAATACATATATGGATAGATAAATAAATAGATAATAGATCCATAGATATATGGATAGCTAGATATATACACACATGGTCAAAATTGTTGGTACCCCTCGTTTAATGAAAGAAAAACCCACAATGGTCACAGAAATAACTTGAATCTGACAAAAGTAATAATAAATTAAAAATCTATGAAAATGAACAAATGAAAGTCAGAAATTGCTTCTCAACCCTGTTTACACAGAAGTTTTAAAAAAATTAAACTCCTGAAATAGGCCTGGACAGAAATGATGGTACCCTTAACTTAATATTTTGTTGAACAACCTTTTGAGGGAATCACTGCAATCAAACGATTCCTGTAACGGTCAATGAGACTTCTGCCCCTCTCAACAGGTATTTTGGCCCACTCCTCATGAGCAAACTGCTCCAGTTGTTTCGTGTTTGAAGGTTGATTTTTCCAGACAGCATGTTTCAGCTCTTTCCAAAGATGCTCAATAGGATTTTGGTCAGGGCTCAAAGAAGGCCACTTCAGAATAGTCCAATGTTTTCCTCTTAGCCATTTTTGCGTGTTTTTAGCTGTGTGTTTTGGGTCATTATCCTGTTGCAAGACCCATGACCTGCAACTGAGACAAAGCTTTCTGACACTGGGCAGCACATTTCTCTCTAGAATCCCTTTATAGTCTTGAGATTTCATTGTAGCCTGCACAGATTCAAGATACCCTGTGCCAAATGCAACAAAGCAGCCCCAGAACATAACAGAGCCTCCTCCATGTTTCACAGTAGGGACAGTGTTCTTTTCTTAATATGCTTCATTTTTCCATCTGTGAACATAGAGCTGATGTGCCTTGCCAAAAACTTCCATTTTTGTCTCATCTGTCCATAGGACATTCTCCCAGAAGCTTTGTGGCTTGTCAACATGTAGTTTGGCAAATTCCAGTCTGGCTTTTTTGATTTTTTTTCAACAATGGTGTTCGCCTTGGTCGTCTCCCATGAAGTCCACTTTGGGTCAAACAACGAAGGATGGTGCGAACTGACACTGATGTTCCTTGAGCTTGAAGTTCACCTTTAATCTCTTTAGAAGTTTTCCTGGGCTCTTTTGTTACCATTCGTATCATCCGTCTCTTTGATTTGTCATCAATTTTCCTCCTGCGGCCACGTCCTGGGAGGTTGGCTACAGTCCCATGGATCTTAAATTTGTGAATAATATGTGCAACTATAGTCATAGGAACATCAAGCTGTTTGGAGATGGTCTTATAACCTTTACCTTTAACATGCTTGTCTATAATTTTTTTTCTAATCTCCTGAGACAACTCTATCATTTGTTTCCTCTGGTCCATGTTGAGTGTGGTACACACCATGTCACCAAACAGCACAGTGAGTAGGCCTAAATACAGGCCCACTGACTGATTACAAGATTGTAGGCACCTGTGATGCTAATTAGTGGACACAACTTCATTTAACATATCCCTTTTGTCACATTATTTTCAGGGGTACCATCATTTCTGTCTAGGCCTATTTCATGAGTTTAAGTTTTAAAAAAATTCCGTGGAAGCAGGGTTGAAAAGCAATGTTTGACTTTCATTTTTTCATTTTCATAGATTTTTAATTTATTATTACTTTTGTCAGATTCAAGTTATTTCTGTGACCATTGTGGGTTTCTCTTTCGATAAACGAGAGGTACCAACAATTTTGACTATGTGTGTTGATAATATATAATAGATAGATATACAGATAGATAATGACACGGGGTCCCCCTATTTTAACAGCTAGCAAAGGCTATGCAGACATCTGTGGACTGATATTAAAAGCCTAGGAAGGGACCATGAATATTGGCCCCCTCCGAGGCTAGAAAGAGAAGCCCTCAGCCGTCCCAGAATTCTGGCACTTAGCCTCGCTCTACCCACTGCCCTGTAGCGGTGGCGGTGGGGTTATAGGGTTGGGGTTGATATCAGCTTATAATGCCAGCTGACATCAAACCCAGGTTAGTATTGCAGAGGCCCCCCCATTACTAACCCCATAGTGAAGGTAAAATGTAAAATAAAAACACTCACAACCAGAATAAAATATTTTATTTGAAATAAAGACAGGATTCCTGTAATATTCTAAATTAAACCATACTTACCATCTTGGCCATTCCAGCTGAAGCCAACGTCCCCTGTAACAAAATAAAATAAACCAACCTCATCCTTACATTTCCGACGCAGTCCAAACAACAAGTGTCCCACGAAGATTCCATGAACAGAGCAGCCACAAAGTATGTGACTGCTCTGTTCATTTGCCGGCAATACACTGACTCAGTGTATTCCCGGCAAAACAGGTCACCACATGCGCAGTGAGTATTTTCCCACGCGTGCAATGAGTTGAACGGGAATAAAGGTGTAGGTAAGTATAATGTGTTTTATTTTTATTATAATATTTTTTTTAATAATTTAATTTTTTTTTTACTTACAGCAGAGCACAGGCGCCAGTGGATTGGAGACTACTGCTCCCATCCAGCGGCGTCTGTATCTGCTGCTTCCTATGGCAGGAGGTGCCAGCTAATGGTGGTAGTACCATCAGCTGGCACCTATGACCCGCGGTAAGCTTTTTACCGCCGGGTCACTGCCACAGCGCTCTGCAATTACCGCCGATCAGAGCCTGTGTCTCCTGTGCTGCCACGCAAATGACAGTGCTGGATACCAGGTAAATTCGGATCCCCCATTCACATGAATGGGGTCCGTGTTTGGGGTCTGGGTACTGTTCTGGTACCCGAACTTTAAAAAAACTGTTCGGTGTTTGACTATATTAGCCGAACTCTTAACACTGACAGGTTCACCCATCACTAACCATATAATGTACTGGAAAACAGGGAAAAACTTCCAAGTATAGTGAAACTGCAAAAAAGTGCAATTCCACAAATGTTTTGGGCTTTTTTCTCTACCATGTTCACTGAATGGTAAAACTAACCTGACATTAAGATTATCCGGGTCATTACGAGCTTGAAGATACCAAACATGTGTGCATTCTTATTTATTTAAGTGGTGAAAAAAACAATTTAAAAAATTTTTCCGAGACCTGTAGTGTCTCCATTATTCGGGATCTGGACCCGGGTGAGGGCTCATTGCTTGCGTGCCAAGCTGACGTTTCTACTGATACTATTTTGGGTTAGATACAATGTTTTGATCGCCTGTTATTGCATTTTAATTTTTTTCTCATTTCGCCGTTTACTGATCAGATTAATTCTCTACTTGATAGATCGGGCGTTTCAGAACGTGGCAATACCAAATATGTGTATTTTTTATTGTTTTGTTTTGAATGGGACAAAAAGGGGGGTGATTTGTACTTTTATATGATCTTTTTTTAAACTTTTTTTTTTTTTTTACTTGCTTTAATAGTTTGTTCAGGAGATGTGAAGCTGCTATCATTTTTGAGATTTTCCCAAGTTTAAACCATAATGTCTTAGTCGCCTCACCTCAGAATGGCAGTTAGGATTACTAAAGTTTAATTAAATTACTGATGAGTGTAAAGTAAACATTGCCTGACTGTAACATCCCTGGCGGCGTGCTTGCATAGTGCACCACCTCCCACTATGCAAGACTGCAATCTTACCTGTCAGTCCAGCCTACAAACCTTGCTTCATCCAGTTCATGCTGTGTGCATATCTTTTGACTGACTGCTTAGGGCGGCGGCCCGGTTACTTCCTGATTCTTATAGCTGCTGTGGGCACACTCCTAATGCGTCTCCAGCCTATTGCTGTGAGTCACTGGATATTTAAACCCCCTCCACCCAGAAGGAGGTGCCTGAGCAACACTAACATTCAGTGTGCTCCTTGACTCTGAAGTTGCCAGGTCCAGTTCTGCTTCTTGTCTGTTTCCGCCACTATGGGGGCTGCATTCCCAGACCTTTTATCTGTGACTTCTAGTATGTTTCCGCCACTCTGGGGGCCGTATACCCAGGCTCGTTCCTGTATCTCGTTGCAGTATCAGTTCCAGTCTGAACTGTCTCTTAGCCTGTTACCTGTTTTGTCTCTATGTCCGTACCCTCCCTTTTCCTGCAGTGTCTGAACCTGCACCTAACTCCAACTCGTTGTCTCTGTACTTCTGTTTGTGAGTTTTGTGTCCACTCGCTACTTCATAGGAAGTACCTTGTGTGTATCTGGTTCTGCTAGTCCCTTTTCCCTTCCTTCATATCTTCCCGTATTTTCCTTGTCCACCGCACCTGCGGTTTCGCTCCGCTCGACTTGCCCACCGCTCAGGCGGCTTCCCTCTGCTCTGCCTTACCCACCGCTCCGGCGGCTTCTCTCTGCTCTGAATTGCTCACCGCTCCGGCGGCTTCTCTCTGCTCTGCCTTGCTCACCGCACCAGAGGTTTCTCTCTGCTCTAACTTGCCCACCGCTCCGGCGGCTTCTCTCTGCTCTGCCTTGCTCACCGCACCAGAGGTTTCTCTCTGCTCTAACTTGCCCACCGCTCCGGCGGCTTCTCTCTGCTCTGCCTTGCTCACCGCACCTGGGGTTTCTCTCTGCTCTGACTTGCCCACCGCTCCAGCGGCTTCCCTTTGCTCAGCCTTCCCCACCGCTCCGGCGGCTTCTCCCTGCTCTGACTTGCCCATTTTCTCTGCTCTGCCTTGCTCACCGCACCAGCAGTTTCTGTCTGCTCTGCCTTGCTCAGCGCTCGGGCGGCTCCCCTCTGCTCTGCCTTGCTCACCGCTCCGGCGGTTCCCCTCTGCTCTGCCTAGCCCACCGCTCCGGCGGTTCCTTTCTGCTCTGCCGTGTTCACCGCTCCTGCGGTTTAGTTGTGCTCTGCTTGCTCACCGCTCCGGCGGTTCCCCTCTGCTCTGCCTAGCCCACCGCTCCGGCGGTTCCTCTCTGCTCTGCCTAGCCTACCGCTCTGGCGGTTCCTCTCTGCTCTGCCATGTTCATCGCACCTGCGGTACCACTCTGCTCTGCCTTGTCCTCCACTCCGGCGGTTTCGCTTTACTCTGCTTGTCTACCGCATCTGCGGCTCTGTTCCTGTCTCCCAGTCTGTACTGAACTCTATCCAGCCTGCGCTCCAACCTGCTAGTACCCACCTGTCTACACTCCAGCCATGCTTGCCAGTATTTCCCTGTCTGCACTCCAGCCGTGCTTGCCAGTACCCACCTGTCTGCATACCAGCCGTGCTTACCAGTAACCCCCTGTCAGCATACCAGCCATGCCTGCCAATACCCACCTGTCTGTATGACAGCCTAACCTGCCTGTTCCTGCATTCCCTGGTGTGGGTCAAGAGCTGTGACCGGGATCTGACCTGGAGTAGCACCTGGTCCCTCTGCTCGGTTCCTCCTTGGTTCATGGAGTCGTTAGCCGCCATGCGACCTTGGTCGGATCAGGTAGATACTTAGTTACGCCCCTCCAGGAACTTCTCGGTTCATTATACAGTGGGATCACTAATCACGCTCATGCCAGTCAGTCCGGGCGCGAGCGTAACACTGACCAAGATGTGAAATTGAACATTACCTGACCAACTGGAGGGCCGACCAATGCATGAAATTAAACAGTGTGCTAAAAACTCAATGCTCTGCTAATGTCACGCCAGGTGTGGGAAAGACTTAGTACAACACAAAGGGAAGAGGGAAAGGGATCCCAGACTCTAGGGAAAGGGGGAAAGTGGAGACCTCTTAGGTTGAGCTAGCTTCACCCTGTCTCCCCTAACGTCCCTGTATTGATTCTGCAACAATCGCCGCACCCGTACCTCGCCCTGTCTTTCCCTGGCGTATGGCTAGGGAAGGAATATGAGCCCTACTAGATCCACTAAACACTATAGACAACAAGGGTACACAAACGGGGAAATTGGTTAGCTTTAGACAACTCCAGATAAATGCACATACGTCCTCAAGCTCCAGAAAGGACGAAGTACTGCTCTTGCTAAGCCTTCACAAGTAATCAAGGACTGCACGGATCTTCACCGGTTCCATCCGGAAACCTGAAGACAACAAGTACCCCAAAAACTGCACCTCCTGAACAGCAAAAACACATTTTTCCAGTTTAGCATAAAGTTTGTTATCCCTTAATATCTGGAGTACCTGCTTAACATGCCACCGATGTGTCTCAAAATCAGGTGAGTAAACCAAAATATAGTCCAGATAGACCACCACAAACCTCCCCACCAAATGATGAAAAATATAATTTATGAAATGCTGGAATACCGTAGGTGCATTGGTCAAACCAAAAGGCATAACCAAACTCTCAAAATCTCCTGTTTTCCATTCATCCCCTTCTGTGATTCAAACCAGATTATAGGCTCGTAGCAAATTGGGAAAGGGGAGAAAACGGTATGAGTAAAATTAATAAATCTTTATTTAATAATGTTAAAAACCTAATAATCCGTACATCCCATAGATGATGTATATTGAATCACGGTTAATATGAATTATAATCCTATAAAACCATGATACACTAGATTCCTGATAGGTTCAGACAGTGAATCGAATTACAAATAGAATAAATCCCTAGCCAATGTCCATTATAATTATTATGCCTAATAATTGACCACATGCTGCAGAGTGCAGTGTTACAACGTTGCTAGATACATATCTACCCCATTTTAGTTGTCAGCTTTATCTAGACCTGAAAGATCGCAGACATAGTTGAACTTCGAAATTGCCTCTCCCGCTGATCGCACTTACACATTTGTTGACAGTGTGGGAGAATCCGACAGCTGCACATGTGAGTCGAATCTGAGATCAAAGTAGGCAGATTGTTTGTTGGATCCCCTGTACAACCAGGGGATCATGATCCATATATATTATCTGCCTCCCCTGCTGACCGGTAATTTGTGTGCGAACAGCGTGAGAGGCTGCCTGCGGCATAGCTGAGCCGCACGTATACAGTTATATGAAAAGGTTTGGGCACCCCTATTAATCTTAAGCTTAATGTTTTATAAAAATTGGTGTTTTTGCAACAGCTATTTCAGTTTGATATATGTAATAACTGTTGGACACAGTAATGTTTCTGCCTTGAAATGAGGTTTATTGTACTAACAGAAAATGTGCAATCTGCATTCAAACAAAATTTGACAGGTGCATAAGTATGGGCACCCTTATCATTTTCTTGTTTTAAATACTCCTACCTACTTTTCACTGACGTACTAAAGCACTTTTTTGGGTTTTGTAACCTCATTGAGCTTTGAACTTCATAGCCAGGTGTATGCAATCATGAGAAAAGCTAATTAAAGTGGCCACTTGCAAGTTGTTCTCCTGTTTGAATCTCCTCTGAAGAGTGGCATCATGGGCTCCTCAAAAAAAACTGTCAAATGATCTGAAAACAAAGATTATTCAACATAGTTGTTCAGGGGAAGGATACAAAAAGCTGTCTCAGAGATTTAACCTGTCTGTTTCCACTGTGAGGAACATAGTAAGGAAATGGAAGAACACAGGGACAGTTCTTGTTAAGGCCAGAAGTGGCAGGCCAAGAAAAATATCAGAAAGGCAGAGAAGAAGAATGGTGAGATCAGTCAAGGACAATCCTCAGACCACCTCCAGAGAGCTGCAGCATCAACTTGCTGCAGATGGTGTCACTGTGCATCGGTCAACTATACAACGCACTTTGCACAAGGAGAAGCTGTATGGGAGAGTGATGCGAAAGAAGCCGTTTCTACAAACACGCCACAAACAGAGTCGGCTGAGGTATGCAAAAGCACATATGGAGAAGCCAATTTCTTTTTGGAAGAAGATCCTGTGGACTGATGAAACCAAGATTGAGTTGTTTGGTCATACAAAAAGGCATTATGCATGGCGGCAAAAAAACACAGCAGTCCAAGAAAAACACTTGCTACCCACAGTAAAATTTGGTGGAGGTTCCATCATGCTTTGGGGCTGTGTGGCCAATGCCGGCACCGGGAATCTTGTTAAAGTTGAAGGACACATGGATTCCACTTAGTATCAGCAGATTCTTGACAATAATGTTCAAGAATCAGTGACAAAGTTGAAGTTACGCCGGGGATGGATCTTTCAGCAAGACAATGATCCAAAACACCGCTCCAAATCTACTCAGGCATTCATGCAGAGGAACAATTACAATGTTCTGGAATGGCCATCCCAGTCCCCAGACCTGAATATCATTGAACATCTGTGGGATCATTTGAATAGGGCTGCCCATGCTCGGCGACCATCAAACTTAACTGAACTGGAATTGTTTTGTAAAGAGGAATGGTCAAAAATACCTTCATCCAGGATCCAGGAAATCATTAAAAGCTACAGGAAGCGACTAGAGGCTGTTATTTTTGCAAAAGGAGGATCTACTAAATATTAATGTCACTTTTCTGGTGAGGTGCCCATACTAATGCACCTGACAAATTTTGTTTGAATGCAGATTGCACATTTTCTGTTAGTACAATAAACCTCATTTCAAGGCAGAAACATTACTGTGTCCAACAGTTATTACAGATATCAAACTGAAATAGCTGTTGCAAAAACACCAATTTTTATAAAACATTAAGCTTAAGATTAATAGGGGTGCCCAAACTTTTTCATATAACTGTATCTAAGCCGGCTAAGCCTGTGTTAATGCCTCCTTATCTTTACTGCGTACCGCAATAAAGGAGCTTCAGGCATAATTTAAGATCAACCACACAGACACAGTTAGGTGTAATAGTGTGTCCTGACAAATAAATCATTGTATAAAGGCTCATTATAATCACATCGATTAGACCTGTTAGGGTACGTGCACACAGTGCGGATTTGTTGCGGTTTTGACGCTGCAGAATTTCTGCACCATTTCTGCACCTAATATGCAAATTAGGTTACTTGCGGTTTTTACATGCGGTTTGCTGCATGCATTTTTTGATGCGGTTTTGCCACATGCGTTTTTCATGTCTTCATGTTGAAATTAGAGAATAGGTTTTTTTTAAACAAACTTTATTGATCATCATGTAGCGTTTCTGTGTGCGTTTCCGCTGTGAAAACGCACATAAAACGCACATAAAACACACATGTGGTTTTTAAGCATGCGGATTTTCCTCATCTAATGCAAGTCTATGGGGAAAATCCGCATGCATTTCCGCAAGAGAAATAGACATGCTGCGGATCTGAAAAACGCACCTCATGTCAGCTTCCGCAGGTGCACAAAAATGCATAGTGGGCATGGGATTTCTTGAAATCTCATCCACTATGCTGTAACATCTGGCCGCTGCGATTTTGACGCTGAATAAACACACAGCGTCAAAACCGCAGCAAATTTGCACCGTGTGCACATAGTCTTACACTTCCTGCATATAATATGGGGAGTGTATTCCTTGGGTTAGGATAATGTGTTTATTATTAATTATATATTGGCTATATGAGCCTTCAATTTGACAAAAACCTTCTCCTGGATGAAGATACTAGAATAATCTAGTGCACTTTGATATAATTTACGGCATTTACTTTGAAAATATAAACCCAGCCATTATCCCCTTCACCCAGAAGCCTGTTTTCACCTTCCTGACCGGGCCATTTTTTTTAATTCTGACCACTGTCACTTTATGAGGTAATTACTCTGGAACGCTTCAATGGATCCCACTGATTCTGAGACTGTTTTTTCATGACATATTGTACTTCATGATGGTGTTAGAATTTATTTGATATGACTTACATTTATTTGTGAAAAAATCAGAAATTTGGTGAAAATTTTGCAAATTTCAAAATTTTAATCTTTATGTACTTAAATCAGAGAGATGTGTACACAGTACGCAGACATATGCGCGCGCACACACAGTACGCAGACATATGCGAGCGCACACACGGTACGCAGACACGCACGCACACACAGTACGCAGACATATGCGCGCGCACACACGGTACGCAGACACGCGCACGCACACACAGTACGCAGACATATGCGCGCGCACACACGGTACGCAGACACGCACACACGGTACGCAGACATATGCGCGCGCACACACGGTACGCAGACATATGCGCGCGCACACACGGTACGCAGACACGCGCACGCACACACGGTACGCAGACATATGCGCGCGCACACACGGTACGCAGACATATGCGCGCGCACACACGGTACGCAGACATATGTACACATACAGACATACACATAGATAAAACAGACAAATATATATACACAGTCATATACACTGACATTCACATACATGCACTCACACAGACCCATTACTAATATTTTTAATATGGGGATTGGGGAAGCCTCACTCATCTGTCCCCGGTCCAGTGTCCTGTCCAGCAGCTCCTCAGGTATGGGGCAGTGCAGGGCCCCCGGCGTGTCACACACTTCATGGCCCTGGAACATCAGAGGGGCCCACTTGCTCTCGGGTCCGGGCCCCTCCCGCCCATCTGTGCAGGACCTCCGACGGTGTTTGATTGCCGGCACTCCCCTAGACATGGCCGCGCGCTGTGCGGTTGTGTCTGCTAGCAATGACGCGGCAGGGGCGACACACAAGCACAATTAAAGGTGCAGTGCTCGACCCTGCCGCGTCATTACTAGCAGACACAGCCGGACAGCGCGCGGCCATGTCTGGGGGGAGTGCCGGCAATCAAGCAGCGCCTGCGTCACTGAACAGGTGCCGAGGAAGCGGCCAGGGCCCCGACAGTGAGTGGGTGTGTGGGCCCGGCCCCGACAGTGAGTGGGCGGGTGGGTGTGTGGGCCCGGCCCCGACAGTGAGTGGGCGGGTGGGTGTGTGGGCCCGGCCCCGACAGTGAGTGGGCGGGTGGGTGTGTGGGCCCGGCCCCGACAGTGAGTGGGCGGGTGGGTGAGTGGGCCCGGCCCCGACAGTGAGTGGGCGGGTGGGTGTGTGGGCCCGGCCCCGACAGTGAGTGGGCGGGTGGGTGTGTGGGCCCGGGCCCTGACAGTGAGTGGGCGGCTGGGCTCCTCTAATTTTCCAGGGCCCCGGCACTTGCCCGGGTACGCCGGGTGCTGACGCCGGCCCTGGTGCAAAGCTCAGAAGGGAAGAAGCACCATATTACAGTTCAGATTTTGTTGGACTAGTTTGTGGGTGCCATGTCACATTGGTAGAGCCCCTAACGTGCCAGATCAGCTGAGCCCCCCCATAAGTGACCTAATTTTACAAACTACACCTCTCAATGAATTCATCTAGGGGTGTAGTGATCATATTGACACCACAGGTGTGTCACATAATTTTATACCACCGGGCAGTGAAGAAAAAATAATTACAGTTTTACCACTAAAATTTTGTTTTAGCCCCAGATTTTACATTTTCACACTGGAAAATGGGTAAAAATGACACCAAAATTTGTCCCACAATTTCTGCAGAATGTAGAAATACCCCATATATGGCTGTACAGTACTGCTTAGCCATACGGTGAGACTCGGGAGGGACGGATCACATTTTGCCTCCTGGGAGCAGATTTTCCTAGAATAGTTTGCGGATTCCATATACAGAGACCCTATAAGAGCAGAATCCCCCTCAAGTGACCCCATTTTGGAAATTATACCCCTTTGTGAATTTATCTACAGTTGTAGTGACGATTTTGACTCCATGTGTGTTTTCCAGAAACAAGCATAGTGGATGTTGCTAAGTGAAGATTGCAAACTGCTGTTGTAGTGACCAGTACACTGTAGTGAACAGTACGTTGTAGTGACCAGTACATTATGCCCAGCTCGTTCTTCTGAAGACATGCACCCATTAATTAGGCAGTCTCTCATTGCTACAGGAATGCCAAACATGTGGACGCTAACTGCGGTTTAGACACGTCCTGGAGCTCAGAAGGAGGGGGACATTTGGATTTGAGAGCGCTGGATTTCTTTTGGAGGGCGAGGAGCCATTTTGTTTTTCCAGAGCCTTTGTGCTACCAATATTGTGGAAGCCCCTATATTATTGTTAACAGGTGACGGACCTGAGTGGGAGCTTTTTTGTAAATGGAACTGAAGCTTTTATTGGGAACATTTTACATAACATTTTGGATCACGTTTTTCGTGCGCTCCACTATAATGAGGCAGCAGAGTTCGTCTGGACTCCGTCTGGCCTCTGTTCAGCGTCGTCTTTCTTTTCAGAAGTGTATAGAACTCTGGCTGACGGCACTTTTATGCATGCCTAATAAAAAGACGGACACCGTGGGATCACAGGTCCTATGGCGTCCACAGTGCCTCCATCTGTCTCATTACAGGGAATCTTCCGCCGGGGGTTCCGTCTCAATCACATATTTCAGAGATTTACACAGAAACCCCGGTGTAAACGCTCAGCACAGTCCACCGGATAAATGTATGCTGAGCAATCTTTGGGAGGCAGAATGAATAAATCAACAGCATGTGAAGAATAGGTTTTATATAATTTTTATGCCTTTCCTCGTGCGGTATAAGTGATTAGACGACTTTATTCTTCGGGTTGGTGCGATTACAGGGATAACAGATTTATATGAGGTTTTTATGATTGACAGCTGTCACACACTAAAAGACGCTTTTTATTGTAAAAACAAGTTTTTGCATCGCCATATTTAGCGAGCTATAATTTTTCTATATTTTGGCCAACAGAGTCATGTAAGGGCTTGTTTTTTGTGGGATGAGTTGACGTATTCATTGGTACAATTTCGAGCACGTGACATTTTTTGATCGCTTTCTATTCCATTTTTTTGGAGGCTGCATGAACAAAATCCAGCAATTCAGGAATTGTTTTTTTGGGGATTTTTTATGCCGTTCCGCGTGTGGTAAAATTGATAAGGCAGATTTATTCTTCGGGTCAGTACGATTACAGCGATACCACATTTATATCTCTTTTTATGTTTTGGCGCTTTTAAACAATTAAAACTATTTTATAGAAAAAAATTATTATTTTGGCATCGCTTTAATCTGAGAGCTGTAACTTTTTTATTTTCTACTGATGGAGCTATATGGCGGCTTGTATTTTGCAGGATAAGATGATGTTTTCAGTGGTACAATATTTTTTTACAGGCGTCTTTTTGATCACGTTTTATTCCACTTTTTGTTCGGAAGTATGATGAAAAAGAACAATTTTTTGCCGTGTTTTATACCTTTTTTTATGGTGTTCATTGAAGGGGTTAACTAGTGGGAAAGTTTTATAGGTCGGGTCGTTACGGACGCGATACCAAATATGTGTACGTTTATTGTTTTTTTTACACAGATAAATATATTTATTGGATTAATATTTTTTCTTTTTTTTCTTTATTTTGTGATTTTTAAAAAAAATATTTTTAGAATTTTTATTAAATGTTTTATTACTTTTTTTACATTGTCCCAGGGTGGGACATCAACTTCAAACTGTCAGATCGCTGATCTGATGCTCTGCAATGCATCTGCACTGCAGAGCATCAGAGCAGCGTCTGACAGGAAGGAAAGAGGCGTCTCAGCTCCTGCTCTCTGAGCAGGTGCTGACAGGCCACCTTCCTGCAGGACCCTGAAAGACCCCGCGGCCATCTTGGGACCGGGGGTCACCAAAGAGACCATCAACATAACGCGATCACATCGCGTTGTGTTGATGGGATCACAGAGGGAGCCCACTCCCTCTGCGATGCCCTGCGATGTCGTTGTAACTACTGACAATGGCATCACAGGGGTTAAATGCCCGCGATCGGCTGACACCCGCATGTGATCGCGGCGGCGCTCCCGCAGAGCAGTACATGTACGGCGTATGTGGGGAAGGGGTTAATTATAAGTGACATTGGCTAGGGATTTATTCTATTTATAATTTGATTCACTGTCTGACCCTATCAGAAATCTAGTGGATCATAGTTTATAGGATTATAATTCATATTAACCGTGATTCAATATACATCCTCAATGTACGGATTATTAGGTTTTTAACACTATTAAATAAAGATTTATTAATTTTACTCACACCCTTTTCCCCCCTTTTCCCTTTCCCTATTGCTACTTGTAATTTTGGTGGTATCCACCTTGTAAGTACTGTCTGATGAGATCAGACAATACTTTTGCCAGATTATAGGCTCCCATTAAATCCAACTTGGAGAAAACCTTAGCTACCTCAACCTGGCTGAACAAATCAGGAATCAGAGGAAGACAGTATGGATCGCGGATAGTAATTTGATTTAATTCCCAGAAATCTAAACAGGGATGTAGACCATCATCTTTTTTTTTTTTTCACAAAGAAGACCCTGCCGCCATGGGCGAAGATGAGGGTCTGATATGTCCCTTCTCCAGACTTTCCGCAATGAAATACTTCATGGCTTGTCTCTCAGGGGCACAAAGGTTATACAGTCTGGACTTCGGTAGTTTAGCTCCGGGGGTCAGGTTAATAGAGGACAGTCATAAGCTCGATGAGGAGGCAAAACCTGACACCAGCTCACAGAAAAAACATCTTCAAAAACAGACCAAAAAGCAGGTAATATTTCCGTAGAGACAGTAGCAAGGGAGATATCTAAACAGTTTTCATGGCAGTAATCTCCCCATTCAATAATCTCGCCGGTTTGTCAATCCACCAATAGATTATGTTTAACAACCCAAGGTATACCCAAAACAATCCGTGTGGGAAGATTGTCCAGGACATAGCAAGGAATTATTTCACAATGAACTGACCCCACCCTCAGTTTTACATTATATATAATCTGAGTAAATGCTTTCTGTGCAAGTGGCGCTGAGTCGATGTCAAAACTAGGTTTATCTAAAATACAGCAAGCAAGACCATGAATCTTCACAAACTCAGCATCAGCCATGCTGACTCCAGCTCCACTGTCAAGAAGCAGAGACATTTTCTCGGTTTTGCTCTCTAGTACCACCTCTGCTGTCA
This sequence comes from Phyllobates terribilis, assembly GCF_046119375.1. NCBI lineage: Eukaryota > Metazoa > Chordata > Amphibia > Anura > Dendrobatidae > Phyllobates > Phyllobates terribilis. The sequence continues at coordinate 17,286,759 of NW_027362783.1, read as the reverse complement.
GGACAAACTGGAAACTGCAGTTTGGTCACAAATGCACCCCTTGTTTATCCAACTCCAGACTAGCAAGAGTTAATAGAGTCTCCTTTTGTTTAGAAATTGAAGGAGAGGTCCCAACAAAATGTCCTTTTTTCCCACAAAAAAAAGACACCTTTTTTCTTGTGAATCTCCAGAGAGATGTATGATGCAGAGACACCCCCTAACTGCATGGTTCCTCCACCTCCCCCAGTACTAGTTCACCTCCAGACCGCTCCCCCGGCAGAGGTACACAACTCCGACAAGAAGGCCCCAGAGAAGGCCGGTCTCACCCGTCTATCCCAAAGGCGTGTATCAAGACGTATGGCCAACGACATGTTTGCCTCCAACGACTGAGAGGTTTCATATACTGCCAAGGCATCTTTCAACCTTTCAGTAAGCCCCTCACAAAATTGACTTCTAAGGGCTGAGTCATTCCATTTGGAATCCATTGCCCATCTACGGAATTCCGAACTGTACGTTTCCACTGACCAATTCCCCTGCTCAAGGCGATGTAGCTTAGACTCAGCCAAGGCGACTCGGTCAGGGTCATTATAGATGAGCCCCGAAAAAACCCTCCACAGACTGGAGGCAAACCGAGTCCTGCAGTAAAGAAAACACCTACGACTGAGGATCTTCCAGCAGTAGAGAGATCACAATTCCAACTCGTTGCTCCTCATTTATGGAGGAGTAAGGACGAAGTTTAAAATACAGTTTGCATGCCTCCTTGAATACAAAAAACTTGTTCCTACCTCCAGAAAACCTGTCCGGGAGGGCAACTTTGGGTTCAGTTTGGACAGGCCTACCTAAAGAGACCCCCACATCGGCGACCTGTAGCCGCTGGTGCTGCTGCTGTACCTCACCGTGGAGGTCATTCACCTCCAGGGACAACTTGTGCAGCCGCATGGTGAGCTCTGCAACTGAACTCATACCAAGGGAGAAAGGGAAAAAAAGTACATGCCTAAAAACAACAAAGTGTCAGTTTTCTTTTTTTTTCCTTTCAAAATGTGCTTGGCTGGTGATAATGTCACACCAAGTGTGGGAAAGACATAGTGCAACACAAAGGGAAGAGGGAAAGGGAGCCCAGACTCTAGGTAAAGGGGGGAAGTGGAGACCTCCTATCTGCAGCGTCATATCTATCTAGTGTCACCCTGTCTCCCTTAATGTCCCTGTATTGGCTCTGCACCAATCGCCGTACGCGTGCCTCGCCCTGTCTTTCCCTGGCGTATGGCTATGGCTAGGGAAGGAAGGAGATGAGCACTAGTCGGTCTCCACTAAACACTATAGACAATAAGGGTACACAAACAGGGGGAAATTGCTTAGCTTTAGACGACTCCAGACAAATGCGCATGCGTCCTCAAGCTACAGAGAGGACTAAGTACTACTCTTGCTAAACCTTCACAAGTAGTAATGAATATCATCGGCAACTCCCTCTGAAGCACAGCAGGTATTTATACAGACAGGCAGGGTGTTAATTAGACGGAGGTAGCCGCTGGGTCCTAGAGACAGCCTCTAAGAAGATGTCTGTAATGCCAAACGTAGAGATCTCCTGCAACCAACTGCAGGGCGACTGTCTGTCACTCTGACACACCCGTGACAGCTAATGTCTTAGATAAACTATACCTGACCAATACAACTTTCCAGGCGGTTACATTTGCAATTGTGTATTTTTCAGTAACTCATATGAACTTTTTTGTTCAGAGTAGTCACTTTTTTTTTCAGACATAAAAATCTTTTTTATCCCAAATAGTTTCAGCAAATTAACCTTTTTTCCAAAAATGGTTTTATGATTTCACATATGTATTGCATTGCAACACCTTCCATTGTTCATGCTTCTGTGATAGAAGCAAAGGTGAACTTTGGGATTCTGGAAAGCACAGCAAAAAAAAACATCCAGCAAAACTGTAACGTGTGAACATAGCCTTACGTCAAAGTACATAGTCTTTCATATTTTCAAGGAAATTTAAAATATACTGCATTTTAGGGCCTTTGAAGTGACTTTGAAGGGCCTCTTTATTGTAACATCCTAAAAGTTACCCCAGTTCAATGAATGGAGGCTTCAAAGTATTCAAATTTGCTAATCCTTAAGGTGCTTTACATTAATTAATGCAAAATGGAATCAAAAAATGAAAAATTCCATTAAGTCAAATTCCATTCAGATAGAATGTTACTTCAGACCCAAATTTTAGCCTGCACAATGTACTATGCAATTTCTCCTGAACGCAGCATTACCCCATATAGAGCATATATTTACATCTCATTAAGGGTATACAATTAAGTTTAAAAATTGCACATTTTTCTAAATTTTCAGAAAATTTGGAATACTTTAATAAATAAACAACTGATCCAGTACGAACAGGTACAATGTTTTACAAAAACAAAATCACAATCTCAGAATCACTGACAGAAGCATTTTAAAGTTATTACCACAGAAAGTGACGTGTCAGACTTGAAAAATGGGGCTGTCAGGAAGGTTAATGCTGATTACAAGACAGGGTTAAGAAACATGGAATGATAATGTACAGTACATACCTATTGGTGAAGGGTCCTCTTCCTCTTCCTCTGTAAAGTAATGAAACACTTATTAGTCAGGGTGAAAAAAAAATATACCGTATTTTTCGGATTATGAGACACACTTTTTTCCTCCAAAATTTTGGAGAAAAGTGGCGGGTGCGTCTTATAGTCCAAACTGTGTCCCATACTATATAACTATGGCTGTGGGTGGTGGGGGATGTGGGGGCAAAGGCAGCAGGGCACAGGAGGCAGCAGCTGCCTGCTGCAGCCTCCACTGTGCCCGCTGCTACAGAAAATGAATATTCAATTTCCTTAATAGCGCACACACTCTACCGGCTCCTGCTGTGCTCGGTCTGTGTGCCCGATATTAAAGTCCATGAATATTCACTACAATCCACTCCCATGGGTTGTAGTGAATATTCATGGTCTTTAATAGCGGCACACTGAAAGCCAGCCGCAACAGGAGCCGCGCTGCAGGTACAGTGTGTGCGCTATTAAGGAGAGTGAATAGTCACTGCTCCCCACGCACAGAATCCCAGCGCGGGGAGCAGTGACTATTCTGGCACAGCATATCACTGTTTGAGGGCACATGGAAGAGACGCCATGTGCGGCTCACACAGTGAGTGTCGGAAGAAGAGCGAGATGAAGCACTGGAGGAAAGAGGAGGTGAGAGTGATTGTTTATTTTTGTGTGTGCAGCGTGATGGGGATCAGGGGGTGCCAAGCATACCAGGATGGAGTGGTGCCAAGCATACCAGGATGGGGATCAGGGAGTGCTTTTCATACCAGGATGGGGATCAGGGGGTGCCATGCATAACAGGATGGGGATGAGGGGGTGCCATACATACCAGAATGGGGATCATGGGTGCCATGCATACCAAGATGGTGATCAGGGGTGGCATGCATACCAGGAAGAGGGATAAGGGGTGTCATACATACCAGGAAAAGGGATGAAGGGTGCCATACATACCAGGATGAGGGATGCCATGTAACCAGAAAGAGGGATGAAGGGTGCCTTGCATACTAAGATGAGGGGGGCCATGCATACCAGGATGAGGGGTGCCATGCATACCAGGATGAGGGGTGCATGCATACTTGGATGAAGGGTGCCATGCATATCAGGATGAGGGGTGCCTATCATACCAGAATGGGGATCAAGGGGTTCCATGCATACCAGGATGGGTGATTGGGGTGCCATGCATACCGGGATGGGGGATTGGGGTGCAATGCATACCAGGATGGGGATGAGGGGTGCCATGTATATCAGGATGGGGGTGAGGTATGCCATGCATATCAGGATGGGGGTGAGGGATGACATGCATATCAGGATGGGGATGTGGGCCATGTATAACAGGAAGGAGAGGGCCATGTATACCAGGGTGGGGGATATTAACAGAATTGGGGAACATTACCCCTATAATAGTGCCGACAGCAGAACCCCTCCCCCTTAACAGTGCATCATGACCACATTTTTTGCTTAAATTTTTTTTCTATTTTTCCTCCTCTAAAACCTAGGTGAGTCTTATTTTCCGATGCGTCTTAGGCTAAGTGCCCACGATGCAGAAATGCTCCGGATTTTATCTGCATCTCCTTGCCAGGAAAAACGCATGTGGATTTTACATGCGTTTTTCCTGCCAGGTAGAAGCGTTTGTGAAGCGTTTTTGCATGCGTTTCCACATGCGGGTCGTAAAGCGCTTTACCAAGAGATTTTAGCATCACTTGGAAAAGTGCTTGAAAACTTGATCACACTATATAAATCCATGCAACCGGCATGGATTTATATAGTGTGACCAAGTTACGATGCTCCAAATGCAACATCAATAATAAAAAAAAAGAATAAAATGGTACTCACCTTCCGATGGCCCCCGATCTCTTTCTCCGGTGTCTTCGACGGCTCGTGGTGGTGTCGTCAGCGGTCGCATGACCTGTCACATGAGTAAATGACGTCATGGAAGGTCCTTTTACACCACCGCAAGCCGCCGAAGACACCGGACACCGTAAAGGAGACCGGGGGCCATCAGAAGGTGAGTATAATGTTCTTTTTTATTTTAATTCTTTTTTAACTACAGGTGCTATGGTACCCGGGTCTGAAGGAGAGTCTCCTCTTCTCCAGACCTGGGTACCATCCGCGCATTGAATCGCTCAATATCCGCATGTGTACATGTAGTCATGCGGATATTATGCGATTCAATGCAAGTCAATGGCGGCAATTACGCCACGTTTCCGCAAAATTAATGGATGTGCTGTGGATTTTTCCGCAATAATAAGCCGCAGCGGAAATTTCCGCAGCATGTGCACAGCACATGCGGATTATCATTGGGGACCATTGCAGACCTTCTACCAAGCGTTTTTTAAGGGTTTCCGCGGCGGAATTGCTGCTGCAGAAAAGCTTAAAAAACGCATAGTGGGCACACAGCCTTATAGTCCGAAAAATAAGGTATATATATTATGTATGCATATTATATATATATATATATGTATATATATATATATATATATATATATATATATATATAGTGTATATACATATATATTTCATGCTCACCATAAATGAGTAGACACCATTTGAAAAGTCACAATTTCAAACATTTTGACAAGACTAAGCGTCACAGAACATTTTTGTAGGGATACTTTGTTCACATTGGTATGTGAATCTATCTGTAATGTGGAGCTGGCGCTGAGTCACTTTTTTAATAGCACTTTATTTGTCCATGTGTTATATACAGTATGTCATTTGGAATTTTTAATCCTGAATCATTAAAAGGTATTTTTTAAGTCTACAGAGTCTAATTTCTTGTAAAATACGAACATTTTTTTTATACCCAAAACAAGAAAGTAAGGTTAATATTATAACTTTCATGACAAAATCTTCAGTTGTACTCAAATTAGTTGATGCAAACATGAATACACCCCACATAAAAAAACACTACATCTAGTATTTTGCCTGACTTTCATGATTTCTAAAGACAGAAAGTCATCTAGGAGTTGAATAAACAACTTAGCGACAAAAAAATGACCTTTTTAGAGCCTGGATGCTGCATGCAGCGTGATGCTCAACTTATCTCTTCAGAATTCCCCATAGGTGTTTCATTTGGGTTCAGATTAGAAGACATATTTGCACACAAGTGGAGAGAAAGAACCACATCGAATGACCAGCACACCTCCTAATCATATGATAAATATACAAAATCTTTATTCCAAGAAATATAAAGACATACTATACGCTTAAAAGCATTTAAAAAAACAAACATATATACACAGAAGAATCTTGCCCCTATAATAATCAAGGATATAGATTCAAACTCAAGGTAACGCAATGTAGCTCCAATGCTCCATTAGATGTACCCAACAAGTAGTCAAAACAAAATATAAAAAGGTTTTGAAATGCTGTAGAGAGAAGACTCAAATAATGAACAATTAGAATAATTTCATATATATTAGCAAATCCTGAACAGCAAGAATAGTATCATATGTATTAAAAAATAACAGAGTCTAGAGATATGGACATACCTACACAGTAGTAATTATTTCCCACTATAAATGCAAATATTAGAGTATCACTATACACAGTCTTGTGGAACCTGGCATATCATATATACTAGAAGACATACTTGGTCACTGAATCATTTTCACTCTGTTCTTCAAAAGTGCAACATATGAACATATGTGTGTTTTGGATCATAGCCATGTTGGAAAAATGTATGTCTAGCAAGAACTTGTGGTAGCATCTACTTTTTCAATATAGACCAGTACAATATGAAGTCATGATGCCTACAATGAAATGAAGCTCCCCGACATTAACTGCACCCATACAGCCCCACATAAGGACACTGCAGCCACCAACATGTTTCACTGTAGGCATCATGCATTTTTCTAAATTCATATTTCCTAATCCATAATGACTACAGTAAACATGGTGGCAGCAGTGTCCTTAAGTGGAGCTGTATGAGTACTGCTGGTGTTGGGGAGCTACATTTCATTGAAGCTATCATGAGTTCAAAGATGTACTGCCCTATATTGAAAGAAAAGATGCAACCAAAACTCTGTGCCCTTGGTAGACATACAAGTTTCCAACATGACAATGATCCAAAACACACATGTTGCCTTTCTGAAGAAGAACAGGGTGAAAGAGATTCAGTGTGCAAGAATTAATCTGAACCCAATCAAAAAACCTATGGTAAATTCTGAAAAGCCTGTTATGATCTGCTACAGGGACTAAGGAAAGACAGGAGATCTGTCCCTACAATAGAACTAAACTAGATCCCTACAATGTAAAGGGGAACCTGATCCTGCGATCAGACCCGCTAAAGTCCTCGGCTAGTCTGTACGAAGACCTATAGATGTGAGGGAGGGATCCCTACAAGAACTAGGGACTGGGATAAGTTGGACACCTCCTAGCAGAAATAGTAGCAGTCAAAGACAAACACACAACAAAAAGCATAGAGGTCAGAAGACCTAGCAAAACTAACAGAGAACGGCAACAGAGCACCAAGCTAGCTCAAGAGTAGTAAATACAATGAAGTCCAGCAAGGCCAGGAGGGCGGAGCCGGATTAAATAGGCAAAAATGGTCATGTGACCAGCAAACTAAAAAAAACCTAACAGGAGAGTTCTAACAGTACCCCCTCTTCTAAGAGGATCCTCCGGATCCCCTAGGCCCAGGCTTACCAGGAAACCTCCTGTGAAACGCTCTAACAAGTCTGGAAGCAGAAACATCATCTGCCCTCACCCATGAGTAATCCTCAGGTCCGAAACCCTTCCAAGCGACGAGATAGTGCAAACTCCCTCTATACCGTCTAGAATTTAGGATGCGGGAAATTTCATATTCCCCGTCCTCCACCACCGGAGGAACAGTGGCAGAGGCGTCACCATCCGACACATCAGCTTTTTTCAACAGAGAAACATGAAACACCGGGTTAATCTTCCAGGACGTAGGAACCTCCAACCTAACAGCAGATTGGTTAACTATCTGAAGCACCTTAAAGGGCCCTAAGAATTGGGACCCAATTTTTTAGAAGGAATCCTCAATCGCAGATTCTTAGAGGACAACCAAACCATGTCACCAACAGCAAACAAAACCTCTTGCCGTTTCCTATCAAAGTACCTCTTAGATTTTTTGTTAGCCTCCTGAAGATTACCACGCATATCCGTCCAAACTCTCTCCAAATCACCAGAAAAACTCTCCTCCTCAGGCACAGCCGAAACCAATTTGGAGAATGACCCAAAACACGGATGTCTCCCAGAACAACAAAAAAAAGGCGAACACCCAGCAGAAGAGGATGTATGGTTGTTAAGAGCAAATTCAGCAAGTGGCAGAAACTCAGACCACCGCTCTTGATTGTCTGCCACAAAACAACGCAAGAACTGCTCAACATCCTGGTTCTTCCTTTCTGTCTGGCCATTAGACTCAGGATGATATCCGGATGAAAACGACAAATGAACTCCCAACCTGTCACAAAAGGCACGCCAAAAACGAGCCACGAACTGAGGTCCCCTATCAGAAACAATGTCAGTAGGAACACCATGTAGTCTGACAATTTCCTTGACAAAGGCCTTAGCGAGTGTCTTAGCGCAAGGCAGTTTGATGAAGGGAACCAAGTGACACATCTTGCTAAAACGGTCCACGACCACCCAGATGACCGTGAAACCTTCAGAGGGGGGAAGGTCAGTAATAAAGTCCATAGCCAGATGTGTCCAAGGTGCACTAGGAACCTCCAGAGGGCAAAGCAACCCCGCAGCAGGAGCATGCGAAGACTTGGATCTAGCACACACAGTACATTGGCGCACCCACTTAATGACTTCCTTCTGCCATCCAGGCCACCAAAAACTGCGACCCACAAGTCTCTTGGTCTCAGAAATTCCTGGATGACCTGTCAACCGAGACTCATGACACTCAACAAACAAATCTCTCCTAAAGGTCCTAGGCACAAACAACCTCCCATGGGGAGTGTTAGATGGGGCATTCTCCTGAGCTTTAAGAATCTCATCCTCCAAAACGGAGTCCAAAGCAGCAATCACAACACCTTCTTGTAAAATGCTCTCCTCTTCCTCCTCAACACCGACCATGGGAGAAAAGCTGCGAGACAAAGCATCCGCTTTAACATTCTTGGTACCCGGGATGTAAGTAACGGAAAAATTAAACCGCGAGAAAAAAAGTGCCCACCTAGCCTGACGGGCATTCAAGCGCTTGGCAGCATCAAGATAGATCAGATTTTTATGATCAGTGAAAACCTGAATGGGAAATTCAGCACCTTCCAAGAGGTGACGCCAGTGTTCAAATGCGAGTTTAATCGCCAGCAATTCCCGATTACCAATATCGTAATTAAGTTCAGTCTCAGAAAATGTTTTTGAAAAAAAGGCACAGGGATGTACTCCATCCTTGTTTTCCTGAGACAACACCACACCGACCCCCACCGAAGAAGCATCAACCTCAACCAAAAACGGCTTAGTCACATCAGGCTGCATAAGGATGGGAGCAGAGGTGAACCTCTCCTTTAGAAACACAAAAGCTTCAATGGCCTCAGAAGTCCACTGAACCGCATTAGCACCTTTCCTGGTGAGATCAGTCAGCGGTTTGACAATAATAGAAAAAACTTTTATGAATTTTCTGTAATAATTGGCGAAACCCAAAAACCTCTGTATCGATTTCAAACCAATAGGCCTAAGCCATTCCTGCACAGCTTGAACTTTAACCGGGTCCATCTCAAAACCTTCACTGGAGATAATGTAGCTCAAAAAACTAATTCTCTGTACAGCGAACTCACATTTCTCCAGCTTAGCAAAAAGCAAATTGTCCATTAATAGCTGTAATACCTCACGTACGCTCCGCCAATGAGACTCCAGATCAGGCGAATAAATCAGAATGTCATCCAAATACACAACCACATTTTTGCTGATTAAAGGTCTAAGGATGTCATTAATAAGATTCTGAAAAAATGCTGGAGCATTGGTAAGACCAAAAGGCATCACCAGATTCTCAAAATGACCCACAGGAGTGTTAAAAGCAGTCTTCCATTCATCACCCTCCTTCATGCGCAACAAATTGTATGCCCCCCGGAGATCACTTTTAGAGAACCATTTGGCCCCCACTAACTGGTTAAATAAATCAGGAATCAATGGCAGTGGGTAAGGATTGTGTACAGTAATTTTATTAATCTCACGAAAGTCCAGACAAGGACGTAAACCGCCATCTTTTTTTTTTACAAAAAAAAATCCAACAGCCACAGGAGACTTGGAAGGCCTAATGTGACCGGCGGCCAAGCTTGTCTGTATGTATTCCTCCAAAGCCTTTCTCTCAGGAATAGTAAGATTAAATAAACGACTTTTAGGAAGAGTCGCTCCAGGGACAAATTCAATGGTACAATCATAGTCTCTATGGGGAGGCAAAATTTGTGACTCCTCCTCAGAAAAAACTCTCCAAAAATCCTGAATAGGTACAGGTAATTCCCCTTTTTCCACCGCAGCAATACGTCCGTTACAACACTTGTCATAACACTTAGGGCTCCAAGACTTAATTTCATTGGTAGACCAATCCAGTACAGGATTGTGCAATTTTAACCAGGGTAACCCCAATATTACTGGAGAAGGCAAATTATCCAATACCACCAAATCCAAATTCTCTTGATGAATACCATTAATAGTGAGGGGAAAATCACAGACCTAATGAGTAACACTCTTCAAGGGAGAGCCATCGACAGAAACCACAGCAATAGGGGATGACAAAGTTTTAGGTTCTAATCTAAGTTTTTCCAAGAATCCCCCATCTATCACATTCAGAGTAGAACCACAATCCACAAATACCCGAAATTCAATTAATTCATCCTGAGCAGCAGTAGTGGCAGATAGGAATACTCCCTTAGAATTTAAACAGGCAATATGTGCATGACTGACCATTTTTTTTTTCCTTCTTCATACGAAGCACACAGTTCTTAATAAAATGACCAGAATTTCCGCAATAGAAGCACAAGCCTTCAGAAAGCCTGCGGTCTTTTTCCTGAGAGCGGGGTGCCATCGCCCCAATCTCCATCGGCTCTCCATTGTCAGCACAGACCCTCTCAGGACTCGGAGCTGACATAGCAGAGGATTTGCTCTCATTAACCCTTGCATGCAGTCTCCTGTCCACCCGTATAGCTAATTGCATTGCCTCCTGCAAGTTTCCAGGTGTGGGATAAGCAATCAGTAAATCCTTAACCCTTTCACCTAGCCCTGCAAGAAACAAGCTTTTCAAAGTTGAATCGTTCCACCCCACCAGGACAGACCACCGACGGAAGTGAGAACAATATTTTTCCACATTACCTGATCCCTGCCTCAAACGTCTCAATTCAGACTCAGCATATGAGACACGATCAGGATCATCGTACAACAAACCCAAAGCAGAAAAAAAGCTATCCACTGATCTAAAGCACGGATCACTAGGTTGGAGAGAGAAGGCCCATCCCTGAGGATCTTTGCGCAAAAGTGACATTATGAACCCTATGCGCTGTGATTCATCACCAGAGGATCCGGGTCTCAAACGAAAATACAATAAACAAGCATTTTTAAAAGAAAAAAAATCTTGTTGTTCGCCAAAAAATAAATCAGGCAGACATACCTTTGGTTCCACAAAATGTGCTCCAGAACAGCTACTCACGTGTTGTTGGAGCTTGGCCACCTCCAGAGAGAGTCCCTGCAAGCGTTGAGCCAAATCTTGAACCGAGACCATGATGGAAAACTGGAGGTCTTTCCTTAGAGAAATTTTTTTTTTTTTTCTTTTAGGGCTGGACTTACTGTTATGATCTGCTACAGGGACTAAGGAAAGACAGGAGATCTGTCCCTACAACAGAACTAAACTAGACCCCTACGATGTAAGGGGAACCTGATCCTGCGATCAGACCCGCTAAAGTCCTCGGCTAGTCTGTACGAAGACCTATAGATGTGAGGGAGGGATCCCTACAAGAACTAGGGACTGGGATAAGTTGGACACCTCCTAGCAGAAATAGTAGCAGTCAAAGACAAACACACAACAAAAAGCATAGAGGTCAGAAGACCTAGCAAAACTAACAGAGAATGGCAACAGAGCACCAAGCTAGCTCAAGAGTAGTAAATACAATGAAGTCCAGCAAGGCCAGGAGGGCGGAGCCGGATTAAATAGGCAAAAATGGTCATGTGACCAGCAAACTAAAAAAAAACTAACAGGAGAGTTCTAACAAAGCCAAGTTAAAGGGGATATCCCACAAATAATAGTTCATTTTAATCAATAATTAATTTAATTCATAATTTCCACAACTGGATGTTTTAAAAAAAAAAAAAAATGTTCCTGTGCTGAGATTATAAATATGCACCTGCTGTGTTCTGAGTAATGGCTTTGTCTGATCTTACAGGAACACTGTCTGATCCAGATGTGTAGTTAGGTTTTCTGGCACCAGGGGCAAAAATTCAGTTTGATGCCTCCCACCAAGCACATATTTGATTTGCAAACTTAGTCTCGTGCCAACAAGCTGCTCTCCCTAATTCTCTCAATGTTCAGGTAAAAACTTAGAGAAGCAGGAAGAGAAGCTAGTTGTCATGTGACTATAAGTGCTGAGCGAGCATGCTCGCCACTATTTGGTACTCACCTAAGCCTCACAGTGCTCGAGAAGTTCGGTGCTCGACGAGTATTTTTGGAATCCTCGGGCGGGAGCGCAGATCCCCGTCCCGCACTTTTGGCGCTGTTTAGACAGCCAATTAACTTGCATGGATTGCTTGCCAGTCACTGTAATGCAGTAGCCATGTTGATTGTGGCATTGCAGTGATTGGCTAGCCGCACAGCGTCATCGGGTCGATTTAAGATCTGAGACCGTATGCTCACCACAGTAGTTTATGGGAGGAAAAGACACTACATAGTAGACGAGCACACCTCCAGTATAGAAAAGTATGAAAAAAAGTTTATTGAACAAGACATGATAAAAACATTTAAAAAAAAGGCCGTATGCTCACCACAGTCTACTCTGGACACAGGCAGAGTAGGGAGAGGTGCTGCTTAGCGACAAAGAGAATTGGTGCTTGTTTCTGTGTGAGGTATTTCACAGCATTACAAATCTACACTAACAGTCCTTTTAACCCCTTAATAACATCTGACGTACTAATACGCGTCTGTGCCCTGGGACTTAAGAGCCAGACCCGTATTAGTACGTCATCGCGATCACGCGCGCACACAGGCTGTGCGGGCGCGATCGCCGCCGGGTGTCAGCTGATTGTCACAGCTGACACCCGGTACTATGTGCAGGGAGCGGTCCTGCACCGTTCCCAGCACATTAACCACCGCGATGCTGCGATCGAAGTCGATCGCGGCATTGCGGGGGCAAGGGGAGGTGATCGGCGATACTCACCTCCTCTTCCGGCTTCCAGCGCAGTCTGCAAAGGCTTCCCGGGTGTTGCCATGACGACCCAATGTCGTCATGACAACATCCGGGTCACCAGAGAGCAGGAAGATTGCTTGGACATGCGCAGTGCATCTCCAAGCAATCTTCACACTGTGCACTTCTGACAGCCTTCATGGCATAGGGATGGTGCTCCATTCCTGTGCCATGCAGGCGATCAGAAAAAAAAAAAGTGAAAGTCCCAGAGTGGGACAAAGTAATAAAGTGTATAAACTGTGTGAAAGTGGAAAAAAAAAAAAAATGTGCAAAAATATTATAAAAAAATAAAAAAAATAATACACCAAAAATAAAAATATAATGTACCCATCAATAAATATTATTATAAAAAAAATAAAAAAAAAACAATAAAAGTACACATATTTGGTATCACCGCGTCCGGAACAACCTGACCTATAAAACTGTCCCACTAGTTAACCCCTTCAGTGAACACGGTAAAAAAAAAAAAAAAAAAAAACGAAGCAAAAAACAATGCTTTATCACCATACCGCCAAACAAAAAGTGGAATAACACGCGATCAAAAAGACGCATATAAATAAAAATGATACCGCTGAAAACGTCATCTCGTCCCGCAAAAAACAAGCCGCCATACAGCTCCATCAGCCGAAAAATAAAAAAGTTATAGCTCTCAGAATAAAGCGATACAAAAAAATATTTTTTTCTATAAAATAGCTTTATTTGTGTATAAGCGCCAAAACATAGAAAAATGATACAAATGTGGTACCGCTGTAAACGTACTGACCCGAAGAATAAAGCTACCTCATCAATTTTACCACACGCGGAACAGAATAAAAAAAAAAAAAAAAAACAATTCCTGAATTGTTGGTTTTTGTTTATTCTGCCTCCCAAAAATCGGAATAGAAAGCGATCAAAAAATGTCACGTGCCTGAAAATGGCACCAATAACAACGTCAAGTCATCCCGCAAAAAACGAGCCGTCACATGACTGTCTGCCAAAATCTGGAAAATTATAGCTCTCAAAATATGGCGATGCAAAAACTAGATTTTACAAAAAATGCGTCTTTTAGTGTGTGACAGCTGTCAGTCATAAAAACCCCATATGATTCTGGCATTGCTGTAATCACACCGACCCGAAGAATAAAGTCGTCTAATCACTTATACCGCATAAGGAACAGCGTCAAAAATAAACTCTTGGGTTAGGATTGGGCTAGGGTTAGGGCTGGGTTTGGGGCTAGGGTTGTGCTGGGGCTAGGGTTGTGCTGGGGCTAGGGTTGTGCTATGGTTAGGGTTGTGCTAGGGTTAGGGCTGGGGTTGGGGTTAGGGTTGGGGTTAGGGTTGTGATGGGGTTGGGATTTTTTTCAAAAGTAAGAAAAAAAGATGACGATATGGCGACTAGTGTTGAGCGCAAGTGCTCGCTACTTGAGTTTGCATCGGGTGCTCTGGTATGCATTGAGTATTGTGGGTATTTGAGTGACATGCTCGAGTCTCTGCCCTATATGCTTCGCAGCCAAAAAAACTTTACGGGGATTGCCTGCCATGCACGAGCGATCCCCGCATGTTTTTTTTTGGGTGTCTAATAACCGTGAAACATGCGGAGCAGGGACTCGAGCATGTCACTCGAGCACACGCTGTACATGGTGCATACCTGAGCACCCGATGCAAACTCAAGTAGCGAGCACTTGCGCTCAAGACTAATGACAACTTATTCAATATGATGACCTAATGTAAACAAATTCTGTGTCGTACCTCTGGGTTCAAAATGTTCACTATACACCTTAATAAAATCCTTGAGGGGTATAGTTTCCAAAATGGGGTCACTTGTGGGGGAGCTCCACTGTTTAGGCACATCACGGGTTCGCCAAACGCGACATGGTGTCCACTAACAAATTGAATGGAAAATCGGCTCAAATTGTTAGCGCACGCCATGTTGCGTTTGGAGAGCCCCTGTGTGCCCAAACATTGGAGCTCCCCCACAAATGACCCCATTTTGGAAACTAGACCGCCCCAATGCACCTATCTAGATGCATAGTGAGCACTTGGAACCCCCAGGTGCTTCACAAATTGATTCATAAAAATGAAAAAGTGTTGTTTTTTTTCACTTTTTCATTTTTACGAATCAATTTGTGAAGCACCTGGGGGTTCCAAGTGCTCACTATGCATCTAGAAAGGTGCCTTGGGGGGTCTAGTTTCCAAAATGCGGTCACTTGTGGGGGAGCTCCAAAGTTTGGGCACAGAGGGGCTCTCCAAACGCAACATGGTGTCCGCTAACAATTTGAGCCTATTTTCCATTCAATTTGTTAGCGGATACCATGTTGCATTTGGAGAGTCCCTGTGTGCCCAAACATTGGAGCTCCCCCACAAGTGACCCCATTTTGGAAACTAGACCCCCCAAGGCACCTAGCTAGATGCACAGTGAGCACTTGGAACCCCCAGGCGCTTCACAAATTGATTCATAAAAATGAAAAAGTGTTTTTTTTTTTCATTTTTACGAATCAATTTGTGAAGCACCTGGGGGTTCCAAGTGCTCACTATGCATCTAGATAGGTGCCTTGGGGGTCTAGTTTCTAAAATGGGGTCACTTGTGGGGGAGCTCCAAAGTTTGGGCACACAGGGGCTGTCCAAACACAACATGGTGTCCGCTAATTATTCAAGCAAATTTTACAATCAAAAAGTCAAATGGCGCTCCTTCCCTTCCGAGCCCTGCCGTGCGCCCAAACAGTGTTTTTTCCCCACATATTGGGTATCTGTGTGCCCAGGGGAAATTGCACAACAAATTTTGGGGTCAATTTTTTCTTGTTATCCCTTGTGAAAATAAAAAAAATTGGGTCTAAAGTAACATTTTTGTGAAATAAGTGAAATGTTCATTTTTTTCTTCCACATTCAAAAAATTCCTGTGAAGCACCTGAAGGGTTAATAAAGTTCTTGAATGTGGTTTTGAGCACCTTGAGGGGTGCAGTTTTTAGAATGGTGTCACTTTTGGGTATTTTCTGTCATAAAGACCTCTCAAAGTGACTTCAAATGTGACGTGGTCCCTAAAAAAATGGTTTTGTAAATTTTGTTGGAAAAATTAGAAATCGCTGCTCAACTTTTAACCCTTATAGCTCCCTAACAAAAAAAAATTTTGGTTCCAAAATTGTGCTGATGTAAAGTAGGCATGTGGGAAATGTTATTTATTAACTCTTTTGTGTGACATATCTCTCTGATTTCAGGGCTTAAAAATTCAAATTTTGAAAATTGCAAAATTTTCAAAATTTTCGCAAAATTTCCGTTTTTTTCACAAATAAACGCAAGTGATATCGAAGAAATTTTTCCACAATCATGAAGTACAATATGTCACGAAAAAATAATCTCAGAATCAGGGGGATCCGTTGAAGCGTTCCAGAGTAATTACCTCATAAAGTGACAGTGGTCAGAATTGTAAAAATTGGCCTGGTCATTAACGTGTAAACCACCCTCGGGGCTTAAGGGGTTTAGGAGTAGGTCTCCTATACTGCTATTGCATATATGTTATATTACCCCCAGCGGCCTTCAATGACAAAACGCCAGCAGCCAGGACCTCCATGGTGTAGAGACAGTTCATGCCACGTGTCCAGCGTGCATACCACAATAGTTGTAAAGGCACAGAGGAATCACAGAGGACGCTGGTACGGTGGCAAGGGTAGTCCTTCAGCATCTTCCAAAACTTTTCCCTCCTTGACAGAGTAACTTGAGCGTCAGGGCCTGGGCACTCTAAGGGTTTGAGAAAACTGTCCCAGACCTTTGACAGCATTCCCCTGCCCCTGCTGCATCTTTCTTTCATCCTTCGCCTGTACTCCTTGGTTGTCCAAGAAGCTGTGACCTCTGCCGCCAGCGTTGTCAGATGGGAATTTTTATAATAATTCTTCAACAAGGTCAATCTGGTACTACAACATACAACATAGGATTGGGTCTCCTTTACTGTTATTGCATATGCAGCAAGTTTAAGGGCTGCCAAAAATTATGACGCACTCCAATACCATCTGAAGAGACGTAGCGGAGGGCCTCAGTTTACATGTATTTTGTATTATTAAGGAGTGCGTCTCCTATCCTGTTATTCCATATGCAGAAAGTTCAAGAGCAGCCAAAAAGTAGGACGCACTCCAATACCAATTTGAAGAGACATAGTGGAGGGTCTCAGTTAAAAATGTAATTTCTATTATTAAAGAGTGGGTCTCCTAGACTGGTAATGGCCATGCACTAAGTGCATGGTCTGAAAAACATTGACCCCTGGGGGGTGCACATATATAATATGTAAAGTTAGAGGTATGCCTCTAAAAATAGTTCCCACAGGCATCATAAACACCCTTAAAAAAATGATGCGGGTGTGGCATAATGGTCACCCTGGTGATATGGTGGTGGAAGATGAGGAGAAGGAAGCGAGCGACCTAAAATAGAAGAAATCCTGAAGCGTATACCCATGTTTGGGTGTGAAGGGTTGCATTGGAATAGACCCCCAAAAAATAAACACTGGATTTAACTTTATGTTCCACTGCTATTATCCGTTGGTGTTGAGAAGTCTGGCACAATCCAGCCCTTGCTAATTTTGATAAGACTCAGCCGGTCAGCATTTTCAATATACTGCCCCCGGCGGCACTAAAAACCCTCTCTGACAAAACGCTAGCGGCAGGGCTGGCCAGGACCTCCAAGGTATAGAGAGTCAGTTCTTGACACGAGTCCAGCTTGGACACCCAATAGTTGTAAGGCAAAGAGGAGTCACAAAGGATGCTGATGTGGTCACTAAGGTAGCCCTTGAGCATATTCCAAAACTTTTCCCTCCTTGTCAGAGTAACCCGCGTATCAGGGCCTGGGCACTGTCCCAGACCTTTGTTCCCCGCATCTGGTTTGTGTCTCCGTCACCTATACTCCTTGGTTGTCCAATGAACTGTGACCTCTGCCGCCAGCGTTATCAGATGGGAATATTCTAAATCCTTTTTGTACTGCAACATTTTATTAGACCTCTCCACCAAGGGAAGGAGAGATAGAAAGTGTGGGTCTAGAAGTTCTCCTTGTTGTGTGGGTCTAGATCCATACACACAGAAATCTATGTGCCATCAATACCCAGCAGCTTATGAACAATCTACCGTCATCTTTTCTCCCATCCTCTCCCTCTCCTGTCCAGACTCAGCATTGTCACACTATAACAACACATTGCAGAGTCCCCTGGATGAAGCAGCACCTGCTACATTCAGAATGACCCGGCATAGAAGGCAGCCCTGGCACAATATGCAAACATGTTTTCTCCAGCGCTGCTCAAGGTGCGCTGAGAGTCTGTGGAGAATATCACTTTCAGCAGAAGACTTCATCCACTATAAGTTCATGCTCAAAACTTACAACTCTGCTCTCCATCTAGCTAAACATGTTTACTTTACCATCTTCATCATATCTCTAGCCAACAATCCTAAACGACTTTTTGAAACCTTCTACTCCCTCCTGAGCTCTAAAGTACAGGCCCCGGTCACCAACCTAAGTGCTGACAGTCTGGCTACTTATTTCCTACAAAAAAATCAATCATATCCGTCAAGACAATTTTGCACAATGCCCTCAGAATCGGGATTTCTTTCTCTCTCGCACCTCAAGTTCACTTTCTATCTTCGAGCCTGTCACAGAAAAAAAAGTGACCAGACTCCTCTCTTCTTCTCGCCCTACAACCTGCAACAGTGACCCTATTCCCTCATATCTCCTTCAGTCCCTTTCCCCAGTTGTCAATACCCACCTAAAATATTTAACCTCGCTCTTTCTTTGGGTATCTTTCCCTCTTCATTCAAACATGCAATCATAATCCCTTTACTTAAAAAGCCATCCCTGGACTTGAACTGCGCTGCTAATTACAGACTGGTCTCTAATCTTCCTTTCATCTCTAAACTCCTGGAACGCTTGGTTCACTCCCATTTCATCTGCTATCTCTCAGATAGCAATCTTCTCGACGCTTTACAATCTAATTTCCGCTCTTCACACTACTGAAACTGCCCTTACTAAAATCTCTAATGATCTACTAACAACAAAATCCAATGGTCACTACTCCCTGCTGTTTCTCCTGGATCTCTCTGCCGCATTTGACACTGTGGATCACCAGCATCTCCTCACTATGTCCCGCTCTATAGGCCTCAAGGAAACAGCTCTTTCTTGGTTCTCCTTCTATCTCTGACTGCTCCTTTACAGTATCTTTTGCCGGCTCTTCTTCTAACCTTCCCCTTACCATCTGGATTCATCAAGGCTCAGTCCTATGCCCCCTCCTCTTCTCTTTGTATAATGCCCCTATTGGACAAACCATCAGCAGATTTGGTTTCCAGCATCATCTCTTCATCTCTGCTGATGACACCCAATTATACACCTCTTCACCTGACATCACCCTCTCTCTAATACAAAATACCAGTGCTTGTCTTTCTGCTGTCTCTAACATCATGTCCTCTCTCTATGTGAATCTGTATCTCTCCAAAACTGAACTCCTTGTGTTTCCTCCCTCTACTAACCTACCAATACCTGACTTTGCAATTTCCTGAGGTGGTGCCAACATAACTCCCAAGCAGCACGCCCGCTGTCTTGGAGTCATATTTGACACACAACTTTCCTTTATTCCCCATATACAATCACCCACTCGCTCATGTCACCTTCACCTTAAAAACATCTCCAGAATCTGACCTTTTCTCACCTTTGATACTACAAAAACACATACTGTCGCTCTTATTCACTCTCGTTTGGACTACTGCAACTCTCTTCTAATCGGTCTCCCTCTAAACAAACTTTCTCCTCTCCAATCCATTCGGAATCCAGCTGATAGGGTTGTATTTCTATCAGGCCGCTTCACCGATGCCTCTACCCTGTGCCAGTCTTTGTACTCGTTACCCATTCACTAGAGAATACAAAACAAATTCATCTCTCTCACCCACAAAGCTCTACACAGTTCTGCACTGCCCTATATCTCATCCCTCATTTCTGTCTATCACCCTTCCTGTGCCCTCCGTTCTGCAACTGATCTAAGACTAATATACTCCTTAATCCGAACCTCACACCTCCGTCTCCAAGACTTCACTCGTGCCGCACCAGTTTGCTGCACTACCCCAAACGATGTGACTAATATCTAGTCCCCATGTTTTTAAAGATGCTTTAAAAACACATCTGACAAGCCTATCACCGCAACTCCACATACTCGGTACCCAATAGCACACAGTAACTGCACTTAGTTAGATACTGGCTGATGACCATGTTCTACCTTTTGTGTCCCCCTATTTCCATATAGATTGTAAGCTTGCGAGCAGGGCCCCTCACTCCTCCTATAACTGTTGAATTGTGATACATTATATTGTTTTCATTGTCTGTACATGTCCCTACTTGTAAAGTGCTGTGGAATATGTTGGCACTATATAAATAAAAAAAAATTTTATTAAGTGTGACCAGCTAGTAATTATTGTTGCCCAAAATGCGTACAACGCGAGAATCACGGTAAAGGCAGCGGAACATAGAGTCAGCCATGTTTGCCAGACTGCCAAAAGCCAAGACTTTTCTATCACGACCAAGAGGATGACGGTCCATGCTCTCCTCCTCACCCTCCTCCTCAGGCCATCCACGCTGAACAGACGGTATGAATGTGGTGTGGGTAGTACCATCTGTAGCGCAGGAAACCAGCTGCTGTTACACCCAATCCGCATTGAGATGAGATGAGGCTGAGGTGTGTTGGATCACTCAGTATAGTGCCTTGCTTCATCTCATTGTGCTCTGCCTGTAATGACACCACTTTAATTGTGAGCAGCGGGCATTACAGTAGACAGAGAAGCAGGATGGTGGCGCTAATTATGGCGTTATCGCCACTCACCATCTTGGTGGATTCCTCAAAGTTTTGGAGGATGGCACAGATGTCAGACATCCATGCTGTTAGAACCTTGCTCTTAGTTTTTTTTTCCTTTGCTGGTCACATGACCTTGTTGGCCTATTTAAGCCTGCTCCGCCATTCTGGCTTTGCTGGACTTCATTGTATATCTACTTTCTAGCTAGCCTGTGCTCTGTGTCTTGCTCTGTTAGTTTGCTTGGTCTACTGACCTCTATGTTCTATATATTTTGTTTGTTCGTCTGTCTGCTACTATTTCTGTTAGGAGGTGTCCCATATTCCTCCCAGTCCTTAGTACTTGTAGGGATTCCTTCCCCACATCTATAGGTCTCCGTACAGACTAGCTTAGGACTTTAGCAGGTCTGATCGCAGGATCAGGTCCCCTGTTACATCGTAGGGATTAAGCTGAGTTCTATCGTAGGGACAGATCTCCTCTCTTTCCTTAGCTCTGGTAGCAGAACATAACACATGCTCACTCATCAGGTCTTATGAGTGGACGCTGACCTGAATATCAATGGGCGTGTTGAAGCTGGTACTCAACAACTGCCCTCTGCTGCCCACAAATCATTCCCAACATATGCAACCAATGTGTGGTGACATCACTTACCAGTTGGTGAGCTGGAAGCTGCAAACGCTGCTTAAGTACGGCAAGGGCTGCGGAAACTGTTGCTGACTTTCTGAAATGGGCACACATGTGCGTACTTTCACAAGCAGCTCAGGCAGATCCAGGTAGGTTTTGCAAAACTGCTGAACTACTATGTTGAGCATATGGGCCAGGCATGGTATGTGTGCGAGGTTGCCAAGCCTCAGAGCAGCCACCAGGTTCCGGCCATTGTTACACACGACCATGCCTGGCTGTAGGTTCAGTGGTGAGAGCCACAGATCAGCCTGCTGTTACAGCTTTCAACAACTCTGCAGAGGTGTGTGGTTGTCAACTAAGCATACTGTCCAGCTCATTGTTATTGTAACCCCAAAAAGATACAGCAAATTATGTGCTCTCAAATCCAAATGACCCAATCCCTTCTGAGCCCCACAGTGTGACTAAACCACATATAGCATCCATGTTTTTGGCAGGGGTATAATTTACAAAATTGGGTCACTGGAGTTGGAATTCTTCTCTTCTAATACTTAGGGGCTTTGTACATGAAGCAAGCAAACTATTCAAAGAATATCAGCGCTCGAAGAGGCAAATAGCGCTCCTTCTCTTCCGATTCTCACCGTGTGGCTATGCAGTACTGTACAGCCACATCTGGGGTATTGCCACATTCAGCAGAAATAGTGTGACAAATTTTGGTGCCAATTTTACCCATTTCCTCTTTTGAAAATGTAAAATCTGGGGTTGAAACAAAATTTTTGTGTTAAAAATGTTATTATTCTTTCTTCACCACCGAACGGTATAAATTTTTGTGAGGCTCATATGGCGTCAATATGATCAGTGCACCCCTAGATGAAATAATTGAAAGGTGTAGCATGTAAAATGACATCACTTATAGGGTTGTTCTACTGTTCTGACACCTCAGGGGCTCTGCCAATGTGACATGGCACCCTCAAACTATTCCAGCAAAATCTGTTGTGCAATTTCTCATGCATGTGCCAATATGGCGCTCCTTCCCTTCTGAGCTTTGCACCTTGCCTCAAAAGTAGTTTTGCCCCGCACATGGGGTATTGGCAAATGCATGAGAAATTGCACAGCAAATTTAGGGTCCATTTTCTCCTGCTACCCTTGTGAATAAAAAAATTGGGGCTAAAAGATAATTTTTGTGGAAAAAATTTGATTTTATTTATTTTCTCTGTTCTACGTCATAAACTTCTGTGAAGCATCTGGGGGTTCAAGGTGCTCACCACACATCTTCATAAGTTCCTTGTGGGGTTTAGTTTCCAAAATGGGGTCAACTGTGGGGGCTATGCACTGTTTAAGCACATAAGGGGCAATCCAAGTGCACCATGGCGTCCACTCTCAATTCCAGCAAATTTTGCATTCAAAAAGTCAAATGTTGCTCCTTCCTTTCCGATCCCTGCAGCGTACTCAGGAAAAATTGCACAACAATTTTTGGGGTACATTATCTCTTGTTACAATGTTAAAATAAAAAGATTGGGTCTAATGTATTTTTTTTGTGAAAGAGTAAAAAGTTAATTTTTTCCTTCCACATTGCTTCAGTTCCTGTGAAGCACCTGAAGGGTTAATAAACTTCTTGAATGTGGTTTTGAGCACCTTGAGGGGTGCAGTTTTTAGAATGCTGTCACTTTTGGGTATTTCTGTCATACAAACCTCTCAAAGTCACTTTAAATGAGATGCGGTCCCTAAAAAAATAGTTTTATAAATTTTGTTGGAAAAATTAGAAATCGCTCATCAACTTTTAACCCTTATAACTTCCTAACAAAAAAAAAATTCTATTTCAAAAATTGTGCTGATGTAAAGTAGACATATGGGAAATGCTATTTATTAACTATTTTGCATGACACAAGGGCTCTTTCACATGTCAGTGTCTCCAGTGTGTGTAGTGACAGCTTTCACACGCATCGGAGACACATACACAAGCAGATGACCAAATGAATGGGTCTGCGCACATGTCAGTGTGTTTCCACAGACCGTGACCGTGGTCAAAACACATTGACATGTCCGTTTTTTTTCGCGCTGCACAGACCACAAAACGTCCCACACTGATAAGGATGACATCAGTACTGGCGCCTGGGAATCAGTGTACAGTTAGTGCTATTCTCAAGCACCGGATGCTGAATGCTGTCCTCATCATAGTTCCCTGCTTGTGCTGCGAGATACGCCAGCAGGGGACAATGATGAGTGTAGTATTCTGTTCCCTCTGTGTCCTGGTGTAAAAAATAAAATAAAAAATCCTTATACTCACAGAGATGTCCCCCACTGTAATTCATGTGTCCGCTCATGCCAAGGAGTCAAGGTAAATGACTCGCTCCAGTGAGCAGGCCCCGGTCCTTAAGGGGTTAAAGGGAATCTGTCACCAGTAGGGATGAGCGAGCACTAAAATGCTCATTGCTCGGGTTCAGCAAATTGTAATGCTCAGGAGCTTGACCCGGGCAATGGGTCCAATGTATGTCTATGGGAAACTGAAGCATTTTTCCAGAGGTCTGCAGGGAGCCTAAAAATTCCCCAAATCTATGGGAACAGCATGGGGAAGACCCCTGGAAGCATCTCTGACTCCCAGGTTACTGCTGTGAACAATGTTGTCAGAGTATTTTGCCACTTTTACAGGGTCACAATAAAACATACAAAAACTAAACCAAAGTGGATTTTCATGGGAAAAATGTTAAAGAGCATCCTTTCCATTATAATGACTTGTATATAAAGTAAAATACACTGCTCAAAAAAATAAAGGGAACACTCAAATAACACATCCTAGATCCGAATGAATGAAATATTCTCATTGAATACTTTGTTCTGTACAAAGTTGAATGTGCTAACAACAAAATCACACAAAAATCACCAATGGAAATCAAATTTATTAACCAATGGCGGCATGGATTTCGAGTCACCCCCAAAATTAAAGTGGAAAAACACACTATAGGCTTATCCGACTTTGATGTAATGTCCTTAAAACAAGTCAAAATGAGGCTCAGTATTGTGTGTGGCCTCCACTTGCCTGTGTAACCTCCCTACAACACCTGGGCATGCTCCTGATGAGGTTGCGGTTGGTCTCCTGTGGGATCTCCCCCCAGACCTGGACTAAAGCATCCGCCAATTCCTGGACAGTCTGTGGTGCAACGTGACATTGGTGCATGGAGCGAGACATTATGTACCAGATGTACTCAATCGGATTCAGGTCTGGGGAACAGGCGGGCCAGTCCATAGCTTCAATACCTTCATCTTGCAGGAACTGCTGACACACTCCAGCCACATGAGGTCTGGCATTGTCCTGCATTAGGAGGAACCCAGGGCCAACCTCACCAGCATATGGTCTCACAAGGGTTCTTCATCATCCACCACCTCGTCTTCGATTTCCGCACTCTGGTCCTCCTGCTGACTTTCTGGCAATTGTGTCTCATCATCATCCTCCTCTTGTGACAGTAATTGCACTCTCCCACCGTCGCCTTCGTGTGACCGTGGCTGCTTAAATATGTGGGCATCGCTACATGCGATCTCCTCTTGCCCGCTTGAAGCTGGCCGGAAGAGAGGCCCGAATCTATAAATGGAAAAGTGAACAGCTCTTCAGAGTGTCCAAGTGTGAGATCATTTGTCTTCGGTCACTCGGCATGGTGGGAGGAAGGAGGATCAGGGTGAGGAATTTGCGGTCTCGCTACTGAGACTTGACCATGTAGAAGAGAGGATGGTGGTGGTGGCAAAGTCACTGAAAGCATTATCTGCTATCCAACCAACAACCTTTTGACACTGCTCTGGGTTCAATAGTGGAGTGCTGCAGTACCCTAGTAATTGGGACAGGAAGGTCGGGAAACAAGATTCATATCCCGTGAACTTTTCCACATTTTTTTCACATCTCCCCCACAAAATTAAATATATTTTATTTGCATTTTATATGCTATACCAACACAAAGTAGAAAGTATTTGTGAAGTGCAAGGGAATGTGCACACGTTAAGTATTTGGAGCAGAAATTTCTGCACCTCTTGGCAGGAAAGACACGTCATCAAAAACTTGCTTTTTTGCGGTGTTTTTTACATGAATTTTTTGGTGCAGATTTTTTCCAAACTCAGTAGAATG
This sequence comes from Phyllobates terribilis, assembly GCF_046119375.1. Taxonomy (NCBI): domain Eukaryota; kingdom Metazoa; phylum Chordata; class Amphibia; order Anura; family Dendrobatidae; genus Phyllobates; species Phyllobates terribilis. Next base: position 17,261,354 of record NW_027362783.1, on the reverse strand, counting down.
AGTGAAATCTGCAGCAAAAAGCTGAAAGAATTGACATGCTGCAGATTTAAATCTGCCCCGATCTCTACAAGTCACAAATACGGTGGCATGTAAAAGTTTGGGCACCACTGGTCAAAATTACTGTTTTTGTGAACAGTTAAGCAAGTTGAAGATGAAATGATCTCTAAAATGCCTAAAGTTAAAGATGATGGATTTCCTTTGTTTTTTAGGCAAAATATATATTATCATATTTTACATTTTAAAAATTACAAAAAGGTAAATGGTCCAATGTAAAAGTTAGGGCACTCTGAATGGTTAGTACCTAGTAGCACCCCCTTTTGCAAGTATCACAGCTTGAAAACGCTTTTTGTAGCCAGTTAAGAGTCTTTCAATTCTTGTTTGAGGGATTTTCATCAATTCTTCCTTGGAAAATTCTTCCAGTTCTGTGAGATTCCTGGGTTGTCTTGCCTGCACTGCTATTTTAAGGTCTAACCACATATTTTCAATGATGGATGTTCAGATCAGGGGATTGTGATACCTTCAGCTTGCGCCTTTTGAGGTAGTCTATTATGGATTTTACCCTGTGTTTAGAATCATTATCCATTTGTAGAAGAAATCCTCTTTTCAACTTTAGCTTTATTACAAATGGTGTTATGTTTGCATCATGAATTTGTTGAAATTTCATTGAATCCATTTTTCCCTCTAACCGTGAACTGTTCCTCGTACCATTGGTGTATGGTGCACAGGGCAGTAGTCATGGGTGAGGGGCTGCTGTGTTCACACACCCTGGCACCCTACAAATAAACAGTGTCCTGATTCACCTGTGCTATGCGTGTGGTGCGTAACACTCACATTTTGGTCACAGGCCTTTGCTGTCTCCGGTTCTTCAACTTCAGAAACCTTCGCACACACATTAGGGGACATCAAATTCATATTATAATAAAGAAGTTTCCTTAACTCTCCATTTTCATCATATTGAAACAGTATTGGGCACAAACTTTTCTGTTTTCAAAGTCCATAGCACAGCACGTTCTGATGTCCACTGTTCGCTTGCCCTGAGCTAACCCTTTCCTGTCTGGCATCTCTGACCTCTGGGAATCTCTGACCGGTTCTGCATCTTTCATGAGTCCAGTCCCAAGTCCCCTAGGCATTTACCCCTACGACTGCCTCTCATAGGAAGATATTCAGACACACTTCTCAGTGCCTCAGTTCGATTGCAGGCCCCCGGATGTTCCAGGAATGTCCGCTCTAAATTTATGGCTGACGTTCTCTTGCTGCTAAACAACCCGTGTTCCTCGTGCCCTCAGACCTCCAAATACTGCTCTCTCCATTTAATCTCCTACTCTTGACTGTGTAACATTGCACCAGGTGGTAGTTGTAGGCACGTGTCATGACTTTGACACTCCGGCATGCTACTGAAAACAGTGGCCTGTTTCCAGTGTGTCTGTTGCTGTTGTGGCTGTGGACACTTCTTGCCCACTCTGGTCTGCCTTAGCGTGGCTGTGATTTCCCGCGACCCCACAAATGGGAGACCACCACAGTGTACAGGAACATTTTAAACTTTACACAAAGTACAGCAGGAGACATCTTTCTTTAGGTTGCAGTACAGAGACAAACTATTGGAATTAGTAGCTTTCAAGCTTCCTAGACAGCCTCTTGGCTGCTTCTTCCTACTTTCTCAAGCTTCAGCCACATTCAAGAACCACGTAAAGAAAGAGTCTGTGGCTAACTTCTTAACTGTATGTGCCCCCAATCTCGCTAACTAGTCTCTTCTTAGACCCACAGCTCTCAAGCTTTGGCTGACCCTTAGCATTCACGGAGTCCCATAGGATCTCTCCTAAGTTGCTGAATCAGAGTTCACTTCCCCAACTCGCCTACAAGGAGTATTCCACAGTCACCACTCAAGCTCTTCTTAGTCGCTTTCCTTCTCTGTCTGTCTGCTTCTCTGTTTTCCTCTTCCACACATACACTCACCGCTGCAGATCACCTTGACCAGAGGGTGTCCTGACTTCTTTCCTTGTCTGCGTTCACTCTTAGGCTATGTGCACACTGTACATTTTTGATGTGTTTTTGCAGCGTTTTTTCCATGCGGAAATGCACCAAAAGTGCTAGGTAATCGGTGTGCCAGCTAATGCAACGACAATCCTGTCAGAATTATCACTGCGTATAGATTGGCAGCTTGTCAATTCTTTGTGCGTTTTTGCGGCATTTTTCACCCATAGACTTGAATTGAGTCAGTCAAGTCCGCAGCAAAAATGCAGGTATAAAAATATTTGTGGATTTGCTGCGGAGGTTTGCTTCATATTTGACTGACTCAATTTAAGTCAATGAGTCAAAACTGTGGCATAAAAGCACAAAGAATTGCCTGGGGGAGGCTACTCCTCCCATGATCCGACGGCCGCTCCCGTTGACAATAGCGTGATCAGGTGCGGCTGAGGGGATGAGTAGTCTGTGTAAAAAAATAAAATAAATCAATATTAAAATAAAAACACCTGTCTGCTATACCCAGGGTGTACTACGGCAATCTGATCATCCGGCGATACACTGACGGGAGCGTGATCGCTCCCGGCAGTGTACAGCGCTGCTGGAACTGAGTTCACCGGAGTTCATCAGCTGAAAACCAGCTGACGAGCTCCGGAGACCTCACTTGTGGCACCGATGCTGCGTGTGAATTTTGTCACGCAACACTGATGCAGTAAGTGAGGTCACTGGAGCTCTCAGCTAATCATCGGCTGATTGAACTCTAGCGACCTCTATCCTGCAGCACAGCAATGTACACTGTGATTACACTCCTGTCAGTGTATTACAGCGCTGTCTTCTACAACAGCCACATTGGTGATTGCTCATGTGGCTGCTGTAGAAGTGACCCGGATCATTGTGGGACACTGTTGATTACATCATCATGGCGGGTTATGGTGTTTTTTTATTTTTGCTTTCTTACAGGAGATGAGGGCATCAGCGATTAGGAGTTAAGTGAGTATACAGTGTTTTTTTATTTTTAAATAAAAGATTAAAAACCGTGTGGAATTTTATTTAAAATAAAAGACTTCATTCTGGCCGTGTCTATTTAAAAAATGTCAAAAACTGTACTACGGGGTTATTAAGGGGGTGTCTTATAGACACCATCCATTATTAACCTGGGCTTCATGTCAGCTGCCAATACACGGCCTACATGAACCTCAACCATATTACTACACTTGCCACCGCACCAGGGCAAGTTGGCGAGCATAGACTAAGCGCCAGATTTGGTGCATCTCATGGACGTGTCAGTAGTGGGGCTGCTGAGAGCTGATATTATTAGCCTCAGCGGGGACTAGTATACATGGCCCCTTCTCTCGCTATTAAAATCAGCTCACAGCTGTCTGCTGGTTAGATTCTATAGGGGTACCCTATGTCAATTTTATTCTGGGGTCCTCTGTAATCTAGCCAGTAAAGACGGATTTTGGTAAGACCTTACCTGTAAAATCCTTTTCAGCGAAGGAAGGAAGGGAGACACAGATCCATTACTAGTGGATAGGCGGAGCCCCACAGGATAGTTCACCTCAGATTTATAAAAAGTGACGACCGGCCCCTCCAGCTTAGGCTCCTACTACTCCCATGTTCTTCAGTCCGTACACAAGCTAAGGAAGAGCAGACAACACCAGCGGAACAACACAACCCCTTCCGAAAATTCAGAAATGCAAGAGAACAGGTTATGCATATAACAGAAAAAAAACACACAGTCCCAGGCACTACTCACTGGACCTGACAACTGCGATGAGCTGGCAATACTGGAACAGAGCCCTAGCGCGCCGACCCCAGCCCAGATGACCGCCATCAGAGAGGAGTCGCGCCGCATCTGGAAAACAATAATGCACTTCTGCCATGGGAGGGTGCTGTGTCTCCCTTCCTTCCTTCGCTGAAAAGGATTTTACAGGTAAGGTCTTACCAAAATCCGTCTTTCAGCAGCAGAAGGGAAGGAAGGGAGACACAGATTCATTACTAGTGGGACGTCCCAAAGCAGTCCAGAACTCAAGGGTGGGAAACAGTGGCAGAATCGCCAACACCCCAACAACTTAGTAAAGCGAGCAACAAGCGCCAAAACTAGATAAAGAGATAACCTAAACCACCGCCGCCTGCAGGACCCTGCGTCCCAAGGCCGCATCGGCGGAAGCACTCACGTCCACTTTATAAAATTTAGTAAAGGTGTGAATGGAGCGCCAGGTAGCCGCCCGGCAGAGCTGCGCTGCCGAGGCCCCCTGATGAAAAGCCCACGACGAACCAACAGCTCTCGTGGAATGAGCTCAAACCTTAACCGGACAAGGCTTGCCCTTGAGCCGGTACGCTTCCAGGATAGCCGAATGTATCCACTAAGCTATAGTGTCCTTGGAGGCCCGCTGACCACGCCGACGACCAGCAGAAATCACAAAAAGAGAGTCTGACTTCCGAAACCGTTGTGTGATTGAAAGATAGAACTTCAAAGCCCGCACCAAATCCAACGAGTGCAAGGCTCGCTCCTTTGGACTTTTCGGATTCGGACAGAGGGAGGGCAACACGATGTCCTGATTGATGTGGAAACGCGACACCACTTTAGGCAGAAAATCGCCACGGGTACGAAGCACCACGCAATCCGAGTGGAACTCCAGAAAAGGGGGCGAGCAAGACAGTGCCGCCAACTCAGAAACCCTTCTCAAAGAGGTGACCGCCATCAGGAAGGCCACCTTCCAAGAAAGCAAGTAAAGCGTAGTTGAATCCATAGGCTCAAACAGCCCATGCTGAAGAGCCTCCAAGACTAGATTGAGCTGCCAAGGAGCCACAAACGCCCTCCGAGGCGGAAACTGACGTGCTACCCCACGAAAAAAAGAGCGCACATCCCTGCGCGAGGCAATCGCCTTCCGAAAAAGCAAGATACCTGACCCCGCAAGGTACCAACCGCCAGACCCTTGGCCAAACCGCATTGCAGAAAAGCCAAGAAGTTGGGAATGGAAAAAACCCTCGGGTTCCTTGACAATCCAGAACACCATGAATAGAAGGCCTCCCAAGTTCTGTGATAAATCCTAGTCGTAGCTGGACCTCTGGCTGCCCGCAAGGTGGCAATGACCTCGGCCAAAAACCCACGACGGGTCAAGATCTCGGTCTCAAGTGCCACGCCGTCAAACAAAGCGACTTCAGGTCCGGATGACAAATGGGCCCTTGGGTTAACAGGTCCGGGCGAAGAGGCAGTGGAAACAGAGGCGCCGCCAGGAGAGACACCAGCGTTGAATACCACGCCCTCCGTGGACAATCCGGCGCCACCAAAATTGACGGAATTCGTTCGAGTTTGATCCGCCGGATGACCAGAGGAAGTAAGGATACCGGCGGAATCAGTTCGAACTGGTCCCACGGGGCCACTAGAGCATCTACCGCCACAGCCTCCGGGTCCCTGTACCTGGACATGAACGTCGGAATCCTGGCGTTCAGCCTGGATGCCATCAAGTCCCCCAACGGGAGCACAGCAGTGCAAAAACATCCGGATGAAGACTCCATTTTCCGGGATCCACCTGCTCGCGACTGAGGAAGTCCGTCATGGTATTCAGCACTCCTGGGATGTGAATCGCGGAAATGGCTGGAACCCTGGACTCAGCCCAAACCAGGATCCGAGAGACCTCCATCATGAGTCTGGAACTCCTCGTCCCGCCCTGATGGTTGATATACGCGACAGCTGTCGCATTGTCTGTCTGAATCCGGACCGGCAGACCGCTCAAAGGGACCGTCCAATGTCGGAGGCAGAGAAATATCGCTTTCAACTCCAGGATGTTGATCGGCAGAGAAGACTCCTCTGACGACCAGACCCCCTGAACCCAGAGATCGTTCCAAACCCCCCCCCAGCCAGTCAGGCTGGCATCGGTGGTAATGACCGACATCCGTGGGAGGAGGAAGGATTTCCCCAGGGATAAAGCCTCCGGACGTAAACACCATCCAAGAGATTCTCGCACCCTGCGGGAGATACCGATACAGCGATCCAGCGATCAATCCCAACGGGTCAGAATAAGATCTTGGAGACCCCGGGAATGAAATTGTGCAAACGGTACCGCTTTCATTGCCGCCACCATCAGACCCAGAAGGCGCATACACTTCCGAAGGGACATCGCCATCGCCGACCTCATAGCCTGGACATGGTGACGCAGGTTCGCTTGTTTGTCCGGAGGCAGGGACACCACTGCCCCTAAAGTGTCGAAATGCATCCCCAAGAACAGGATTGACTGCGACGGCTCCAATGACGACTTCTTCCAATTGACCAGCCACCCGAAGTCCTCCAGGTGCTGAAGGGAGAGATCGCGAGCTGTCACCGCCTCCTCCGCTGTGGGCGACACAATTAACAGGTCGTCCAGGTAGGGGAGAATCGTAACTCCTTGCCTTCGAAGGAGCGCCATGAGCGGCGCCAGAATCTTTGTAAAAACCCTGGGAACCGAGGCCAACCCGAATGGTAGGGCCACAAATTGGTAATGGGCCTGAACTATGGCGAAATGTAGGAAGCGCTGGTGAGCCCTGCCGATAGGGACATGCAAATAGGCGTCGAGGATGTCGATCGACACCAAGAAATCGTACTGTGACAGGGCCGCCACGAACAGAGCGAAGAGACTCCATAAGGAATTTCCGGGTCCATACATGAACATTCAATTCTTTTAGGTCCAGAATGGGGCGAAACTTGTACTCCTTTTTGGGAACCACAAAAAGGTTGGAGTAAAACCCCCTTCCCTGGTCCTCCGGTGGAACCGGAACCACCACACCCTGCTGCAGAAGAGAGTCGACCTCCCGCAGCAGTGCGGCAGCTAGCTTGGGCTCGGACGGGATACATGACTGACGAAACCTGTCCGGGGGTCGAGAATGAAACTCTATGAAATAGCCTGCCAACATAACCCGCGTCACCTAGGCGTCCGATACGTGGGACGCCCAAATCGACCCGAATTGTAGCAGACGACCTCCCACCCGAGAGCCTTCGAGAGGGTTCCTGGCGTCAGTCCGCCTTAGCGGGCTTTTTGTCAACCTCCCGTTTGTCCTGACGGAAATGTTGTTTCCAGGGAGTACGGGATTTCTGGGTGGTCTTTTTCCCGGAAGACGAGGGACGACCCGATCTCCAAGAGGGCTGACCGAACCGTCCCCTGGGCCGAAAGGACCAACGACCACTACCGGAACTTGACTTGCCAGACGTAGAAACCGCTGCTTTCCGCTGCGGCAAAGCCGAATCCTTGGCCTTGGCCTTAGCAATCAGCTCCATGAGGTCCGAACCAAAAAGCTGACCGCCCTTGTACGCCAGACTCAGCAGACCTTGTTTGGATACTGCATCTCCAGTCCACTGTTTAAGCCACAGTGCTCTCCTGACTGTGACGGCCGAGGATTGAGTCCTGGACAGAACCGAAGTAGTATCCAGCACTGCGTCCCTGCCATATCAGGCCGCCTCTTCCAACAGCTGGAAAAGCCTTTCCACCTCAGACAGCGGAGTCCCATCTTGCCACGCCGTCCGCAGCTGAGCCAACCACCGCAGAGAAGCCTCACTAGCCCACATGGCCCCCAAGGCCGCTCGAAATCCATGACCCGCGGCCTTGTAGATGGACTTCGCCGCTAACTCCGTCCTTCTGTCCAGCGGTTCCTGTAGACTCGCCTTCCCTTTAACAGGAAGCAAAGAGGATTTGCTCAGCTGAGACAATGGCACGTCCACTTCCGGAGAGGGGACCCAATTAGCGATCGTCTCCGTGGAGCAGGGATACATGGCATCAAAACACCGCATCCCCTGGAAGCGTTTATCCGGACACAGGCGTTCCTTCTCCACCGCCTCGTTAAGTTCGTCGTGCGCTGGCAGCATCGAGCGAGCCCGACACGACTCCTGATACAGCCGGGCCGACTTGCCAGGGCGCCTCTTCAGACAGCTGTAACGCTTCCCGCATAGCTCCAATAAAGGCGTCCACGCGGCCCGAAAGCGAAGCAGAGCGACCCTGCCGATCCTCTTCATCAGAATCGGAGATCTCACCAGCAAAGTCTGTCGGTGATTCCGTAGCCTCCGACGCACTGCGCGGAGGAGACAGCGCCACCACAGGCCTGTGGCGCTTCTTGCCTCGTGACGTCGGTTGGGACTTAGCTGATACCCAATGACCCAGGAGGTCAGACAGACTGTCAATGGAGCGAGTGAGCGCCTCCACTTTAACATCACTGAGACCCCCGACCAGTGTCGAACCTGACGCCGAAGACCCCGGCATATCATTTACGCGTGACCGATCCTGAAGCGGGCCGGGAGAGAGGTCCGCGCCCCCTGATCCGACATGCCGCCACACAGTTGCGAGCGTCGCGGATAAGGCGGTAATAACCCCTTACAATGGGTACAGGAACCGAGGATGTGTGATTCTGCTACCACAGCTGGGTCAGCTCCAGCGCGCGCTTTCCTGGCACTTCCTGTCTGAGGCTATGATGACAGGCAGCAGAGAGGCGCGAAGCCACGCCCCCTGCTGCCGCTACTAACGGAGCCCGCGCTCCTCTGTCCCCGCTCCCCTGCCGATAACACAAACGCCTGCAGCGGAGATATCCTCCTGCAGGGACAAAAAAAGCAGTCACCACATGAAACAGTAACAGCGGCTGCCGCAGCAGCCGCTGAAGCCCTCAGACCACAGAGAGCACTTACCCAGCTGAGCGCCACAGGGACCCCCAGGGATGTGTGGATCCGTGGCCCTTTGCTCCCCCCCACGGCGGAGCGCGCAGGGACCCCACAGAAGCGGTGTGCGTCTCCGCCAGGGAGCGCCCTGTATCCCCCGGGGCCGGCAGGCTTCTGCGGGGACCTCCTTAGGGGGTACACAGATCTGCCAGGGGAGGGTCAGGGGTCCCAGCAGCACCGAGACCCCCTGAGACCTCTAGACCACGGGGAGTCCAGGTCTCCGGAGTAAAATAAAAAATTCTTCTGAGGAGCTGCAAAGGCAGCGACTATCCTCTGCGACCTCAAATTTTAGACTGAAGAACATGGGAGTAGGAGGAGCCTAAGCTGGAGGGGCCGGTCGTCACTTTTTCTAATCTGAGGGGAACTATCCTGTGGGGCTCCGCCTACCCACTAGTAATGGATCTGTGTCTCCCTTTCTTCCCTTCTGCTGCTGAAAGGCTAAGCAAATAGCTGTGGGCTGTTATTAATAGCCAGGGAACATTTTTGGCTAATGGCCCCTTTCCCGGCTACTAATATCAGCTCCCAGCAGTCGGCTTTCCCTCTACTGGCTATGAAAATGTGGGAGCACAAGTCATTTCTTTTAATTTTAGGCTATGTGCCCACGATCCAGACATGGCAGCGCTTTGGACGCAGCATATTTTTTTGTGTCCAAAATGCTGCGTTCTAGTGAACACAGATAAATCTGCATGTGTTCACGGATGCAGATTTACAGCATTCAATACATTAAAGTTGCTAAATTTCTGTTGCAGAGATTAGCGACTCGGCAAGTAAATTTTACATGCTGTGGTCCTGAGAGACACGAGCACGTCAGTTTCCACGGGTGCTCCGCAGCCTCAGATGCATGCATAGTGGACATGGAATTTACAGAAATTCCATCCACTATGTTGTAACATCTGGCCGCTGCAGAACTGATGCTGCATCTTCAAACTTGCAGCATTTCCTGATCATGGGCACATACCCAAACTCACTCACAGCAGATCAATTTCTGTAGCGGAGACGTTACTCTCCACTGCAGATTATGACTGATTGAAATGTCATTACATGCGGTGGATCCGCATGTATTGACAAAACAATATGCAGCATAATAACACAGCTTTTTGGATGCAGCAAAAATATGCTGCATCCAAAGTGCTGCTGGTTGCTAATCGTGGGGATAGTGGCTGAACATGTTTGCCTTCCTAGGTTAAAAATAGCAGCTCGCAGCTGCCCCAGAAATGACATTTGTATTCAGCCCCCCTGAGTCAATACTTTGTAGGATGCAATTACTGTTACAAGTCGTTTGGGGTAGTTCTCTACCAGCATTGAACATTTAGAGACTATGTTTGCCCATTCTTTGCAAACTAGCTCTAGCTCATGGAAGGAGAACAAAAAGGAGTGCGGCACTTCCATCCAGCGATTTACTAAAATGGGAACTTTATTGAAAAACTTTGCAACCCAAATCACATGTTAAAAGTCCGATGCGTTTCTGGTGCACAGTGGCCGTAGTCTGGAAACGCATCAGGAATTTAACATGTGATTTGGATTCCAAAGTTTTAATGTTATTTCAATAAAATTTCCATTTTACTAAATCGTTAGTTGGAAGTGCCGCACTCTTTCAATTCTCCTGCCATTGGCTGTGCTCTACTAGCAGTATCAGGCACCCTCCACACAGTCTACAACCGGGATATAGTGACTACACAGAGTGGTGAGCTCTTCCCCCTCTTTCCTTCCTTACTAGCTCTAGCTCAGTGAGATTGGATGGAGAGTGTTTGTGAACAGAAATTTTCACATCTTGCCTTAGATTCTCAATGGGATGTAGGTCTGGACTTTGACTGGGCCATTCACACACAAGAATATGCTTAGATCTAAACCATACCATTGTAAGTCTGGCAGTATGTTTAGGATCGTTGTCCTGCTGGAAAGTGAACCTACGCCTCAGTATCAAGTGTTTTTCACCTTGAAACAGGTTTTCCTCCAGGATTGTTCTGTATTTAACTCCATCCATCTTCTCTCCCTGCTGAAAAAAGCCTCTTTCCACTCCACATCATAATGCTGCCACCATCATGTTTGATAGTGGGGATGGTGTTTACAGGGTGATGTGTAGTGTTAGTTTTCCACCTCGCAGTGATTTGAATTTAGCCCAACATTTTCTACTTTGATCTCATCTGCCCAGAGCACCTTCTTACATATGCTAGCTGTGGCACCTACATGACTTTTTGCAAACTGTAAATGGGATTTCTTATGGTTTGCTTTCAAAAATGGCTTTCTTTTTACAGTAGAACACAGGCAAGAAATTGTGAAGTTAATGCTGGATAAAGGTGGCCATAGTTACTATTTATGGAGTTCTACTATGTCCTCTGTGGTCTATTTGTATACACCTGTATTGGATGTGATTAACATCAGCGTGTGATATTGGGCGGATATAAAGGGACGTGTTTTGGATGACGAGAGGTAGTAACTGCACATGTGCATTATGTATACTGAGATTATTTGTAAAATACACATGGGTACAGGGTGTATGGGAGTCCTAAGGTGTCTTACATATAGATAGTATTCCTCTGCCAAGTATTTGGGTGGTGCATGCATAAGGAGTATGTCACAGATTGGAAAGTGGTGTTCGTATCGAGAATATGACTTTTAGAGGTAGAAGAGGAAGGGAGAGGAATATATGGATGCATTAAACAGAGAAATAAAAAAAGAGAGGATAGAGGAGAAAGATTATAAGTTGAAAGATAAAAAGGCCCATATTGTAAAGAAAGGGGAAATAAGGAAAAAAGATAATGAGGAATAGAAACTGTTATAAGGAAAGGAATATACCAATAATATGGATGATCTGTGTCCTAGCCATTCTGTAGAAAGAGGGATGTGAGTAAACCCATATAGTAATCAATTTATAAGCGATGGGAAAAAATTAGTGTATAAAACTGGAAATGTGATACTCCCCATAAGACCCTTAGGGTGAAGAGTTTGTAACCGATGGATCTATAATGCTTCCTTTCGCTTTAAATCCTGTTGATAATTACCAACTCGTCTAAGCGTTGTGTTGTGAATGTGTTCCAATACCTGAAATCTAAATTGAGCAATGGTGTAATTAGCTTGATGGAAATGGCATAGAGCTGAAAGACCTTTTTACCGGGAGTCTATAGGCAGCACAGTATGGGAAAACGTGCTGGCGACGGACTATATGAAAATTGCATCTATTCTTTTTTTTTGCAACTTTTGCAGGATATGCAGTCCCTTATGTGTTAGGTACTTAATAAATCTGTTATCATTTATAAATCAGTCCACATAGATATTTTATGGCATATACCAAAAAGGATGATTCACATGTGAAGCATTCTTTTATTGGGATGCCCTCCCGTGTGTGTGGATGGCACATTTTGTCACTTTTCATGATGTTGTTACACTGGACAAAATTTACTATCCACTGAAAGGTGGCTAATGGTCGCATAGTCGATGGGAGGTATGTGTCATAGAGATGGCTGCCCTACGTGATGCAGCCCGGAGTGTTTCTCTAGTGCACGTAAGCACTAAGAAGATTATTTGGTGCACCTGGGACCGGGTTATTGGTAGCTATGAGAGTTGGACGGGTCTAGCTACCGACATACCTCACCTCTAGGTGTGGTCAACAGCCTATATAATGGAGGCTGTTGTTTGGCACATTGTCTGTGTATCTGGAGGGAGAAGGCCTCCTGTGTGTGGTTGTTTCCCGACTGAGCTGTGTACTGGATGCTATCCAGCCTGTGTGACCACAGGACCGGTTTACTAGAGACTTTTCTTAAAGTACTGTTTTCTTTGTTTTTGCCTACACTAAAGGCTTTTTGTTTGCATTTTGCTTTTGACCGGTTTATGAAGTAAATAAACCGCTATGGACATTTAAATGAAAACGCTTCCTGTTTGCCTTCGACGCTCCCAAGTGGGTAACATCCCTTCACCACACATAGAGGTTCAGGCCAAAAACTGTTACTACATTTTCTGTAAGGAGATATTACAGCTGATGGTACAACAAGAATACCTGTGTTCCCAATATAAGGCTGACCCAATATATCTAGTTTATTAAGCAATAACACTTTGACATTTTTGTACTAAAAAAAGGCCAAAAAAAGTGAAATCTCTGTTTCTAGCTTGGCTGATTGGATTAGAATTCAATGAGGGTCCTCATAGCTATTGGAGGGATAACCCGTGGTTGGTGTAGCTTTTGGGGGGAGAGAGGGGGGTTTGCAAAGTTAGAAGTTGCTGTCAGGCCCTCCTACCATATAAGAAGACATCAACATTAGGCTATGCTCACACAGTGCGTTTTTTTTTCTGCAGCAAAGCCTGATCTCTTGTCAGGAAGGTTTGTTCAGGATTTTGCTACAGAAAGCTGCTGAGACCATGCCCACAGTATGGTCTCAGTAGCTTTCACTATAGGTATAATGCATTACAATCTAGTGCACTGCAATGCATTGTACCTGTGATCAAAGGAAAAAAAGTGAAAGTCCCATAAAGATACAAAGTAAAAAAGTACAAAAAATATTACAAAATAATAATAATAAAAATATTACACTAATAAATACACATTTTTAAGTAAAAAATAAATAAATAAATGAAATACAAATATTTGGTATCGCCACTTCCAGAACGACCCAACCTATAAAAGTGTCACACTAGTTAACCCCTTCCGTGAACGCCGTAAAAAAAAAACAAAAAAAACAAAGAGGCAAACAATGCTTTATCATCATACCATTGGAAAAAAAGTGGAATAAAACGAGATAAAAAAACGAATATAATACAATGTTGGTACTGGTGAAAATGTCATCTTGTCCCGCAAATAACAAGCTGCCATACAGCTCCATCATCTGAAAAATGAAAAAGTTATAGCTCTCAGAATAAAGCGATGCAAAAAAAAAAAAATTTTTTATAAAAGGTTTTATTGTGTAAAAGCGCCAAAACATAAAAAAAGCTATAAATGTGGTACCCATGTAATCGCACCAACCTGAAAAATGAAGCTGCCTGATCAATTTTACCACACGCAGAACAGCATAAAAAAAAAACAATTCCTGAATTGCCGGTTTTTGTTCATTCTCCCTCCTTAAAATTTGGAATAGGAAGCGATCAAAAAATGTCATGTGCCCGAAAATGGTACAAATAAAAACATCAACTCATTCCGCAAAAAACAAGCCTTCACACGACTGTCCCCAAGGAAGATTCCCTATAATGAGGCAGATGGAGGCACTGTGTACTCCGTCTGACCTGTGATCCGGCGGCGTCTGTCTTTATGCGTGCATGAAAACGCGGTCGGCCACAGTTTTGGGCACCTCTGAAAAGAAGGACAACGCTGAACAGAGGCCAGACAGAGTCCAGAGTAACTCTGCTACCTCGTTAGAGTGAATGGATCCCTGCAGGGGTGTTATTTGAATCACGTCACTCAGAGATTAGGATGGAAGCCCCAAAGCAATTGCCCAGCATAGAGCGCAGGATAAATGTGATCCCAAATGTTATGTAAAATGTTCCCAATAAAAGCTTCAACTCAATCCACAAAAAATCCATCTATAAATGGAAACACAGGGGGCTTCCACGTCACTGGTAGCACAAAGGATCTGGAAAAGTGAAATTGCCCCCAAAAGAAATTCAGCAAATTCTGCACTCTGAAATTCTAATCCCCCCCCCACTTCTGAGCTCCAGTGTGTGCCTAAACCACAGTTAGCATCCACATGTTTGGCAGGGGTATAATTTCCAAAATAGGGTCACCTGAGGGGGGGATTCTGCTCTTCTAGCATTTAGGGGCTCTGTATATTGAGTCCGCAAACTATTCTAGGAAAATCTACACTCCAGCAGGCAGATAGCGTTCCGTCCCTCCCGAGTGTGGACATGTGGATAAGCAGTACTGTACAGCCACATATGGGGGGGTATTGCCAAGTTCAGAAGAAATTGTGGTACACACTTTGGTGCCAGTTTTATCCATTAAAATGTAAAATCTGGGGCTAAAGCAAAATTTTTGCGATAAAAATGTAATTATTTTTTGATCACTGCCCAATGGTATAAAATTCTGTGACATCTGTGGTGTCAATATGATCATAGTTTGTAAAATGGGGTCACTTACGGGTAATTCTGCTGTTATGGCACCTCAAGGAATCTCCCAGTGGGTGATGGCACCTGCAAACCATAACAGTAAAATCTGCACTACAATATAATGCTCCTTCCATTCTGACCTTTGCACTATGCCTCAAAATTAGTTCCTAATTACATGTAGGGTATTGGCAAACTCAGAAGAAATTGCACAACAAAATGAGAGGTCCATTTTCTTCTGTTACCCTTGTGAAAATAAAAAATTTGGGGCTAAACATTTTTGTTGGTGGAAAAAAAATGATCTTTTCATTTTCATGGCTCTATGTCATAAAGTTCTGTGAAGCACCTGGGGGTTCAAAGTGCTCACCACACATTTAGATAAGTTCCTTGAGCGGTGTAGTCTCCAAAATGGGGTCACTTGTGGGGGGTTTCCACTGTTTAGGCGCATTAGGGGCTCTCCAAAATGTGACATGGGGTCTGCTCTCAATTCCAGCCAATTTTGCGATCAAAAAGTCAAACGGTGCTCCTTCCATTCCGAGCCTTGTGGTGTGCCCAAACAGTGATTTTCCCCCACATATGGGGTATCAGCGTACTCGGGAGAAATTGCACAACTTTTTCAGTCAATTTTCTCCTGGTATGCTTGTGAAAATAAAAATATTGGACCTAATTACATGTAGGGTATTGGCAAACTCAGAAGAAATTGCACAACAAAATGAGAGGTCCATTTTCTTCTGTTACCCTTGTGAAAATAAAAAATTTGGGGCTAAACATTTTTGTTGATGGAAAAAATTAGATTTTTTATTTTCACGGCTTTACGTTACAAACTTCTGTGAAGCACCTGGGAGTTCAAAGTGCTCACCACACATCTAGATAAGTTTATTGAGGGGTCTAGTTTCCAAAATGGGGTCACATGTGGGGGTTTTCCACGGTTTTGGCACATCAGGACCTCTCCAAATGCGACATGGTGTCGACTAATTATTCCAGCAAATTTTGAATTCAAAAAGTCAAATGGCACTTCGTCCCCTCCAAGCCCTGCCGTGTGCCCAAACAGAGGTTTTCCCTCACATATGGGGTATCTGTGTGCTCAGGAGAAATGACACAATACATTTTGGGGTCCATTTTTATCTGTTACCCTTGTGAAAATAAAAAAAATTGGGTCTAAATTAAATTTTTTGTGAGAAAAAGTTAAGTGTTAATTTTTTTCTTCCTCATTGCTTTAGTTCCTGTGAAGCACCTGAAGGGTTAATAAACTTCTTGATTGTGGTTTTGAGCTCCATGAGGGGTGCAGTTTTTAGAATGGTGTCACTTTTGGGTATTTTCTGTCATAAACGCCCCTCAAAGTCACTTCAAATGTGATGTGGTCCCTAAAAATTGGTTTTGTAAATTTTGTTGGAAAAATGAGAAATCGCTGGTCAACTTTTAACCCTTATAACTTTATAACGAAAAAAATTTTGGTTCCAAAATTGTGCTGATGTAAAGTAGACATGTGGGAAATGTTATTTATTAACTATTTTGTGTGACATATCGCTCTGATTTAACGGTATAACAATTCTAAATTTGAAAATTTCCATTTTTTCACAAATGAACGCAAGTCATATCTAATAAATTTTACAACTATCATGAAGTACAATATGTCACGAAAAAACAATCTCAGAATAAGTGGGATCCGTTGAAGAGTTCTAGAGTCATTAACTCATAAAGTGACAGTGGTCAGATTTAAAAAAATAAGGCCTGGTCATTAACCTACAAAGTGGCTTGGTCCTTAAGGGGTTAACCATAATTTCAAATGTAAAAGTGGGGGAGGTGAATTGTTTAAGAATAGTTTAACTAAAACACTGGCAGTGCATTGAGTTTGTATGATACTATTTATTTTCACATTATGATCTGTCAATGAATTGCTCAGGCATTATTCAATTTCACACGTATACTGTGAAAATTTACATGGGCCACAGGAATAGTTCAATCTTACACCTAGCTGAGCCAATGTTTACGCATCACTAATTTAATTAAACTGTACAATCCAAACTGCCATCTCAGGTGACCAAGACAAGATGGTAAAACCACAAAAATAAATGAGTTTCACATACTGCTCTACTTGCTTTTTTCACTAAAAACGCAGAAAAACCTGATAGCTATGTTCACACTAGGTGTTTTTTCAGCACCCATTAGTTCCAATGGATGAAAAATGCTGAAAAAACGCTGAAAGTAGTGACATGCTCTGTTCTCAAAAAAAAAAACATGCAAAGCACAATATACTGATCAAACAAAAAACAAGGTGTGTGCACGAGATTTCTGGAATCTTACAGACTTTGCTGGTACTGTAAAATACAGCATAAAAAAACTCTGAAAAAATGCCATGTGTGAACATAGCCTTATAGGTACCACAAGTGAAGCACACAGTTCCAGATTTCCCATTGGTGCTCATGTCACTTATGTTTGTCTCTTCTCAGTGAGAGGATTGTTTAGTATATTCTTCAGCAGGTCCTTCCTCCATACCGGGGTACTCCCGTACCTCGGTTATCACTGTATCTGTCTGCACGGCTCAGCTATGGAGTAGTGTGTTCATCACCGACAATGTAACCTGCTTATAGGTAAGACAGCTTTGTACTTTGCACACTGTATGCCACATAATATTACTCATGTATTATAGACATCATAGACATCTACTTCATCCCACATTTTGTTCGGTTGAACTTCTATTGTGTGTCACTTGAATTACAGTTCTATGTAAATATGTAGGCATCTCTGGTAAAATTGTGCTATCGATTTTCACAATGTAAAGCATACAACACAACTAGCACACAACAGTGGCCCATGAGTCGCAGCCCATCGGTATCATATTTACATGACTTCTTCATAAATTAGAGGTAACAAGGTTATTGGGATTCAGCTATGCAATTACAGATAAATGTTGCTGTCTGTACCAGTGCAATCATGTAGGTGAACAGAGGTCAGTGATAAAGGATCAATATAACTAGTTATCTTAGCTGTTAAACATCAGCATGTACTCAGTGTGAGGCTGGGGAGAAAAATGCTCCAATTTTGCTAATCAGAGTGGGATCTGATTTTCTCAGAGGTGGAGAGAAAACTAAAGTTTCTACACCTTCACCAGTATGTTAGTCTGGATAATCTGAGTCCGGTCCCATTTTTTTCACAGACGCATAGACTAGAATGGTCAACCGCCATCCGATTTTCTGTGGCAAATCATGCGTGCTGCCAACATGGGAATGAGTGCTAGCCTTCAAAACCACAGACAGCGCTCGTTTCATTTAAACAGTTGTGTGCATGAGCCCTAAAGGTGGTCATAAGTATAGTAGTGTTACACCTGACCATTGTAATCCATGATTCTGCAAAGCGGTAACTCTGAATAGCTTTTTGTGTTTTTTTCAAACTTACTCACTTGGACAAGATATCAATGCACGCCTGAACTCTAGAACATGAAAAATGGTCATAGAGTGAAATATCACATATTAGGGCTCATGCAGACAAATGTGGATCACGAACCACAATGCACGGACTGGTCAAAGTTCCAGCTTCATATATTTCTGTTCTGGTTGGTAGACCCGTGGCCAGTCCGTGCATTGTGGTCCGTGATCGGACTGATATCCACAGACGTCTGCATGAACCCTTATGCTGTATGTAACATCTGATGCTCATCCAGTATACAGGAGAATATGTGTCTGGTGTATGATATACTGACACCCCATGTCACATACAGGATAATATGTGATTGTATATAAAGGCATAGAATATGAGATATTCTACCAGCTGCATTTTATCCTGAATATAACCTCTGTAGTCCGTATATCATGCACCAGCCACAATATACCACATACAGTGCACAGGATAATATGTGACTGGTATATGATATAATATGATGGTGTACTAATATGATGATATACAAATATCAGATGTGATAGAGTATAGTATCTGATGGTATATATTATACTAAGAGTACAGAACATCAGATATTATACCAGCCACATCTTATTTAGTATATGCAACCTGATGTCAGTACACATAATATATTCCAATAGAGAGAAGATGATGAAAAGCTGCACTCGCCGTTTATGTAAAAATAAGAGTCCTTTATTTCATATTCAAATAAAATGAATGGAAAGCAGGGAGTGCGGGGAGGAGGTGGAGGACAGCTGTGTCACATGGACCCGCAGAAGCGCTAGTCAGAGCGTGAAACAGCTGTCCTCCACCTCCTCCCCGCACTCCCTGCTTTCCATTCATTTTATTTGAATATGAAATAAAGGACTCTTATTTTTACATAAACGGTGAGTGTAGCTTTTCATCATCTTCTCTCTATTGGACTATTGTTTCTGCATTTTAAAGCTGGCACCGCAGGTTTATGCGATGTGAATTTGCCGTTAAGATTCAGGTGCGGTCATTATGCGCTTAGAAGGTGGTGCAGGCTCATTCTCCATTTAGCTACACATAATATATTACATACAGGAGAATAATATGTGACTGGTATACGTCATAATGTGGCTACAGCCATCACACGGTATAATATACAATAGTCACATATTATCCTATGATTACAGACATCATATATTACACCAGCCACATTTTATCCTCTATATAACAGGATGTCTGTGCACGTCCAGTATATGGAACAATATGTCACTGGTATATCATATACTGTGGCTACCGACATCAGACGGCATATACAGGATAAGATGTGATGGCATATATCAGGGGTGGGCATTTAATTTTCCTGAGGGTCCACATGAGAGACTGTGACTGATCTTGATGGCCAAACCAATAGGCTGGAATTAATTATGCTCAATATTAATATTAACATATTAATTATAATTATATTAATATTCTCCCTTAATATTGAGCAGAATTAAGTATGCGGAAAACCCCCTACATCCCACATGAGCCTCCACACGGCCTCTTGAATACAGTATGAGCCCCCATATAGCCCCTCTGTATACAGTATGAGCACTCACATAGCCCCTTTATATACAGTACAAGCACAAACATAACCCACTTTATTCAGTATGAGCCCCACACAGCCTCATAAACAATATGAACCCCCACATAGCCCCACTATATAAAGTATAAGCATCTACATAGCCCCTCTATATACCACATAAGCACCCACACAACTGTCTATATTTAGTATGATCCCTACATAGTCCCCTATATACAGCATGAGCCCTGCATAGCCTCCTATATACAGTATGAGCCCCCACATAGCCTCCTATATACAGTATGAGCCCCCACATAGCCTCCTATATACACTGCTCAAAAAAATAAAGGGAACACTTAAACAACACAATGTAACTCCAAGTCAATAACACTTCTGTGAAATCTACCTGTCCAGTTATGAAGCCACACCGATTGTGAATCAATTTTTCCTGCTGTTGTGCAAATGGAGCAGACAACTGGTGGAAATGATAAGCAATTAGCAAGATACCCCCTATAAAGGAGTGGTTCTGCAGGTGGTGACCACAGACCATTTCTCTGTTCTCATCCTTTTTGGCTGTTGTTTTGGTCACTTTTTTCATTTTTCTCACCCCTAGATGTACAGTAGCATTAGGTGGTGTCTACAGTACAACCCACAGAAGTTGCTCAGGTAGTGAAGTTCATCCAGGATGGCACATCAGTGTGAGCTGTGGCAAGAAGGGTAGCTGTGTGTGTCAGCACAGTGTCCAGAGCATGGAGCAGATACCAGGAGATGTGGAGGGAGCCATAGGAGGGCAACAACCCAGCAGCAGGACCGTTACCTCCGCCTGTTGCACAGCCAATAAGCATGCGGGGATTGCCTGTGAGTCACTGTAATGCTGTAGCGATCTTGGTTGTGGCATTACTGTGATTGGCTAGCCATCTAACACCATTAGGCATTATAAAAGGACAGGCGATGCCCGGCACACTGACACCATTGCACAGACACACTGAGAAGCTCTTTACAACATGATTTCTTGATTGTGGCCTATCAACCTGCATGTTCCAAGAGGGACATGCTGTTTAGTGATGCACTTACCTTACAGCAGTCATGGCCACAAAAAATGACCCTGGATTTGGGATAAGTAGGAAGATGATGATGAGACACAGTAGCTGTTAAGTCTTGTTGTTAAGTCACGATATTAAGAGAACCAAGGTGCAATGCTGGAAGTCGAGGTGGTGGATGACAAAGTCATCATCCTTACCTAGGAAGCTGGCATGCACAGCGAGGCCAGCAACGCTGAGGGAGAGAGATTGGCAACATTGAAACAGACAGGAAGAGGCAGTGGGGTGACCAGAGGGAGAAGGCGGGCAACTGTTCCGTAGAACACCGACACTTCTGAATTTCTCCATCAAAGACTTAGGTGTTCCCCAGTCTGGGACTCTTTTTAAAGAGTTCTAAGACAAACAAAATGGCCATTTGCAACCTATGACATGCAAAGATCAGCAGGGGCCTGACCACTAAAAATGTAACCACCACCAGCATGATCAGGCACATGTCATCTAAGCACCTGACTCGGTGGGCCGACACCTGGGTGACACCTCTGCCTCTTCCCTTATGCTAGGCGATTCCCAATCCCCTGTCCAAAACACTGACCTATCTTTGCACTTTGTGACTTATAATAAACAGGCACTTCCAAATCTTTCTCCCAGCCTAGCGTTTAGCTGTCCCTACCTCAGTGCTTGGAACGAAAATGAAAGTTTCTAGTGTTGCCATTTCGGCTGGCAGACACGGAGGATTTACGCCAATTTATGGCGGTGGTCGTTCCTTGGTTCCCAGCCGCCAATTTTTCTTTCAATTTGGCGTCCCCGCCTTGCATCAGCATGTGTACAGGAACATCAACTGCGCCCTTACCAACGTACTTACTAACATTGTCCACTTAATGACCGACATGTGGACATGCGCTTGTGGCCAGGGATGCTATATTTTCGTAACAGCCTACTGGGTGAACATTGTGAAGGCTGGGGCCAAGTCACACCTTGGCACAGCGCATGTGCTCCCAATCCCGAGGATTGCTGGCCCTACTTCTCTCAGGGTTTCCTCCACCTTCTACACCAGTTCCTGCATCCCCTCCTACTCCTTCTCATCCTCCACCTCTGATGTGCTATCTCAGAGCACATCATCCACATATCAGCAGGAAGCTCTGTAGCACTGCCTCTGCAAAGCAGCAACAGCCTCTGCTGAAGCTAGTTTGTCTAGGAAACAAACCGCACACTGCGGCAGAGTTACTTAAAGGAATAACAGACCAGACAGATCTGTGGTTTTTGAAGCTGAACCGTCAAACAGGCACGGTCGTATGTGATAATGTGCACAACTTGGTGGCAGGTGTGAAGCTTGGCAAGCTCACACATGTACCATGCTTGGCACACATGCTCAACGTGGTAGTTCAGCGGTTTCTGAAAACATACCCAGATTTGCCAGAGCTTCTGGTCAAGGTAAACCGCGTCAGCGCCCGTTTATGCAAGTCATATATAGCTGCCACCTCTCTGGCAGTTCTGCAGCAGTGCATGGAAGTGCCAGCTCATTGACTGGTTTGCAATGTGCCCACTTGCTGGAACTCCGTACTGCACTTGCTGGCAAGGCTTTGTGAGCAGCAGAGACTAGTGGTTGAGTACCAGCTCCAACACTCCCATCGTTATTCTGGTTAGCCTCCACACATAATAACTGAAGAGTAGGCATGGATGTCTGACAGATGTGCAGTTCTCCAAGACTTTGAGGACTCCACAAAGATGGTGAGCAGCGATGACGCCATAGTCAGTGCAACAATCCCGCTTCTGTGCCTACTTAAACAGTCGCTGCTCACAATTACACATGAAGCTATACATGCAGATCATTGAGTGACAGGACACAGCTCAGTGAGCTCAGCGCAGTTCAGGGGCCCGCTCGCTGTAGCGAATCATTCTACTCAGCTCCTCAGCGTGTGCGGACGCCTCACGGCGCCGATCACACTGATGAAGAAATGTCAGTCAGATGGATTACAGGGTGGCACACTTATTTAATCTTCAGACAGGTGAGTATAAGGATTTTTTTATTTTATTCTTATTTTTACACTTGGAGTCAGCGGGAGCAGAATATTACTCTCAACATTGTCTGTTGCTAGCGCTGATCGCTCCCCAACCAGGGGACTATGATGAGACGTGCCTTCAACACCCGGCGCTTGGGAACAGCGGGAACTGTACCACTGATTCCTAGGCGCGGGTAAGTGTCACACTGATGACACAAGGATGTCATCAGTGTGTCATCAATGTGCACAGGTGTGGGACATTTTGCGGCCCGTGCTGCATGTAAAAAACGGACATGTCAGTGTGTTTTGCCCACGGACACATGGTCCGTGAAAACACACTGACATGTGCAAAGACCCATTCATTTGAATGGTTCTAGATGTGTAAGTACCTCCAGTACGTGTGAAAACTGGCACCACACGTACTGGAGATACCAACGTGGGAATGATGCCTAAGATAGGGTATACGCCACCAGGCAGATATCGCACTTAATTTTTTCACCTGTGGTCAAGCCTCCTAGTGGAAGGAGGTACAATCATGATCCTGTGTCCCCAATGCTAACATAGAGAAACATACAATTAGATAAAAAAAATATTTTCTGTGCCTTCATATTCTGAGAGTCATATCTTATATATATTTTAGTCTACAGAGCTGTGCAAGGCTATGTTCACTAGATGCGTTTTGATGTGTTTCTTTCTGCAGGAAAAACCTGCTCTATTGGCAGTAAAGAAGCAAGTAAAAAAAAGCAGGTTTTGCTGAGTTTTTGACAGCATTTTCTGTGGCGTTTTTGTCAGTGTACATTTGTCTCTTCTGCATGCTGATAAAGTTTAGTGCATAAAAAAATAATTGACTCAAAGTCATGAGGTTTTGGCACCAAAAAACGAAGCAAAACCTGATACTTGCGTTTTTTGCTCTACCCATTTCTTTCAACTAAGTAAATAACGCGGCAAAAACGCTGAAAGAAGTGACATGCTACATTTTGCAAAAACGCATTTCTTTGACAAAACAGTCAGGAAAAAAAACAAGGTGTGTGCATGGGATTTCTGAAATCTCATAGACTTTGCTGGTACTGTAAAAAAAAAGCTGAAAATTTGCACTAAAAAAAGCATAAAAAACGCTGCAAAAATGCGTGAACATAGCCTAAGGGATTTTTTAGCATAATGAACTGTAGATTTAATTGACACCATTGTGTATTGTTCAGTATAGCAGACATGTTATATCTATTCTGCTGGACAATGTCATTTTTTTGTTATCTTTATTTGGTCACCGGCTTAATACACTGTGTTCCAAATTATTATGCAAATAATATTTTCTCAGATTTTCCCAAATTACCTATATGAATTGCAGTCATTGTAATTTTCCAGTCAAATAACTATTAGAGTACAATTGAAAGGTTTTTGTACAAACTGCCTATGATAACAGTATAGTTTTAAAAAAATAAAAAACTCAAACTGCACTCAAAGCTTATAGCAGCCAGAGATGCAGATGTGTTATGTGCAGCATGAGACGGGGCATTATCATGCATTGAATGATCTCGATGGTCCAGATGGATGGAGTGGAGGATGGCTGGTTGATGGACACCCCATGCAAACACGGCTACGGCGCTAACAAGGAGGAGGTGGAGTAATGTTTTGGGCTGGAATCATGGGGAGAGAGATTGTCGGCCCCTTTTAGGATCCCTGAAGGGGTAAAGATAAACTCCATAATGTATGTTGAGTTTCTCAAACAGCACTTCCTTCCATGGTTCAAGAAGAAGAACCGTGTATTCCGCAGGAACATCATTTTCATGCATGATAATGCCCCGTCTCATGCTGCACATAACACATCTGCATCTCTGGCTGCTATGGGCATAAAAGGGGACAAACTTATGGTGTGGCACCCATGCTCCCCAGACCTCAACCCCATTGAGAACCTCTGGAGCATCATCAAAAGGAGTGTCTATGATGGCGGGAGGCAGTTCACATCTAAGCAACAGCTCTGGGAGGGTATTCTGTCCTCATGCAAAACAATTGGAAGCAGAAACCATCCAAAACCTGACAAATTCAATGGACGAGAGAGTTCAGAAGCTCCTTGCGAACAAGGGGTCCTATGAGCAAATGTAACATCACCTAGAATAAAGTTTTGAGTTGAAAACTGTTTTATTTCAGTTTGTAATAACCTGCTAATGCTTATAATTTCAAAAATGACCATTTTTTTGTTCTTTATTAAAATGAAAAGGTTGAAAACTCTGCTGTGCATAATAATTTGGAACATGCATTTTGAGTGCAGTTGAGTTTTTTATTTTTTAAAACTATACTGTTATCATAGGCAGTTTGTACAAAAACCTTTCAATTGTACTCTAAGGCTGAGTTCACACGATGCGTTTTTCATGCGTTTCCGCGGCGTTTTTGCGGTTGCGTAAACGCCGCGGAAACGCATGAAAAACGCATGGTAGAAGGGCAGCAATGTTCCCCAATGGAAATCCGCATGTGCTGTGCCCATGATGCGGATTTTTTGTCAAAAATCCGCAGCATGTCAATTCATTTTGCGAAAACGCTGCTCTTTTGCCGCCATTGACTTGCATTAGACCGCATGGAATCCGCATCACTGTATATGTTGATGCGCTTTTCATGCGGTCTAATGTGCGGATGGTACCCGGGTGTGGATAAGAGGACTCTCATCCAGACCCAGGTACCATTAAAAAAAAAAGAATAAAATAAAAAATATATATATTCTCACCTTCTGACGGCCCGCGCTGCGTCCTGCTGGCTTCCCGGGCACTTCGCGGTTGAATGAAGGACCTTCGCTGACGTCAGAGTCATGTGACGGGTCACGTGACGCTGACGTCGGAAGGTCCTAAAGTCTTCACTGCCGGCAGCCGGGACCGATGAAGCAGGACACCGGGGGCCATCAGAGGGTAAAGTATAGATTTATTTTTTATTTTTTGACATTCACACACTATATAAATCCATGCCGGTTGCATGGATTTATATAGTGTGAAGTTGACAAGCACTTTCCAAGTGATGCTAAAATCGCTTGGGAAGCGCTTGTCAACCCGCATGCGGAAATGCATGTGAAGAACGCTTCATTTCCGCATGTCCCTGGCAGGAAACCGCATGTACAATCCGCATGCGTTTTTTCCTGCCAGAGAGATGCAGAAACGCTCAGGAAAAAATCCTGAGCATTTCTGCATCGTGTGCACATACCCTAATAGTTATTTGACTGGAAAATTACAATGACTGCAATTCATATAGGTAATTTGGGAAAATCTGAGAAAATATTATTTGCACAATAATTTGGAACACAGTGTATTTGCCGAATAGGATAATAATAATCTTTATTTTTATATAGCGCTAACATATTCCACAGTGTTTTACATACATTATCATCGCTGTGCCCATCAGGGTTCACAATCTACATTCCCTATCAGTATGTCTTTAGAGCATAGGAGGAAACTGGAGAACCCGGAGGAAACCCACGCAAACACGGGGAGAACATACAAACTCCTTGGTGGGATCTGAACCCAGGACCCCAGCGCTGCAAGGCTGCAGTACTAAACACCGAGCCAGTGTGCTGTATGTATTTTTTACTAGTATTTTGGGGTATTTTCTCATTTTTAATCAATTTTGTTAGCAAGGATGAACAAAACAAAGAATAAATGTGCAATTGTTCTTAATGTTTATTGTGTTCACCATGCAGTATAATGTTCATGCTATTATTTTGGTTCAATATGATTACGGAGACACTCAATTTACACTGTCTTTTTTGTTGTTTTCATTGTGTGGGATAAATAATGACATTATTATCTATCAAGTCATTACAGATGCAGCAACATACTTTTTTAAAAACATTTTATGGAGTTTTTCTCCAAAAGTGACCCACATTATGTTAAAGGGGCTCTAAATCCCTCTTACAGTTATATGAAAAAGTTTGGGCACCCCTATTAATCTTAAGCTTAATGTTTTATAAAAATTGGTGTTTTTGCAACAGCTATTTCAGTTTGATATATGTAATAACTGTTGGACACAGTAATGTTTCTGCCTTGAAATGAGGTTTATTGTACTGTTGTAAGTTCTCTCATGCGAGAGAATCGGGCTGATTATGCTAAGGACACTCGGCTCACACTCTGTCATTTTGATCTGGGTGTCATGTTAGTGTGATCCCATTCTCTCACATGAGAGAATCTCAGCACAGGTGTGGAGAAGACGGAGAACTTAATTTCTCAATCTTCTCCATAGTATCTGTGCGCATACATCACACTGCACTCAGATTAAGTCCGAGTGCAGTCCGATATTTCACACACACCCATTGACTCGTAGCGAAATCATAGTGAAATCATAGTGATTTGCCCTGTGATTCACGGTCCAGGAATACCTGTCCTTTCATCTCTGGATACACTTGCAGATACACCTGATTCAGAACATGAAGAGCAGGATTCTGACGAAGGTTTCATACTAGTCCCAATGAGCCACAGCTTTTTCTTCACACTTTGAATAAAATGATTTAGTCAAGGACTTCCTAAATATTCTGCACAACTTTTAGGCTCTAGACTAAAGGAAAAGAACCCACTATTCCTGTTAACTGTTAATTCTTGGTACAGAAGCAGAGAAAAGGAATTCCTTCCATACTTTACTCAAGACGGTGCTCTAGTGTATTGCAGTGATATTCCTAGGCTGATGGAAAAATGTAACATTGAGTACAATGTGAGCAAGTGGAGATTCTTTATTGATTCATGAAAAAGTATGAAAGCTGTGCTACTGCACAATGGCAGCAAGTATGCTTTAGTGCCTGTAGAGCATTCTATGCACTTGAAGAAATGCTATGAGAATTTTGACTTTATTCTAAAGAAACTTAAAGAAGTTGTCCACTACTTTCACATTGATGCCCGTAGGAAAGGGCATCCATGTATGATCGGACGGGGAACCCTCGCCGACCAGCTGTTATCGGTCCCAGCCGAAAGTCCTTACCTGCAGTGCTTGGCTGTCCATCTGTAGTGGCCGCCGGGGGGTACTGCACATTCAATTGAATGGGAGGTGGATGAGCA
Source organism: Phyllobates terribilis (assembly GCF_046119375.1). Classification (NCBI taxonomy): domain Eukaryota; kingdom Metazoa; phylum Chordata; class Amphibia; order Anura; family Dendrobatidae; genus Phyllobates; species Phyllobates terribilis. The sequence goes on along the minus strand of NW_027362783.1, from coordinate 17,233,698 downwards.
GTAACAAGCGCCAGCCACTACAACTTGACTGCCAAGCACCGCAGGTAAGGACTTCCGAAAGGCACCGATATCAGCTGATCGACGGGGGTGCCGCGTTCAGGACCCCAGCCGATCATACATTCATGCCCTATCCTAAAGATAGGGTATCAATGTGAAAGTAGTGGACAACCGCTTTAATTACAAGGATCAAGGAAGGTCAATATGTGGTGATCTGAAAGTTCTCTCATTGCTCCTTAAGCAGCAAGAAGGATGCGTGAAGTACCAATGCTTTTGTGAGAATGGCACAGCCGGGATAGGACTCATTACTGGAGCCAAAACAGTGGGTCAATAAGAACATCTTTGCAATCTGGGATTCAAGAACATAGTTGCGGAATGTTTAGTTAATTCCACTAAAGTTCTCCTGCCACCACTCCACATTAACATGGAGAGGAGAACTGAAGAGAAAAAGAAAAGGAATAAGAATTAATTTGCAATAAAGTTGCAGAATGAATGTTCAATAAATTTAAATTATAATATTGTTTGCATTTTTGCCTACAGTAAAAATTTTCCTTGTTCATCTCACTTGTAGGTAATTTCATGCGCATTTTGTGCATTATCCATATGTGATGGTTAAATTTATTAAAACAGTCATTGAATTTGAAAACATTTTCATAAACCCAATCGCTGCATACCTGTGCAGGCTGCAATTGTTTTTTCATACTGAATTGGCATGAGAAAATAGTCGGTGCTATGTACTGCCCCTTAGTATAATATTGGGTTGAGTGCTATTCGATAAAATATTGGATAGCTCAAGGCCGTGTTTTACGCCAATGTGAGTGAGCCCTAAACATTACTCCCCGATGCAGCACTTCATAGGAAAACATACGTACAAACGTGTACAACAAAACACACACAAATATACACCTTACCATCAGTAAAATAGTAGTCGGGGTACTTCTCCTCAAACACGTAGATGGGTTTAGGCTTCCCTTTCAGCCTCTCGCTGACTCTCCTTACAAGCTCATACCTGCCAGCAAGCAAAATGCGAAATATAGTTACTAACATTTACTACATGTCTACTTTACGTCAGCAACATTTCTGACATCCCTTTTCTTAACATGTTTAAATGTTCAGCAGCATTTTTTCAATAACATTTACAAATCTTTTTTTTTTTTTTTTTTTTTAGAATGGATCACTTCGGTTCTGAAGTGACTGAGGGGCCTATATTTCAGAAACCCCACAATCAAGACCACATTTTAATAACGGCACCCTTCAAGGTATTAAAAACCACATTCAAAAGTTTGTTAACCTTTCAAGTATAGAAATTGGAGCCCAAAATTTGTTGTGCAATTTCTCCTGCATATGCCGGCACCCGATGTGTGGCCGGAAACTACTGTTTGGGCACACCATAACCATAGGGCTCGGAAGAAAAGGAGGGCTACTTGACTTCTGATGCAGAATTTTGGCAAAAATGCTTTGAGACTGCCATGTAACATTTGAGAAGCCTCGAGGTTGCCAAAACAGCAGAAACCTGCTGCAAGTGAAGCCATTTTGGAAATTACACCCTCTCAGTTGCGGTTGGACTGCACAGGTGTTCTCCAGAAATCAGAATGCAATTGGTGTTGCAGAGTGAAATCTGTATATTTCAACTGCATGATGATGAAACTGAGTGAAAACTTGTTTTTTGTGAGTTGAGTGGCAGCTTTTCTTGGTACCATTTTGCAGTAGATAACATTTTGCTTTTAAGGCTAAGTTCACAATTATCCCATGCTCTGCGCTGAGCACTTATGTCACAGCTTCCATCTAACAGACTTTACTTTAACCCCTTCACGACCTTCGATGTATCCATAAGTCCAGGTTGGTAAGTACTTCCAGATTTGTCACGCACAGACTCTGTGGGAGCACGAACACCGCCGGGTGTTCAGCGATTCTGACAGCTGACACCCAGCTCTCACTGAAGGGCAGTTTAACCCCCTACACACTGCGATCAATATCGATCGCGGCATTTACAAGGCAGGGGCCGATCATTGCCATGGTGACTCGACGTTGTCATGATGACATCTGGGTCACGAGTGCTAGCAAGCCAATTAGATCAAGAGCAGTGCATGATCTAACTAGCACTGACAGTTTATAAATCACTGCAATGCTTGTGCATTGCTATGCTTTAGAATCTTTATTATGGTGATCAGAGCTGCGAAAGTCCCATAGAGAGATTAAGTAATAAGGTTTAAAAAAATATTGTAAATTATTTTTTATTCCCTTCACCCAGAACCTGTTTTCACCTTCCTAACCAGGCCATTTTTTTCAATTCTGACCATTGTCACTTTATGAGGTAATAACCTTGGAACGCTTCAACGGATCCCACTGATTCTCAGATTCTTTTTTTCATGACATATTCTGCTTTATAATAATGTTAAAATTTCTTCGATATGACTTGTATTTATTTGAGAGAAAAAAATCTGAAAACTGGCGAAAATTTTGCAATTTTTAAAATTGTAATTTTTATGCCTTTAAATCAGAGCGATATGTCACACAAAACATTTAATAAATAACATTTCCCACATGTCTACTTTACATCTGCATCATTTTTAAAACATTTTTTTTTTCTGTTTGAAAGTTAGAAAAGTTAAAAGTTGACCAGCGATTTCTCATTTTTAGGGACCACATCAGATTTGAAGTGACTTTGAGAGGTCTATATGACAGAAAATACCTAAAAGTGACACCATTCTAAAAACTGCACCCCTCAAGGTGCTCAAAACCACATTCAAGTATATTAACCCTTCCTTCAGTTGTTTCACAGGAACTAAAGGAATGTGGAAGGAAAAAATTAACATTTAACTATTTTCACAAAAAATTTACTTTAGACCCAAATGTTTTTATTTTCACAAGGGTAACAGGAGAAAATGGACCCCAAACACTGTAAAATTTCCCAAGAGTACAACATAGATGGGGGAAAACTACTGTGTGGGCGCACAGCAGGGCTCAGAACGGAAGGAGTGCTATTTAACTTTTGAAATGCAAAATGTGCTGAAATCATTGGAGGACATCATGTCACATTTGGAGAGCCCCTGATGTGCCTACAGAGTGGAAACCCACCACAAGAGACCCCATTTTGTTAACTAGACCCCTTAAGGAATTTATCTAGATGTGTGTTGAGCACCTTGAACCCCCAGGTACTTCACTGAATTTTTCAACACTGATCTGTGAAAATTAAAAAAAATATATATATTTTTCTCACAAAAATATTGCTTTAACCGCAAGTTTTTTCATTTTTACAAGGATAGCAGGAGAGAATGGACCCCAAAATGTGTTGTGCAATTTCTCCTGAGTACGCAGATACCCTATATGTGGTCCAAAACTACTTTTGAGGCACAGTGCAAAGCTCTGAAGGGAAATTTATACCGTAAATTTATCACTTAAACATGAGCCATGTATGAGGGTGTCAGAGCCGGAGTCGTGGAGTCGAAGGTGGAGTCGGTGTCATGGAAATTGAGGAGTCGAAGGTTTGGCTTACCGACTCCACATACCATTGGGCAGTGAAGAAAAATAATTAAATTTTTACCACCAAAATTTTGTTTCAGCCCCAGATTTTACACTTTCACACTGGGCAAAAATGGCACAAAAAAAATTGTCCCACAATTTTAGCTGAATGTAGAAATACCCCATATGGGTCATTTTCTGTCAAGTGATCCAAATCTGAATATTTTTTTTACCTGATGTCTTCGGATTTTTTTTTTCTTTGTTTTTTTTTCAGTGCTAATTTAGTGAATTGCAAAATAAGGTAGTTAATTTTATATAGATTTCTAAAGTTTTGAAAAAGTTAGAATTTTGGGCTTGCATAATGATAAATTTTTGATATGTCATATCTCGGGTTAGAAATAAGATAAAGAGATCTCCCACCGTTCTGTTTAGAAAGGTACAAGCTTTAATTTGACATGTCACAAGATTATGTTTGCTAATATTTTGTTTTTGAGGAGTCAAATTAAAAAGGAGCCATTACAGGTAAGAGGAGTGTATGGCGCCGGAGATCGCGGTAAGCGTAAGCACTGAACGCATACCGCGATCTAGGGCGCCATACTTTCATACTTACCTAACCGGGAGGTGTGTTGCCCCGGCGCCTCTGTTCTGGCCGGAGACTGGGTCAGGAATGCGGGGTCGGAACCGGCGCATGCGCATAGCGCGCTATCCGGCGCCATTTTACTGAAGACACATTTGCCATGCATACCAGGACTGGGGATGAGGGGTACCATACATACCAGGATACGGATGAGGGGTACCATACATACCAGGATTGAGGATGAGGGATACCATACATACCAGGATTGGTGATGAGGGGTGCCATGAATACCAGGATTGGGAATGAGGGGTATCATGCATACCAGGATGAGGGATGGGATGCCATGCATTCCAGGATGGGGATGAGGGGTACCATGCATACCAGCATAAGGCTGAGGGGCCATACATACAAGGATTGGGGATGAGGGAGCCATGCATACCAGAATTGATATGAGGGGTGCCAAGCATACCAGGATTGGAGATGAGGGGTGCCATGCTTACCAGGACTGAGGATGAGGGGAACATACATACCAGGATTGGGGATGAGGGGGGCCATGCATACCAGGATTGGGGATGAGGGGTCCCAAGTATACCAGGATTGAAGATGAGGGGTGGCACGCATACCAGGATAGGGATGAGGGGATACCATGCATACCAGGATAGGGATGAAGGGGTACCATGCATACCAGGATAGGGATGAGGGGCCATGCATACCAGGATACGAATGAGGGGCCATGCATACCAGGATGGGGATGAGGGGGTACCATACATACCAAGATAGGGATGAGGGATGGGGTACCATGCATACCAGGATAGGGATGAGGGGTACCAAGCACACCAGAATGAGGGATGGTGTGCCATGAATACCAAGATTGGGGATGAGGAGTGCCATGCATACCAGGATGGGGGTAAGGGGCCCATGCATGCCAGGATAAGGCTAAGGAGGCCATACATACCAGCATTGGGGATGAGGGAGCCATGCATACCAAGATGAGGGATGGGGTGCCATGTATACCAGGATTGGGATGAGGGGTGCCATGCATACCAGGATTGGTATAAGGGCTGCCATGCATACCAGGATTGGGGATGAGGGGTGCCATTCATACCAGGATAGGGATGAGGGGTACCATGCATACCAGGATAGGGATGAGGGGGTACCATGCATACCAGGATAGGGATGAGGGGTATCATGCATACCAGGATTAGATGGGGCAGCACATAACAGGATGGGGGAACAGGATTGGGTAGCACAAATACCAAAATGGGGAGCCACAAATACCAGGATGGGGGCTGCACAAATACCAGGATGGGGACAGCACAAATATCAGGATGGGGACAGCACATAACAGGATGGGGGCGCAGAATAGGGGCAGCACATAACAGGATGGGGGACCATATACCAATAAAAATGCTCGCCACCCGGGCGTAGAACAGGTTCAATAGCTACTATGTTATAAAAAATTTTAAATAGGTATAAGTGTTACCTGTGTTTTTGGTTACATTTGTACAAGGACTCAAGTTGGGATCTCTCCTTGGGACAATACTTTTATATGTTTAATACTAAAGTAAAAGAAGCAATATTAACCCCTTTAAAGGCTGTTTGCACGTTAATGACCAGGCTAATTTTTACAATTCTGACCAGTGTCACTTTACGAGGTAATAACTCTGGAACGCTTTAACGGATCCCACTGATTCTGAGAAAGTGTCTGGCTGTGACGGCATAAAGATGAGCCGAGGTCATGTCCAATGAACTCAGCTCACCTCATGCACGTCACTGACAGCGTGGGAGAATTCTACTGCGCATGCGGTGAGCGTGAGAGAATTCTCCCATGCTGTCAGTGACGTGCATGAGGTGAGCTCATGTCCAATGAACTCAGCTCACCTCATGCACGTCATTGACAGCGTGGGAGAATTCTCCTGCACTCAGCTCTTGAGCAGGAGAATTCTCCCACGCTGGGATGGCATTGAGATGACAGGCTGGATCGCAGCTGAATGCTGCCATCCAGCTTTTCATCCTTCAGAGACACTGCAGAGCGCAAGCATGCCTGCGCTCTGCAGTGTCTATGAAGGATGGCATGCTGGATGGCAGCGCTCAGCAGCGATCCAGCCTGTCATCTCAATGCCATCCCAGCATGGGAGAATTCTCCTGCTGAAGCGCTGAGTGCAGGAGAATTCTCCCACGCTGTCAATGACGTGCATGAGGTGAGCTGAGTTCATTGGACATGAGCTCACCTCATGCACGTCACTGACACCTTGGGAGAATTCTCTCACGCTCACCGCATGCGCAGTAGAATTCTCCGACGCTGTCAGTGACGTGCATGAGGTGAGCTGAGTTCATTGGACATGACCTCGGCTCATCTTTATGCCGTCACAGCCAGACACTGAGGAGCGCAAGCATGCCTGCGCTTCTCAGTGTCTGCGGCATGGCAAGCTGGATGGCAGCTTTCGGCTGCGATCCAGCCTGTTATGTGAATGTAGCAGAGCTGGAGCCATCCTGGGAACCATCGAAAGGTAAGGATGAAGTTGCTTTATTATTTTACTTTTATTGCAGGAGATCGTTGGCTTTAGCTGGAATGGGCGTGATGGTAAGTATGGTTTAATTTAGAACAATAAAGAATTGTGTGTTTATTTCAATTAAAGGACTTTATTCTGGGTGTTTGTGTTTTTTTTTTTAACTTTGACTATGGGGTTAGTAATGGGGGTGTCTTACAGACGCCTTTCCATTACTAACCTGGGCTTGATGTCAGCTGGCATTATAAGCTGACATCAACCCCAGCCCTATTACCCCACTGCCACCGCTACAGGGCAGTGGGAAGAGCGAGGCTAAGTGCCAGAATTGGCGCATCCTATGGATGCGCCATTTCTGGGGCGGCTGACGGCTGGTGTTTCTAGCCTGGGAGGGGGCCAATATTCATGGCACCCTTCCTGGGCTACTAATATCAGCCCCCAGCTGTCTGCCTAGCCTTTGCTAGCTATTAAAATAGGGGATTCCCCACATCATTTTTTTGGGGGTCCCCCATTTTAATAGCTAGTAAAGGCTAGGTATTCAGCTGGGGGCTGATATTAGTAGCCTGGGAAGCTCCGTGGGTATTACCCCCTTCCCAGGCTTCAAACATCTGCCCCAGCCATCTGCTTAACCTCCGCTAAAGACTAAAATTACAGGGAACCCCACGCCAATTTTTTTTTTAATAAATCCTTTATTTTAACACTAAATGACAAGCACAGTAACCAACACTATCACTGTACTTCTTATATATGTGACTGACATGTTTCTATCTATCTAATCTATGTGTGATGCTCTATTCTTTCTATTCTAAATTGTCGGGTATCGATGCTGAATTGCCGGCCGGCTTTTTTAAAGAGACTGTGCATGAAAACACTATTATTTTTTTTAATAAATCCTTTAACACTAAATGACAAGTACAGTAAGCAACACTGTCACTGTACTTCTTATATATGTGACTGACATGTTTCTATCTATCTAATCTATGTGTGATGCTCTATTCTTTCTGTTCTAAATTGTCGGGTACCGTTGTATGCCGCTGCTGAATTGCCGGCTTTTCATGTAATACATTCTACATTATTCTTAGTTGTTTTCCTTCATGTAGAATTAACCTACAAGGAAAGAAAGGGTTTATTTTCATTTCGATATTTGTGTCCCATTGACTTGCATTGGTTTCCGGTATCGGAATCGGCAATATCCAATATTTTTTGGGTATCGGTCCGATCCAATCCGATATTTCGCGATATCGGAAGGTATCGCTCAACACTAGTTGTCATATATCAGTTGTGTAAGTCAGAAATGAATTTAGTAGCCCATGGATGTGTGGTACAGGCTGAAGCATTCTTTCATACACAGGACAGGTTTGTCAGTGCAGGTGTCGCATTCCGTAGCACACTCAGCACCTCTTTTGTGACTTACCTTTTTTTCTGCTTTGAGGGACTTCCCCCGGGAAATGTTGGCATTGTACTATACGAGCACCTTCAGTTCCGGAATTACTGGGGCCTGCTCCTTCCTCACTGCCAAATAACAGGGCCTTGATCACTACCTCCTGGAACCGAAAATACGATGTAGCGGTCTGGCCTGCACATCGTGATAAAAGAAAAGTGTTATGCATTGCCATCTGTACGATGTGCACGGCCACCTTCTTGTACCACACCTTGGCCTTTCTCAAAGCACTGTACGGCTGGTGGACTTGATCAGAGAGATCAACTCCCCCCCCAGTACACAATCTGGTTTGACGACCTGTGTAGAGGTACCTCGTACAGTGCTGGGAGTGCTGCCATCACCATGTATGGTGGTCAAGAGAAGGACATCCCTCTTGTCCTAGTACTTGACCACCAGCATGTGGTTGCTACATTGGGCTCTGCTCTCACCCCTTCTGAGCAGCTGCCCAATTAGCATCTTCGAGAGGCATCTGATTTTTGCGGACAGTATTTCAAGGCTGCGGTACCTCACACAAAGAGGGACTTAAAGAGTGGGATGTTGGTATAAAAGTTATCCACGTAGAGGTGATAAACTTGATCCAGCAGTGGGCGCACCAAATCCAACACAATTTTACCACTCACTCTCAGGACAGGGGGGCATTCAGTGGGCTCAATGCAGGAGTCCTTTCCTTCATAAACCCTAAACTTGTGGGTGTACCCTGAGGTACTCTCACACAGTTTGTACAGCTTCATTTCGTACCTGGCCCTCTTAGTGCGCAGGTACTGCCAGAATTTAAGCCTCCCCTTAAGATGAATTTGGGACTCATCCACGTAGATGTCATTTTGAGGCATGTACATTTCAGTAGACTTGTTGTTGAAGTTCTTCGATGACCGGCCGAACTTTGAAAAGATGATTGGGATCATCTCGGTGAGAACAACGTACATTATCATTTAATGCAAGAATTTGTGGATGGTCTCAAAACGTGTCTGGATCATGACCATTCGGAACAATGGAGTGTTATACAAAACGTTAACACTCCAATGAACTTCTAGCTTCTTCAGTATCCCCATGTGAAGGACCAGGCCCCAAAACTTCTAACTTCAAGTTAGAAAATGATGAGTGGTTTTGTGACAAAAATTGTTGAGCGTACAAATTAGTTTCGCCCACCATCAGGTTTAAAAAATCCTCAGAGAAAAAGACTTTGAAAAAGTCTATTTCTGTGAGGCGGGTGGTGTCAAACTTGATTCCTTATTGCACCAGAATATGCGGAATCTGTGGCTCATAATTTTCGAGGGTCTAGGTCCACATGGGGTCAATAATGGCTGGCGCTGGTTCAGCTTCTGTCCTAGGGCGTCTTTTTGGCGGTTCAGAATCACCCGAGGAGGAAGAGGGGGACGAGGATGAGGAAAAATAAAGAAAGGTGGGATCCTCTCCCTTACTGTCAGTGTTGAAGGCAAGGAAAGTAGTGTATGGCTCCTTCACTGAATACCGTGTGTGGGACAAGTGGGACAACATTTTTTTTTTCATGTATGTGGTGTTTGTATCAGTACTTTATTCAGTTGTGTGTGTGAGAGTGCTTGGTGTAAACTTTTTTTTTTTTTAAAGAAAAAAAGCAATAACAGGAGGTGGTGCAAAGGGGGGGGGGGAGAAAAAAAAGTCTATGAAACAAAACAGTGGAAAACAGCAAGCATGAGTGCGGATCAGAGATGTGCGCCAAGTGCAACACTTGGCGGCTGCTGGATGTGCGCACGGAGGTGGTGCAAAGGGAGGGGGAGTGCAAAACAGCAAACACGAGTGTGAATCAGTGATCTGCATCACTGACTAACGCTCGATGGCTGATGGATGTGCACAAGGAGGTGGTGCAAAGGGAGGGGAGAAAAAAAGTGTAATGCTCGGCAGCTGCTGGATGTGCGCACAGAGGTAGTGCAAAGGAGGGGGGAATGGACAGAGACAAAAAAAAGTCCTGGAAAACAGCGAGCACAGACGTTGATCAGTGATTTGCGTCATTGATCCATGCTCAGCCGCTGCAGGACGCACGAAAAAAAAAATCTGCCAAAAATCAAGTACTGATCATCACTCGGTGGCAGAAAGGGGGAGGTGGGGAGTTTGATAAAAAGAGGGGGAAAGGAGGAAGAGGGGGATTGAGGTGGATGAGGAGAGATCAGGCAGGGATCTTCTTTCTTCTATCTTCTTTATTTGCTAGCAGCAGGAGCAGCAATTGTGGGGTCACAGGCTTTTGTCGCACCACAAGGCCCAGCACGGCACACAATCTGACAGCGTGACCGCCCTGTACAAGTCCTCAGCTACTATGAGGAAGTGCAGGACAGTCACAGCCAGGTCACAGCGCATCTGTGCGCTGTGACTGGTGCGATCGATGTCATCGTCGATAACATCAATCATAGCGGGCTCAGGTGAGGCCTGGCGTTGCCAGGCACCAGCCTGTGATCGGTGCTCTTACAGCCAATCACAGCGGTCATAGTTGCAGGGGGGCGGTGACATCCTCCTAGGATGACGACGCCATCTACCCTGAGGTAAGATGCACCAGAATTTAAATGTGATCACTACGACTCCGGTCACGGTGCCTCATTAAAGATGAGAAGTAATAATAAGTACCTGGTCCATAAGACCCAGGGCACAGGACAGTATTATTACGTACAATGTCAGAAAGGGTTATTTAAATACACGTGTTTCAATTTTTTTATTATTAATATTACAACACTAGATATGTACTTTTTCAAGTTTTTAAACAGAGTATAGTAGTTAAATCACCAAGCTTTAAAATAAAACAAAATTAACTAGTATGAACAATTGAATTAATAGTAAGTCCTTTTGTTTCATCAATTTGTCCCTTCTACTGGGCAAGATTTAATCTTGTCAACAATCTCTTATAACAATGGCCGTTTCCTTTTGTGTCAGTATGTATGGTTGTTATGGTGTTAGAGTCCACCTGAGTTAATATCTGATTTTTGGTTACTTTTAATAGCTTTGGTTTTCTTGGATACACAAAGGAAGGGGACGGACCAGAAGGATGCAGAAAAATCCCTTCTACTTCTTCATTAGCATAATCTTGGCAGAGTACATTAGCCGGCAGCCACCAGTGCTGATCATATTCACAGGTCACATAACCAGTTATGTCACCATTGCCAATCTTGTGCCATCTTCAATCACTTCATGGACTTCACTGTCGTTGCTGAATGAATGTTTTTATTTCTGTGTCACTCAGTGGAATGAAAGTGTGGTATTGTGAAGTTCTTGTGATGGGTTCTACTTCCTGTAACTAATGTTTTAACAAAATCTCCTCTTCTTTGTAGTCCTGGTTTGTACAGTACATGAACTGAATGTTAGGAATATTTTCTCACTGCAGCTGAATAGTTGGCGGTGTGTTAAGATGTGGTCTGAATATGGCCTCTGGAGGCTAGCCCGAGCTGCAAGACGTTGCACGCTGCCTTCTTAACCATCACATACACCTTTGCCATGAGCTGTAGAAAAAAGAGCCATTCAGCTTCCACTCCAAATTCTTTCTTGTGATGGCAGACATTTATAAAAACATGAGTTTTTTATTTGTAAAAAAAGACCTTATACTTTTAGACCACAGACTGAACAGATCTGAATTCAAGATTTTCGAATTGACAGTGTTTATACTGTTTTATTTTAGTTTGTTTTTTAACCACTTAACAACATCTGACGTACTAATACGCGTCTGTGCCCTGGGACTTCAGAGCCAGACCCGTATTAGTAAATCATGGCGATCACGAGCGCACACAGGCTGTGCGGGCGCGATCGCCGCCGGGTGTCAGCTGATTGTCACAGCTGACACCCGGTACTATGTGCAGGGAGCGCTCAGGCACCGCTCCCAGCACATTAACCCCCGCGATGCTGCGATCGAAGTCGACCGCAGCATTGCGGGGGCAAGGGGAGGTGATCGCAGATACTCACCTCCTCTTCTGGCTTCCAGCGCTGTCTGCCGTGGCTTCCAGGATGTTGCCATGACAACCCGATGTCGTCATGACAACATCCGGGTCACCAGACAGCAGGAAGATTGTTTGGACATGCTCAGTGCATCTCCAAGCAATCTTCTCCCTGTCCAGCACTGACAGCCTGCATGGCACAGGGATAGTGCTGCATTCCTGTGTCATGCAGGCGATCAGAGAAAAAAAAGTGAAAGTCCCATAGTGGGACAAAGTAATAAAGTATAAAAACTATCAGAAAGTGAAAAAAAAAAAAGAATTGTAAAAATATATAAAAAAAAATAAAAAAAATAATCCACCAAAAATAAAAATATAATGTACCCATCAATAAATATTATTATAAAAAAAAACAAAACAAACAATAAAAGTACACATATTTGGTATCGCCGCGTCCGGAACAACCTGACCTATAAAACTGTCCCACTAGTTAACCCCTTCAGTGAACACGGTAAAAAAAATGAAAAAAAAACGAAGCAAAAAACAATGCTTTATCATCATACCGCCAAACAAAAAATGGAATAACACGCGATCAAAAAGACGAATATAAATAAATATGGTACCGCTGAAAACGTCATCTCGTCCCCCAAAAAACAAGCTGCCACACAGCTCCATCAGCCGAAAAATAAAAAAGTTATAGCTCTCAGAATAAAGCAATGCTAAAAAATATTTTTTTCTATAAAATTGCTTTCATTATGTAAAAGTGCAAAACATAGAAATACGATATAAATGTGGTACCGCTGTAAACGTACTGACCCGAAGAATAAACCTGCCTTATCAATTTTACCACACGCGGAACAGAATAAAAAAAACAAAAAAAACAATTCCTGAATTGTTGGTTTTTGTTTATTCTGCCTCCCAAAAATCGGAATAGAAAGCGATCAAAAAATGTCACGTGCCTGAAAATGGCACCAATAACAACGTCAACTCATCCCGCAAAAAACGAGCCGTCATATGACTGTCTGCCAAAATCTGGAAAAATTATAGCTCTCAAAATATGGCGATGCAAAAACTAGATTTTACAAAAAATGCGTCTTTTAGTGTGTGACAGCTGTCAGTCAGAAAAACCCCATAGGATTCTGGTATCGCTGTAGTCTCACCGACCCGAAGAATAAGGTCGTCTAATCACTTATACCGCATGAGGAACGACGTAAAAAATAAACTCTCAGGTTAGGGTTGTGCTAGGGTTAGGGCTGGGTTGGGGTTAGGGTTGTGATGGGGTTGTGATTTTTTACAAAAGAAAAAAACATGACAATAAGGCGACTAGTGTTGAGCGCAAGTGCTCGCTACTTGATTTTGCATCGGGTGCTCTGGTATGCATTGAGTATCGTGGGTATTTAAGTGACATGCTCGAGTCTCCGCCCCATAAGCTTCACGGCCCAAAAAACTTTGCGGGGATTGTCTGCCATGCATGAGCGATCCCCGCATGTTTTTTTTTGGGTGTCTAATAACCGTGAAACATCCGGGCGGGGACTCAAGCATGTCACTCGAGCACACGCAGTACATGGTGCATACCTGAGTACCCGATGCAAACTCAAGTAGCGAACACTTGCGCTCAAGACTAATGACAACTTATTCAATATAATGACCTAATGTTATCAAATTCTGTGTCGTACCTCTGGGTTCAAAATGTTCACTATACACCTTAATAAAATCCTTGAGGGGTTTAGTTTCCAAAATGGGGTCACTTGTGGGGGAGCTCCACTGTTTAGGCACATCAGGGGCTCTCCAAACGCGACATGGTGTCCGCTAACAAATCAGGGGCTCTCCAAACGCGACATGGTGTCCGCTAACAAATTGAATGGAAAATCGGCTCAAATTGTTAGAGGACGCCATGTTGCGTTTGGAGCTCCCCCACAAGTGACCCCATTTTGGAAACTAGACCACCCAAGGCACCTATCTAGATGCATAGTCAGCACTTGGAACCCTTAGGTGCTTCACAAATTGATTCGTAAAAATGGAAAAGGATTTTTTTTCCACTTTTTCATTTTTACAAATCAATTTGTGAAGCACCTGGGGGTTCCAACTGCTCACTATGCATCTAGATAGCTGCCTTGGAGGGTCTAGTTTCCAAAATGAGGTCACTTGTGGGGGAGCTCCAATGTTTGGGCACACAAGGACTCTCCAAATGCAACATGGTGTCCGCTAACAAATTGTCGGCTCAAATTGTTAGCGGACACCATGTTGCGTTTGGAGAGCCCCTGTGTGCCCAAACATTGGAGCTCCCCCACAAGTGACCCCATTTTGTAAACTAGACCCCCCAAGGCACCTATCTAGATGCATAGTGAGCACTTGGAGCCCCCAGGTGCTTCACAAATTGATTCATAAAAATGAAAAAGTGTTTTTTTTTTCACTTTTTCATTTTTACGAATCAATTTGTGAAGCACCTGGGGGTTCCAAGTGCTCACTATGAATCTAGATAGGTGCCTTTGGGGGTCTAGTTTCCAAAATGGGGTCACTTGTGGGGGAGCTCCAATGTTTGGGCACAAAGGGGCTCTCCAAACGCAACATGGCGTCCGCTAATTATTCAAGCAAATTTTACAATGAAAAAGTCAAATGGCGCTCCTTCCCTTCCGAGCCCTGCCGTGTGCCCAAACAGTGTTTTTTCCCACATATGGGGTATCTGCGTGCCCAGGGGAAATTGCACAACAAATTTTGGGGTCCATTTTTTGTTACCCCTGTGAAAATAAAAAAAATTGGGTCTAAAGTAACATTTTTGTGAAAAGAGTTAAATGTTCATTTTTTTCTTCCACATTCCAAAAATTCCTGTGAAGCACCTGAAGGGTTAATAAACTTATTGAATGTGGTTTGGAGCACCTTGAGGGGTGCAGTTTTTAGAATGGTGTCACTTTTGGGTATTTTCTGCCATGAAGACCTCTCAAAGTGACTTCAAATGTGATGTGGTCCCTAAAAAAATGGTTTTGTAAATTTTGTTGGAAAAATTAGAAATCGCTGGTCAACTTTTAACCTTTATAGCTCCCTAACAGAAAAAAATTTTGGTTCCAAAATTGTGCTGATGTAAAGTAGACATGTGGGAAAATTCAAATTGTGAAAATTGCAAAATTTTCAACATTTTCACCAAATTTCCGTTTTTTTCACAAATAAACGCAAGTGATATCGAAGAAATGTTACCACAATCATGAAGTACAATATGTCACGAAAAAAACAATCTCAGAATCAGGGGGATCCGTTGAAGCGTTCCAGAGTAATTACCTCATAAAGTGACAGGGGTCAGAATTGTAAAAATTGGCCTGGTCATTAACGTGCAAACCACCCTCGGGGGTTAAGGGGTTAAGTATGATCCCATTGAGATGCCAACTTGAATTTTGGTACAGATGTGGCTAGGAGCATAGGAGGTACATGTTATTTTTTTTGCAAATTTAATATTAGATTGATTTTTTGGAAATCCATTTTGAAATTTTGTGTTTGATTCCGCATGGGTAAAATATTAACAATATTAATAATCTTTATTTTTATATAGCGCTAACATATTTCACAGCACTTTACATACATTATCATCGCTGTCCCCATTGGGGCTCACAATCTAAATTCCCTATCAGTATGTCTTTGGAGTGTGGGAGGAAACCAGAGAACCCGGAAGAAACCCACGCAAACACGGGAAGAACATACAAACTCCTTGCAGATGTTGTCCTTGGTGGGATTTGAATCCAGGACCCCAGTGCTGCAAGGCTGCAGTGCTAACTATTGAGCCACCGTGCTTTTTCCACAGTAAGAGCTCAGGTGTGATCTATATGGCAACCTGCCCATATCCACTTAATTATGTGGGCAAAACTAAGAGAGAACTGAGGAGGAGAGTGAGTGAACATCTGGGTGACATCAGGAATGATCGACATACCCCACTGTCAAGACATATGAGAACAACACATCTGGGTGAAGTAGATGAAATTCTCTTTACAGTTATTGAGGTTGTGAAATCTAGCCCCAGAGGGTGCGATCAGGATAAGGACCTATTGAAACATGAATGTGAATGGACCTTTAGAGTGGATTCCCTTACCCCTAAGTGGATAAACAAACAAATTACATAGGCCTGTTTCTTATAACCATGAGACGTTATGATGGACCTTTGAATCGACTGGATTGTTTTGGCTGACCATATAAGCTAGTTTTTTGTCCCCTCATTGTGGGCTGCACAAATTCTTGTGTCTATTTTTTTATCTGGATTAGACTTCATCATTATATATAGTTTCTGCAGCTAGCACCTGTTCACACTTAGGATGTGCTGGTCAGTTTTCTTATTATATATTACTATAGGAGGTTGTAACTGCCTCCTGTCTGACCTGGCATTCCCCCCATTTAACCAGCAGGTGATGTATATTCTATTCTACCAGCCCATTTGAATTGTAGGTGTTTTAGCCCAGAAGTGACATGTTCTGTCCAGAGTTATAGGCTTGTAGCCCAAGAGAGGCACGTAGGCAGAGAAGTACCCATCAGACGGGAGGTCACCTTGCAGCGGTTGATGGGCACACATGAATTGGCCAATTTATGCGCTAAGAACCTCCGTTTATTGTAAGTAAAGTCCATTGAGTAATATCACAGTTTATATCAAACGTTTTTATTGTCTTTATGTATTTTGGCCATAATGGAGTGCTGCTGTGCTTTCTTTTCATATATCTTATTCAGTTTCTGCAGCTTGCACCTGTTCACATTTAGGATGTGCTGGTCAGTTCTTTTTACACATTTACACATATATATACAGTACAGACCAAAAGTTTGGACACACCTTCTCATTTATAGATTTTTCTGTATTTTCATGACTATGAAAATTGTACATTCACACTGAAGGCATAAAAACTATGAATTAACACATGTGGAATTATATACTTAACAAAAAAGTGTGAAACAACTGAAAATATGTCTTATATTCTAGGTTCTTCAAAGTAGTCACCTTTTGCTTTGATGACTGCTTCGCACACTCTTGGCATTCCCTTGATGAGCTTCAAGAGGTAGTCACCGGAAATGGTCTTCCAACAATCTTGAAGGAGTTCCCAGAGATGCTTAGCACTTGTTGGCCCTTTTGCCTTCACTCTGCGGTCCAGCTCACCCCAAACAAATCTTGATTGGGTTCAGGTCTGGTGACTGTGGAGGCCAGGTCATCTGGCGTAGCACCCCATCACTCTCCTTCTTGGTCAAATAGCCCTTACACAGCCTGGAGGTGTGTTTGGGGTCATTGTTCTGTTGAAAAATAAATGATGGTCCAGCTAAACGCAAACCGGATGGAATAGCATGCCGCTGCAAGATCCTGTGGTAGCCATGCTGGTTCAGTATGCCTTCAATTTTGAATAAATCCCCAACAGTGTCACCAGCAAAGCACCCCCACACCATCACACCTCCTCCTCCATGCTTCACGGTGGGAACTAGGCATGTAGAGTCTATGGCTGTGTGCACACGATACGTTTTTTATGCGTTTCCGCAGCTGCGGAAAAGCTGCGGAAACGCATTAAAAAAGCATGGTAGAAGGGCAGCAATGTTCCCCAATGGAAATCCGCATATGCTGTGCCCATGCTGCGGATTTTTCCGCAGCGTTTATGCTGCGCTCAAAACTCCGCAGCATGTCCATTAATTTTGCGGAAATGCGGCGTTTTCGTCGCCACTGACTTGCATTAGACCGCATGGATTACACATCACTGTATATGTAGATGCGTAATCCACGCGTTCTAATGTGCGGATGGTACCCGGGTGTAGATGAGAGGAGAGTCTCATCCACACCCAGGTACCATTAAAAAATCTGTGAATAAAATAAAAAATAAATGTATACTTACCTACTGTCGGCCCGCGTACCGCTCCTGCTTGGTTCCCGGCACTTTGCAGTGAGTTGAAGGACCTGCGCTGACGTCAGAGTCATGTGACAGGTCACGTGACGCTGACGTCGGCAGGTCTTTAAATTCAGTGTTGCCGGAAGGGAGAACGGAGTGAGCTGGACAGCGCGGGCCATCGGAGGGTAAAGTATACATTTATTTTTTATTTTTACCACTCTCTCGGGTCACACTATATAAATCCATACTGTTTGCATGGATTTATATAGTGTGACCTAGTTGTCAAGCACTTTCCAGGTGATGCTAAAATCGCCTGGAAAGCGCTTGTCAATCCACATGCGGAAACGCATGTGAATCCGCATGTATTCCGCAGGAAAAACGCATGCACAATCTGCATGCGTTTTTTCTGCCAGGGAGATGCAGAAATGATGCAGAAATTTTCTGCTTCATTTCTGCATCGTGTGCACATACCCTATCTGTTCACCTTTTCTGTGTCGCACAAAGATCTCAAATTTGGACTCATCAAACCAAAGCACAGATTTCTACTGGTCTAATGTCCATTCCTTGTGTTCTTTAGCCCAAACAAGTCTCTTCTGCTTGTTGCCTGTCTTTAGCAGTGGTTTCCTAGCAGCTATTTTACCATGAAGGCCTGCTGCACAAAGTCTCCTCTTAACAGTTGTTGAAGAGATGTGTCTGCTGCTAGAACTCTGTGTGGCATTGACCTGGTCTCTAATCTGAGCTGCTGTTAACCTGCGATTTCTGAGGCTGATGACTCGGATAAACTTCTCCTCAGAAGCAGAGGTGACTCTCGGTCTTCCTTTTCTGGGGCGGTCCTCATATGAGCCAGTTTCTTTGTAGCGCTAGATGGTTTTTGCAACTGTACTTGGGGACACTTTCAAAGTTTTCCCAATTTTTCGCACTGACTGACCTTCATTTCTTAAAGTAATGATGGCCACTCGTTTTTCTTTACTTAGCTGCTTTTTTCTTGCCTTAATACAAATTCTAGCAGTCTATTCAGTAGGACTATCAGCTGTGTATTCACCTGACTTCTGCACAACACAACGATGGTCCCAACCCCATTTATAAGGCAAGAAATCCCACTTATTAAACCTGACAGGGCACACCTGTGAAGTGAAAACCATTTCCGTTGACTACCTCTTGAAGCTCGTCAAGAGTGTGCAAAGCAGCCATCAAAGCAAAAGGTGGCTACTTTGAAGAACCTAGAATATAAGACATATTTTCAGGTGTTTCAATCTTTTTTGGTAAGTATATAATTCCACATGTGTTAATTCATAGTTTTGATGCCTTCAGTGTGAATGTACAATTTTCTTAGTTATGAAAATACAGAAAAATATGTAAATGAGAAGGTGTGTCCAAACTTTTGGTCTGTAGTGTATATATATTTACAGATATACACACATACACATTTGATTGTCCTATATGGTCAATGGAGCTCCTCCTTGCTCTCCCCTCTTCTTGTCTTGTCCTCTACCCCTCCCTAAAAAAAGTTATTGTATCATCAGTCTTCATCATCCCCTTATTTTTAGTATAATTTTTTGCCTTGCCGCTCTGTAAATATATGTGATTATAAAATACTCTATCATATGTATAAGTATTGAAGGTGAGGTTTAGAGAGTAATTGCAATTTTATCTGTCTCTCAATTTCCCCGTTTATCAACCAATAGAGTAGTTGTGATAAATATGGTATCCACAGTTTTATCTTTGGCTATGTATATTGGTGGTCAGTGGTTGCGCTCCCGTTTGGAGCGAATCAGAGGGTTGGGCACACCTAAATTGGTTGTTGCTGTTATCCAGCGGAGTTTCTGGTCATGCACAGTACCGTGCGCTCCACAGTAGCAAGGAGAATGTCTGAGGCTGGATCGCACTGCTTCATCTGCACACGTTATTTCCGGTGTAAAGTTTCCGGTCATGTGCAGTACTGTGTGTTCCATAGCATTAAGGTGAGCATCCTGAGTCGGAACGCATCGCATCAGTGGGAAGCGTCACTTCCTGCGGTGGCTGATAGGCGCGTACTCCGTGATAATGTATGGTGGTGGATGGGTTGCGCTTTCTGAGCTTTAAATGATCTTAGCCTGACTGCTTCATATGTGGTTTATATCAGGGCACACTGAGCGGCGATTATTGAGTAATGGGGGTTATATCTAGAGAGGGTCAAAGGGGCGGTTACACAGGAAGTTATCAAAATGATTGGGGAGGAGACTGTTTGAGAGGGAGCTCTATATAAAAGGACATGTAAACAAACTGCGGCCCACATAATAGATAGTGTGGGTAGGGGGTCTAAAGAGGAGGGCCAACCCCCATCTTCACACACAAGTGCCTACTCAAAACCATATATAAATAAATAGGAGAACTATTGAGTATAATGGCATAAGAAGCTTTATTTCATAAATAATTCATTTAAAATTAGTACATCACATCAAAAATATGAAATATTATAAAGACAGAGACATACAGACAAATAGTCCCAATTTTTATTGCTGACCTCTACGAAGGGTCCATCCAAGGGGTCATAAAGCATACTAGTGCAGGGATAGAGAGAGAAGCAAGTGATCAAACGGCTTACATGCAATTATACTAAGTTCATGGAGCCCACTCTACCACAAGAGCTAAATTGCACCTCACTCACCGAGTAAAGGAGAGCCCAAGTCTGAGAGGAACGGCACAGGGACTGGTCAATGGCAAAAGAGAGCCTCGACGCACGTTTCGCCAGTGATTAACCTTGGCTTTCACAAGAGGCATGTGTGGTTGCGCTTTCAGGACCTTTAAATACGCCCCCAAGAGATCACGTGTATAGTCACGTGAATCTCCAATATGGCTGCCGAACATCAGATGAAAGGCGGCGTATGTGCTGCGGCTACCACCGCCTCCATGTGCGCGTCCCAGCCGTCATGACGTCAGCACGTGACCGGAAGTGCGGGTAAGCGATATTCCCGGCGACGCGCCGAAGGCTTATTGACAGCTGAGCGCAGCCATAGGGCGGGGGAGACCGGGCGCATGCGCACAACATCTGTGCACAGACAGGCATAGGGGGAAATAATAATATTCATGCATTGAACCTAATATCACATAAAGTATGAGGGATTATAGCACTCAATGATAATCATAAGGATGCTAGCAAACATCAAAATACAAAGGGGAAACATACATTATACAAAAATATATGTGCATATATTCTTCGCCATCTATCCAATCTATTACAGATATCAGGATGAGAGGGGTCCACAGACAAAGTTAGTCTCTACAAATGGTTTGGGATAGACGGTTCTTAAGGCGCCATCAATTATACGAAAATATATATGCACAAATTCTTCACCATCTATCCAATATATTGCAGATGTCAGGATGGAAGGGGTCCACAGACAGAATACATCTCTACAGATGGTATAGAGTAGACGGTTCCTAAAGTGCAATCACTATATAAAAGAAGTGAGTACAAAGAATAAGAACAAATAAAATTTTAAAAAATTAAGAATAAAAACATAGAACCATGGTCCCTAATTTAGGGACCATGGCTCTATGTTTTCATTTGTTCTTATTATTTGTACTCACTTCTTTTATATAGTGATTGCGCTTTAGAAACCGTCTACTCTATACCATTTGTAGAGACGAACTTTGTCTGTGGACCCCTCTCATCCTGATATCTGTAATAGATTGGATAGATGGCGAAGAATATATGCACATATATTTTGTATAATGTATGTTTCCCCTTTGCATTTTGATGTTTGCTAGCATCCTTATGATTATCATTGAGTGCTATAATCCCTCATACTTTGTGATATTAGGTTCAATGCATGAATATTATTATGATCGGATGGCACTTTAATTTGCTACCACATTGATTCTTGGGAGTAGATTTGTCCATTACATACATATTTCCCCCCTATGCCTGTCTGTGAGCAGATGTTGTGCTCATGCGCCCGGTCTCTCCCGCCCTATGGTAGCGCTCAGCTGTCAATAAGCCTTCAGCGCGTCGCCGGGAATAGCGCTTACCCGCACTTCCAGTCACGTGCCGAAGTCATGACGGCTGGGACGCGCACATGGAGGCGGTGGTAGCAGCAGCACATGCGCAGCCTTTCATCTGATGTTCGGCGGCCATATTGGAGAGTCACGTGACAATACACATGATCTCTTGGGGGCATATTTAAAGGTCCTGAAAGCGCAACCACACACGTCTCTTGAGAAAGCCAAGGATAATCACCGGCGAAATGCGCGTCGAGGCTCTCTTTTGCCATTGACCAGTCCCTGTGCCGTTCCTCTCAGACTTGGGCTCTCCTTTACTCGGTGAGTGAGGTGCAATTTAGCTCTTGTGGTAGAGTGGGCTCCATGAACTTAGTATAATTGCATGTAAGCCGTTTGATCACTTGCTTCTCTCTCTATCCCTGCACTAGTATGCTTTATGACCCCTTGGATGGACCCTTCGTAGAGGTCAGCAATAAAAATTGGGACTATTTGTCTGCATGTCTCTGTCTTTATAATATTTCATATTTTTGATGTGATGTACTAATTTTAAATGAATTATTTATGAAATAAAGCTTCTTATGCCATTATACTCAATAGTTCTCCTATTTATGTATAAAAGGACATGTGTTGAATCAGACAGACATGCAAATATCCACCACATTTACCTGCCATCAGGCCTCCTGAAGAGCTAACAGGGCGAAACGTGTAGAGGCGATGTAGAGGATCTTTATCACACATTGATAAGTACTTTGTTTCTATCATGGTTTATTATCCTTGAAGTATAATTGCTCACATTGCTAAGGAAGATATTATTAAAGTCTCCTTATATGTATTCATAAATCGATATAAGTGTGATCCATATGGGCTGCTGGTGCAATTGGTTAAATCACATTTATATGGTCAATTTTGTCTCATGCACAGTGCACTTAAACTATGGTATAATCTTTTAAAATGTATAGGTCTGATCAACTAAATATTGATCTGCTATGGACCTGATTGTTATAGCACTATGAACTTTGAATCACTTCTCTTTCCATTATTATCAGTAAGATAGTGATTTCAAACAGAGGTGTGTGATAATGACACTACTTTAATTTCATATAATTTGATTGATTATCATTTGTTGCATTATGACTTACCCTTAGCACACTAGGAGTGATCTATGTATAGAAACAGAGCTTCCTGTTAGGAGATATAGACATTTATGCAACAAATAGAAAAATGAATAGCAGCACTCACCTTAGTCCTTTGGCTAAAAAGTCCTTTTTGTCATAGCATTCTGGACAATCATATGCAGCGGTCTATCGGAGGTGCAGCGGAGACAGCGGGGAGACGAGAGGACGACGGCCGTTTCGCGACTTACAAACGCTTCTACGGGTCCAAACTATAAAGGAAGTGCAAAAGATTCTTCCTTTATAGGAGGAGTTTAGTATACATAATTAAAAGCTAATTAACATAAAAACATTCATTAAAAAAACATACAAATGCTATACAATATTCTATAAAAAGACTGCCATATCTAGCTTTTCATTTAGCCCTAGCGGGCCCTGGGCTTCTTCTTTTAATATCCATTTCCCTTCTCTTGCTAACAGGAACTGATTGTGATTTCCCCCTTGTATGGGGTATTTTAACTGTTCAATGCCTGGAAATTGCAGTACACGAGGGTTTGCATTGTGACATTCCCGAATGTGTTGAATCAATCTAGGTGAGCCTTTACCAGAGGAAATGGAATCATAGTGTTCTCTAAATCTGACAAATAAAGGGCGGATGGTTTTTCCGATATAATAGAATTTACATGGACAGTATAATATACACTGCTCAAAAAAATAGAGGGAACACTTAAACAACACAATGTAACTCCAAGTAAATCAAGCTTCTGTGAAATCAAACTGTCCACTTAGGAAGCAACACTGATTAACAATCAATTTCACATGCTGTTGTGCAAATGGAATAGACAATAGATGGAAATTATTGGCAATTATCAAGACACCCTCAATAAAGGAGTGGTTCTGCAGGTGGGGACCACAGACCACATCTCAGTACCAATGCTTTCTGGCTGATGTTTTGGTCACTTTTGAATGTTAGTTGTGCTTTCACACTCGTGGTAGCATGAGACGGACTCTACAACCCACAGAAGTTGCTCAGGTAGTGCAGCTCATCCAGGATGACATATCAATGCGAGCTGTGGCAAGAAGGTTTGCTGTGTCTGTCAGCGTAGTGTCCAGAGTCTGGAGGTGCTACCAGGAGACAGGCCAGTACACCAGGAGACGTGGAGGGGGCCTTAGGAGGGCAACAACCCAGCAGCAGGACCGCTACCTCCGCCTTTGGTCAAGGAGGAACTGGAGGAGAACTGCCAGAGCCCTGCAAAATGACCTCCAGCAGGTCACAAATGTGCATGTGTCTGCACAAACGGTTAGAAACCGACTCCATGAGGATGGTATGAGGGCCCGAAGTCCACAGATGAGGGTTGTGCTCACAGCCCAACACCGTGCAGGACACTTGGCATTTGCCACAGAACACCAGGATTGGCAAAGTCACCACTGGCACCCTATGCTCTTCACAGATGTAAGCAGGTTCACATTGAGCACATGTGACAGAGTCTGGAGAAGCCGTGGAGAGCGATCTGCTGCCTGCAACATCCTTCAGCATGACCGATTTGGCAGTGGGTCAGTAATGGTGTGGGGTGGTATTTCTTTGGAGGGCAGCACAGCCCTCCATGTGCTCGCCAGAGGTAGCCTGACTGCCATTAGGTAATGAGATGAGATCCTCAGACCCCTTGTGAGACCATATGTTGGTGCAGTTGGCCCTGGGTTCCTCCAAATGCAGGACAATGCCAGACCTCATGTGGCTGGAGTGTGTCAGCAGTTCCTGCAAGATGAAGGCATTTAAGCTATGGACTGACCCGTCCGTTCCCCAGACTTGAATCTGATTGAGCACATCTGGGACATCATGTCTCGCTCCATCCACGAATGTGACTTTGCACCACAGACTGTCCAGGAGTTGGTGGATGCTTTAGTCCAGGTCTGGGAGGAGATCCCACAGGAGACCATCCGCAACCTCATCAGGAGCATGTCCAGGTGTTGTAGGGAGGTCATATAGGCACGTGCAGGCCACACACAATACTGAGCCTCATTTTGACTTGTTTTAAGGACATTACATCAAAGTTGGATCAGCCTGTAGTGTGTTTTTCCACTTTAATTTTGGGGGTGACTCCAAATCCAGGCCTCCATTGGTTAATAAATTTGATTTCCATTGGTGATTTATGTGTGATTTTGTTGTCAGCACATTCAGCTTTGTACAGAACAAAGTATTCAATGAGAAGATTTCATTCATTCAGATCATGTGTTGAGTGTTCCCTTTATTTTTTTGAGCAGTGTATATACCACATGTTTGGTCCTGCATGAGAAATTATTTTACTTCGTGCCATATAGCTCCTATTTTTAGATTTTTCCCTGTAATGTGTGCCTGGCAAAAAGAACAATTACCACACCTGTAATTTCCAGTCAACGAATTTTCTTCTAACTATGTCTTTTTTTCGGTAGTGCGTCTAAATCTATTATGTATCAATAAATCTCCCAAATTTTTATTCCTTTTATATGAAAAAAAGTAACAGCTACCAATATGCTACTTCATTATGACAGTGCACATCTTTCTCATACTAAAAGAACTGTACCATATAGTCAATACTTGAGCATAAGAAAAATTAACAATACTGATCAAGGTTTTTTGAAACAGGCAGAGGAACTAACAGGTTCTCTAGGAGAGGATAGATACCCAATTACACTACCGAGAGAAGCACAAGATAGAGCACACAAGAAAAAACAACATGAATTAATCAAACAACAACATAAAAATGCAAAAGTAGATTCTAACCAAAAGAGAAAATGTATTTTTAATTTTAAACAAAGTGCCAACACAGATCTAATACAGAATGCAGTAAGGAACAATTGGCATTTACTTGAAAGTGATCCGGATCTCTGTGATATAGCTTTGAACAAACCATTATTTTCATATAGAAGGAATAAATATTATATTATAATATTATACTGTCCATGTAAATTCTATTATATTGGAAAAACCATTTGTCAGATTTAGAGAACACTATGATTCCATTTCCTCTGGTAAAGGCTCACCTAGATTGATTCAACACATTCGGGAGTGTCACAATGCAAACCCTCGTGTACTGCAATTTCCAGGCATTGAACAGTTAAAATACCCCATACAAGGGGGAAATCACAATCAGTTCCTGTTAGCAAGAGAAGGGAAATGGATATTAAAAGCAGAAGCCCAGGGCCCGCTAGGGCTAAATGAAAAGCTAGATATGGCAGTCTCTTTCTAAAATATTGTATAGCATCTGTATGTTTTTTTTAATGAATGTTTTTATGTTAATCAATTAACTTTTAATTATGTATACTAAACTCCTCCTATGTGTAGAAGCGCTTGTAAGACGCAAAACGGCCGTCGTCCTCTCGTCTCCCCGCTGTCTGCGCTGCACCTCCGATAGACCGCTGCATCGAAATAAAGGACTTTTTAGCCAAAGGACTAAGGTGAGTACTGCTATTCATTTTTCTACTTGTTGCATAGATGCCATCCTTTAGCCTTTGCACCACTATTATTGTCCTTTATCACTGCTGGTGTTCAGCTATATAAATATCACACAGTGGTGCCTGAAGATTTTTTCCATTCTCCTGTTGGATATAGACATTTGACTCGGGTCATCCAGGGCATCTGAGGGCTAGCCGCCGTGGAGCGGGGGCGCCGTAACGCTTTCCCGATAGGGTGCCAACCTCCGCTGTTAGGCAGGGAAATTGATAGGTGTTAAATTAGGGTCATTTAGATAGTCAATATACAGAAATTTGAGGTATTTGAAAAGTTTCTTTTGGGTAAGGGTATGTGCACACTGTCAGGAATGGCAGCGCTTTGAAAGCAGCATACTGATGCTGCGTCCAAAGCGCTGCACACAGGTAAATCCGCATGTGTTTATTGAACACATGCGGCGTCACCGCAGCCTATACATTACACTAGTAGAATTTCTTTTGCAGTATGGAAGAGAAATTCTACTAGTGTAATGTATAGTCTTCACAGACAGCAGCATGTCAATTTCTCTTGCGGAGACTAGCATTTCAGCAAGAGAAATTGACATGCTGCGGTCTGTGAAGACGTGTCGCATGTCCTTCTCCGCGGGTGAGCCGCAGGAGCAGATAGACGGATAGTGGGCATGGGATTTATATAAATCCCACCCACTATGCTGTAACATCTGGCCGCTGCAGATTGGAAGCAGACCAAGTGTGCTGCGTCCAATCCGCAGCAAACACTGACCGTGTGCATGCACCCTAACACTTTATGGTGTCTGTGTGTTCGTGGTCATATTTTTGACATTTTAAAAACCCTCGTCAATAAAAATTTATGTTTTAACTGGTCCTATTATGATTCATAAATTAGCTTTTCGGGACATTTTTCTTAAATAAAATTCAGGAGCTTACAGGTCATCGCCCCTGGGTGACCCCGCGGCCATCTTTCGGCCCAGGGTCACCATGGAGACCATCGGCACAACGCCGATGGGCGCAGAGAGGGAGCTCCCTCCCTCTGCGAAACTCCTCGATGTCGCTGTCACTATTGATAGTAGCATCATAGGGGTTAAAAGCCCGCGATCAGTGCTAGCACTGATCATGGGCACTGCTACAGGGTGTCAGTCCTCATATAGAGCTAACACTCGCACTTGATCGCGGTGGCGGTCTCTGTGAGCCCGCCCGATGCGAGGAAGTATATGTAGGCGGTTTGCGGGAAAGCAGATCCCGTGGCGCCGTACATATACTGCTAGTCAGGAAAGGGTTAAAGAATCACAAAATAATGAAGAAAAAAACATAGTATGCGCTACCGATTCCAGACAATTTTGCATTCAAAAAGTTGAATGGCGTTCCTTCCCATTTGAGCCTTGCACCCGAACAGTAGATTTCCACAACATATGGGGTATCGGCAAACTTAGGAGAAATTGCACATCAAACTGTATGGTGCAATTTCTCCTGTTGCCCTTGTGAAAAAAAAAAAAATTGGGGTTAAAAGAACATTTTTTTTGTAAAAATTTGATTTTTTTTATTTTCACAGCTCAACTTTATAAACTTCTATGAAGAACCCGGGGGTTCAAGTTGCTCACCACACATCTGGATACATTCCTTGAGGGGTCTAGTTTCTATTGTTTAAGCACATCAGGGACTCTCCAAATGCGATATGGCGTCCGCTAGTGATCCCAGCAAATTTTGCATTCAAGAAGTCAAATAGTTATTTCCCTTCCGAACCCTGCCATGCGCCCAAACAGTAGTTTTCCATCACATATTGGTCATCGGTGTACTCAGGAAAAACTGCATAACAAATTGTAAAGTGCACTTCCTCCTGTTACCCTTGTGAAAATGCAAAATTTGGGGCTAAAAATTTTGTTGGGAAAAATGTGATTTTTTTTTTTCATAAGTTATGTTATAAACTTCTGCGAAGTATTGGGGAATTCTAGGTGCTCGACACACATCTAGATACATTCCTTCAGGGGTTTAGTTTCCCAAATGGGTTCACTTGTGGGGGATGGCTTTCCACTATTCAGACACACCAGGAACTCCCCAAACACCACATGGCATCCGCTAATGATGCCAGCCAATATTGCATTCAAAAACTCAAATGGCACGTCTGTTCCGAGACCTGATATTCGCACCAACAGTACTTTTCCTCCACATATGGGGTATTGGCGTACTCAGAAGAAACTGCACAGCAAATTGTATTGTGCATTTTCTTACCCTTGTGAAAATTCTACTGTGTCATGAAAGTTAGCCGCCATCTTAGGTATGATACGTCATACCTGAAGATATTCCCTATTGTCACACAGCTTCTACCATGTCAGATTTCTGCAGCCCCTGGTAAACAGAGCAATTCGCCCCCACCTCTGGAGATCAGTCTCCAGAAACGTTTTTGATATGGTAAATAGATGGGCCATTTTTTCTGTGTCCAAGCAGGACAGAGTCAGCTAGGCCCCAGGGGGGTAATTAACACCTTGATGTCACTGGAAACCAAAAGCAAACCATTTGTGCATGCCTGCAAACCTTTCCATTGTCCAGGAACCATGTGCTTTCTTTGTGGAAAATGGCCACCCAAAAGCTACAAGATACACTATCAATTTCTAACCACACGATACAAGTTAGGGAACCCAAATAAAATGTATCATGTGAGGAAGGTGCCCGCGGACACAATCATGGGACTCATAAATCCCTGAGTGGCCTGGAAAGCTGGATATTTAGAAGAACCATATACAAGGTCTCAGGGGAGGCATGTTTAGAGTCAATGGCTTCCCCACAAGAGGAGGATCACGATGAGACCTCTGGTGATACGATGAGGTCACCCCAGGGAAAGTTATGGGTACTTTTCTAAAATGAAGCTAAAATGAGCATTGGTTGGGGGGCGGGTTTTAGTAAACTGACATCACCAAGAGTGGGCGTGACAGGACTTTAGTATAGCCGACAGTCAGAAACCCCCTCAGTTTGACCCAGGAGATGATGTGAACAACTCCTACCGTCGGGTCCAGGTATCTGAGTGGGAGGAGCACCTTTGCCATGTGCTACTGAGGCCTGGACGACTGCAACTAAGCTTGAACCTGTGGGATCGCAATCCTCCCTTGCACCACAAGAACGGTAACTGATTTATAGTTGTTATTCCTGTGTTTTGTACTTCTAATTGCTATATTTCTTATTCTGGCCAAAATACCATTGTATAGTTAATGGTATAGCCTTGTAATCTAGTGTATTCTTATAATCGATTAAATCATAAATTAATCGTGGGCTGTATCCTTTACTCTGCATATACGAATCCATTGGTCCGGAAACGCTTGGCTGAAACGCTACTGGGTTGGTTCCTGACCCGATACAAGTCTATTAACGGACCGGGCTTGTATCAAACGAGAACTGGTGGCAGCATACCATCTGGGGGATTTGAGGAAGGCTGGCAGTGACGGTCAGAGGTGTGGATATATATTACTGGCGCAGCCAGGGGAATATATATACCGCCCTCACTGAAGAGGGCCTCAAATACCCAGAGGGCTACAGGACGGCCTCTCTGGCGACCACTCACTCTAGGTGCAGTACCTTGACTGACCTGAGAGGCAAGGGGGCGCCAGAGAGTTGTGCCTGTATCGTGGCGTCACGGATTGGTGACGTGTAAGGGACAACACACCACCGTGCTTTCCCCCCCTGGTAGCAGCTTCCTGGCACCACTTACTCTAGGTGCAGTACCTTGACTCACCTGAGAGGTAAGGGGGAGCCAGAGAGCTGCACCCACCGGCCGGCTTTCATCAAATCTACATTTGGGGCTTAATGAACATTTTTGTGGGAAAAATGTGACTTTTTATTTTCACGGCTCTACATTATAAACTTCTGTGAAGCATCTGGAAGTTCAACGTGTTCAACACACAACTATATACATTCCATGAAACAGGGGCGGACATACCGTCGGTGCAGCTGCACGTGGGCTCGGAGGTGCAGGGGGGCCCTTGCAGGGTGGCTAATAATGAGGGCAATTGCCCTCATTATGAGCAGCGGGCAGGGAGCGATTGATGCATCTCCGTTGCCAACAGGAGATAAGATAATGGCTGCGGAGCTGCACGAATCCATCCTCTGCTTCCTGCCCAGTGCTTTCTCTCTCATACAGGCGCGCACGGCTTGATGACGTCAGCATGTAGTGCGCGCCTGTGGTAGAGGACAATGAATGGAGTGGGGAGAGGACAATGAGGAGAGTGGGGGAGATTATAATGGGGGGGTGCAGAGAGGTCAATGATGGGGGTGGGGAGAGAACAATGAATGGAGTGAGGAGAGGCCTCAACTGTACTTGAGGACACTTTCAAAGTTTTCCCAATTTTTCAGACTGACTGAATATATATATACAGTACAGACCAAAAGTTTGGACACACCTTCTCATTTAAAGATTTTTCCGCATTTTCATGACTTTGAAAATTGTATATTCACACTGAAGGCATCAAAACTATGAATTAACACACGTGGAATTATATACTAACAAAATAGTGTGAAACAACTGAAAATATGTCTTATATTCTAGGTTCTTCAAAGTAACCTTTTGCTTTGATGGCTGCTTTGCACACTCTTGGCATTCTCTTGATGAGCTTCAAGAGGTAGTCGCCCAAAATGGTTTTCACTTCACAGGTGTGCCCTGTCAGGTTTAATAAGTGGGATTTCTTGCCTTATAAATGGGGTTGGGACCATCAGTTGTGTTGTGCAGAAGTCAGGTGGATATACAGCTGATAGTCCTACTGAATGGACTGTTAGAATTTGTATTATGGCAAGAAAAAAGCAGCTAAGTAAAGAAAAAGGAGTGGCCATCATTACTTTAAGAAATGAAGGTCAGTCAGTCCGAAAAATTGGGCAAACTTTGAAAGTGTCCCCAAGTGCAGTTGCAAAAACCATCAAGCGCTACAAAGAAAATGGCTCACATGAGGACCACCACAGGAAAGGAAGACCAAGAGTCACCTCTGCTTCTGAGGAGAAGTTTATCCGAGTCACCAGCCTCAAAAATCGCAGGTTAACAGCAGCTCAGATTAGAGACCAGGTCAATGCCACACAGAGTTCTAGCAGCAACATCTCTACAACAACTGTTAAGAGGAGACTTTTTGCAGCAGGCCTTCATGGTAAAATAGCTGCTAGGAAACCACTGCTAAGGACAGGCAACGAGCAGAAGAGACTTGTTTGGGCTAAAGAACACAAGGAATGGACATTAGACCAGTGGAAATCTGTGCTTTGGTCTGATGAGTCCAAATTTGAAATCTTTGGTTCCAACCACCGTGTCTTTGTGCGACGCAGAAAAGGTGAACGGATGGACTCTACATGCCTGGTTCCCACCGTGAAGCATGGAGGAGAAGGTGTGATGGTGTGGGGGTGCTTTGCTGGTGACACTGTTGGGGATTTATTCAAAATTGAAGGCATACTGAACCAGCATGGCTACCACAGCATCTTGCAGCGGCATGTTATTCCATCCGATTTACGTTTAGCTGGACCATCATTTATTTTTCAACAGGACAATGACCCCAAACACACCTCCAGGCTGTGTAAGGGCTATTTGACCAAGAAGGAGAGTGATGGGGTGCTACGCCAGATGACCTGGCCTCCACAGTCACCAGACCTAATCCCAATCAAGATGGTTTGGGGTGAGCTGGACCGCAGAGTGAAGGTAAAAGGGCCAACAAGTGCTAAGTATCTCTGGGAACTCCTTCAAGATTGTTGAAAGACCATTTCCGGTGACTACCTCTTGAAGCTCATCAAGAGAATGCCAAGAGTGTGTAAAGCAGTCATCAAAGCAAAAGGTGGCTACTTTGAAGAACCAAGACTATAAGACATATTTTCAGGTGTTTCACACTTTTTTGCTAAGTATATAATTCCACATGTGTTAATTCATAGTTTTGATGCCTTCAGTGTGAATGTACAATTTTCATAGTCATGAAAATACAGAAAAATCTATAAATGAGGTGTGTCCAAACTTTTGGTCTGTACTGTATAACAAGTGTATTCTTGTTATTTCTGTTAGTCACAGTGCCCTCTTTTATTACATATATAAAATGCCATAAAAGGAGGGGTTCTAGGCACATTTCTTGCACAGGGTCCCCAAGATGTCAGTGTTCGCCCCCGCCTTGAATGGTCTAGTTTATGGAGGTTTCCATTTTTAAATCACATCAGGGGGTCTCCAAAAGTGACATGGCGTCCGCAGTCGATTCCATCCATTTTTTGCATTCAAAAAGTCAAACAGTGCTCCTTCCCTTCCGAGCCGCTGTGCGACAAAACAGTAGCTTTCCCCCACATATGTGTTATTGGCGCACTCAGGAGAAATAGCACAAAATATTTTGGAGTCCATTTGTGAAAATAAAAAATTTGGGGCTAAAGTTACAAATTTTAGAAAAAAATAAAATGTTAATTTTTTTCCTTCCACATTAATTCTTGTGATGCATTAATTCCTGCGAAGGAATAAACTTCTTGAATGTGGTTTTGAGGACTTTGAGGCGTGTAATTTTTAGGCCCTGTTCACACATGTTGTTTTTTTATGTCAAAAATCTGCAGCAAAACTGATCTCTGGAAGGAAATCAGCTGGGTCAAAAACAGAGGTTTTGCTGCATTATTTATGTTGTTTTGGTGCGTTTTTGGATTTTTTTTTGCAGAATTATCTCTTGTTCATGCTTTGTCTCTTTTATGCATGTAAATTAAGTACAGTGAAAAAAAACATCTCATTCTGGTTTTGGCATAATAGTGGGGGAGGTAAATTGTTCAGGATTCATACTCATACGTCCAAGGTTGTAAAGGGGTTAAGGGTATAAAAATTAAAGGTTTGAAAATTGCGACATTTTCACCAAATTTCCATTTTTTTCACAAATAAACGCAAGTCATATTGAACAAATTTTACCACTAACGTGAAGTACAATACGTCATGAAAAAACAATTTCAGAATCAGTGGGATCCGTTGAAGCGTTCCAGAGTAATTACCTCATAAAGTGGTCAGAATTGTAAAAATTGGGCTGGCAGAAAGATGAAAACAAGCTTGGGGGGTGAAGGGGTTAAATAAAATTTGGTGAGATCATGGTCAAATGACCTTGATGTCACCAAACGTCCTTAGGAAGTCTTAACCTCGGAATAAAAACGCTGGTGACCTCTAAGGCTATGTGCCCACGATGCAGAAATGCTCAGGATTTTTCCCGAGCGTTTCTGCATCTCCCTGGCAGAAAAAAACACATGCGGATTGTACATGTGGATTGTACATGTGGATTGTACATGTGGATTGTACATGCGGATTGTACATGCGGATTGTACATGCGGATTGTACATGCGGATTGTACATGCGGATTGTACATGCGGATTGTACATGCGGAATGTACATGCGGATTGTACATGTGGATTGTACATGCGGATTGTACATGCGGATTGTACATGCGGATTGTACATGCGGAATGTACATGCGGATTGTACATGCGGATTGTACATGCGGATTGTACATGTGGATTGTACATGCGGATTGTACATGCGGATTGTACATGCGGATTGTACATGCGGATTGTACATGTGGAATGTACATGCGGATTGTACATGCGGAATGTACATGCGGATTGTACATGCGGATTGTACATGCAGATTGTACATGCGGATTGTACATGCGGATTGTACATGCGGATTGTACATGCGGATTGTACATGCGGAATGTACATGTGGATTGTACATGCGGATTGTACATGCGGATTGTACATGCAGATTGTACATGCGGATTGTACATGCGGATTGTACATGCGGATTGTACATGCAGATTGTACATGCGGATTGTACATGCGGATTGTACATGCGTTTTTCCTGCCAGGGACATGCGGAAGTGAAGTGTTCTTCACTGGCATTTCCGCATGCGGGTTGTCAAGCGCTTTCCAAGCGATTTTAGCATCACTTGGAAAGTGCTTGTCAACTTGGTCACACTATATGAATCCATGCAACCGGCATATAGTGTGACCCGAGAGAATGTCAAAAAATAAACAAATAAATATATACTTACCCTCCGATGGCCCATGCTGGCTTGCTTCACCGTCCCGACTGCTGGCAGTGGTAAACTGAAGGACTTGCCGACGTCAGCGTCGCGTGACCCGTCACATGACTGTGACGTCAGCGCAGGTCCTTCATTCCATCGCGAACTGCCACCAAGCAAGGAGGAGCGCGCCGCGGGCCGCCAGAAGGTAAGTATCATATTTATTTTTTATTTTATTCTTTTTTTCACAGTTTCTATGGTACCCGGGTCCGGAGGAGAGTCTCCTCTTCTCTAGACCTGGGTACCAGCCGCACATTAGAACGCATGGAAGGTGCATCTACATATACAGTGATGCGTAATCCATTCGTTCTAATGCAAGTCAATGGCGGCGAAAACGTAGCACTTCCGCAAAATAATTGGTAGTGCTGCGTTTTTTTCCGCAATGATAATCCACAGCGGAAATTTCTGCAGCATGTGCACAGCACGTGCGGATTATCATTGGGGAACATGGCAGGCCTTCTACCATGCGTTTTTTAAGCATTTCAGCAGCGTTTTTGCCGCTGCGGAAACACTTAAAAAACGCATCGTGGGCACACAACCGACGAGAGTTGGGGTCTTGGTCAATTGCCCAGTTTGCTCTCCACCCACTTTAATGCTGGCCTTAACTGTAACTAGGGCTTATTTTTGGGGATTATATTTCAAGCATACGCCAAAAACTCTGTAAAATCATGCAAAGGCTTATTTTAGGTGTAGGTTTTATATCCAGGAAAACACAGTATTTATAAAGATATTGTCCTAGTAATGGACATAAGAGAATGAAATCAGACTTACCCTCTTCTGTGCCGTTTAAGCTTTGTCTGCTGAAGAAAAAAAAATGTCAAGTATTTAGGATTTACACAGAGAGTGATACTACGCATCAAACACGTTCCTCCAACCTGGCCCAAACAGGTTCTGGGCAATAGAACTGTCACCAAATTGAGTTATTAGAAAATTTTCTGCGCAGAAAAAATCCTGACCATGTGCACAGAACTTGCAGAATGTCATAGGAAGTCATGGGAAAAGGTATGCAATGCGTTTCTGGAGCGTTTATGCGCTGCAAATACGCAACAAAAAACGCACCAAAAACGCATCGTGGGCACACAGCCGAATAACTTGTGTTTTTGAAGGGTTATATAACCCTGAGCCACTGATCTCACACCATAATTACAGAAAAAGTGATGCCCTGCATCAAATTCAGGTAATTCCAGCCTAGTCCAAATGGGTTCTGGGTATCAAAAATGGCATCAAAGTAGGCAATTAGCCAGTTTTCACAGATTTGAATAAGTATCTGGTGTTGCTAAATGGTTGAATGAATATTGGTCTTACATCACCAGCACACAGAAGAGGAACACCCATATTATAATCAATTTCCTTCAGGATGGTCAAAGTGGTTACTGATCTGAAAAGCTGGCATCAAAGTGGACAAAAATTGTAACTTTGTACTGATTTGAAGAAGTTACTGGTTTATTTTTAGAGTTAGAGGGGTTGTCCGGCCTTAGGTTACAAGTCTGAAGTCACTGCATGTGATTGCAGACTTGTGAATCCTCACAATGCACACACTGCTCACTGTGAGGATCCTCCGGTGCCAGCGCCATTAGTGGGCAGTCATGTGACCACAAGTATGCAAATTGCATACTTCCAGCCACTTTCTGACTAGATTGTATCCAGCCTCACTTAATACACTTGCATTGAGGGAGGTCACGCTCATATAGTCAGGATATGGCTGAAGTATGCAAATTACACATGACCGCCAACTCCTTGTGCCGCCATCGGAGAAATCTTACAGTGAGCAATATTTGCGATGTGAGGATTCACAAGTCTGCAGGTACATACAGTAGCCTAAGGCCGGACAACCCCTTAAACTCTAAAAAAAACTAAATCAGTAACTTATTCAACCCACGACAAAGTTGAAATTTGCCCACCTTGATGCCAGCTTTTCTGATTAATAACCACTTTGGCCATCCGGAAGGAAACTGTGATGTGGGTCTTCCTCTTCTGTGTGGTGGTGCAGTAAAACCAGTAGTACTAAGTCATACAACCATTTGCCCACTTTGATGCCAGTTCACATGCCCAGAACCCATTTGGGCCATGCTGGAGTGACCTGAATCTCATGCAGGGCATCACTATTGTATAACAGTGATGTGAGATCACTGGCCCACAGTTATTTAAAAGGGGTACCCCAGAGAGATAGACATTTATTTTGGACTGTTCCTGCACTCAAATTATAAAGAGGAGATGCCCAGTGCAGATACATAATCTTTTTAACCCTTTTAATTCCGTGACAGGATCTGCTCTTTCACTGCTACCCCCTCCCGCCTGGGTCATTACATCATACACTAAGTGCTGCTCCCGCATGTAGGGAACAGGTAGCCTGAGGAGAGGAGGCGAGGCAACTCCCGTTGTCGGCAGGGAAACAACTATTAGACTGGGTAATAACAGCGAGGAGCTGCACACTGCTGTAATGTCCCAGACAGAGGGGTGAGCAGTGCAGTGAAAAGCAGCGCCTGTCACACCAGCCCCATAATGTCTCCCTGTCTGCAGTCCCAGGTGAGGGGACATGTCGAGGGCATCGCCTGCTCACAGCTTCTAATAGCAGCCCCTTGATAATGTCTCATTCACAGGGCTACTAGCAGGGAGCAGGAGTTATAAAGATTATTATAGCGCGCTGGGCATATCATCTTTATAGTGTATGAGTGCAGGAACAGTACAACTTTTTTTTTTTTTATCTCCCCGGAGTACCCCTTTAACCAATTAAAAAAAGTAACTTATGCAAATCTGTAAAAATAGGCTAATTGCTGACTTTGATGTCAGTCCTGATGCACAGAACCCGTTTAAGCTGGGCTAGAGAATTTATGTTTGATGAAGGGCATCCCTATATGTGTAACAGTGGTGTGAGATCAGTGAACCAAAGTAATTTAACCCCTAAAAATACCAGTTCTAATGCTTGAGACAAGTTAAAGTGACCTGATTTTGACTCGGACCATCACTATTGTGGGGAGTTCACACTACATACCATATAATGTATACATAGCACTATACTATATACCAGTGTTTCCCAAACTCCAGTCCTCATGGCCCCCACAGGTCATGTTTTCAGGATCTCCTTAGTATTGCACAGGTTAGAGAATTCATGATGCCTTGATAGTAATTCCATCACCTGTGCAATACTAAGAAGATCCTGAAAACATGACCTGTGGGGGCCATGAGGACTGGAGTTTGGGAAACATTGCTATATACCATCATCTAGTAGACACCTCGTAGTGTAAAACTGTACCTGTGTATATAATATGCAGTGGGGAGTTCACACTATATACTAATGTATACATACTCTATACTATATATTATTGTATAGTATATAGCTCAGAGTGAAGCTTTGCATGTGTACATCATATTTAGTGGGGCATTCACACTATATCTTGTATACAAAGTGCTATACCACATACTATCACATAGTATATACCTCATTGTGTAAAGCTGTGCCTGTGCATATAATATATAGTGGGGAGTTCACACTATATACTACATATTGTATACATAGCTCCATACTGTATACTATTTGTCAGGAAATATAAAAAATATCTCTCTCTCCAAGCCCCTCATCCCCACAAACCCTATACCATAGTAAGGAGTAAAGCTGACAATCTAAAAAGCTGCTTCAATGTAAAGTGGCAGTGCACACAAGAAGTGCCAAACTTAATTATTCAGGCTAATTACCATAAGAAATGGAGCCCTTAGTAAAAGACACATGCGATGAATAGACACCTTGAAACATATGGACTAGAGCAGGGGTCCTCAAACTACGGCCCGCGGAGGATTTTTATCCGGCCCGCCGAGCTGGGGGCAGAGGAGAGCGGTGCCAGCGCCCGCCCTTCCCCCCGCTTGCTCATGGCCCCGGCAGCCGGATACTTACCTCTCGTGCCTCCGCAGATCCACTGTCTTCCTGGAGCATGCTCCCTGTGACGTGTCAGGTCAGAGGGTGCGGTGACGTCTTTACACCGTGCCCTCCCCTGAGCCATCACAGGCAGCGCAGAGCAGGATGAGGCCGGCAACGCTGGAGTCCGGAATTGAGCAGTTGCAGCAGGTGAGGAGGAGGGAGGTGAGTATTGCATTTTTTTTTTAATGTATGGAGGCATGGGACATAATATTAGGGGTGACATCCTGCATGGGGCATTATATGGGGGAGGGGTGACATGCTGCATGAGGCATTATATGGGGGGGGTGACATCCTGAATGGGGCATTATAACGACAGGGGAGTGATATCCTGCATGGGGCATTATATGGGGGGGTGACATGCTGCATGGGGCATTATATGGGGGAGTGACATGCTGCATGGGGTATTATATGGGGGGGGTGACATCCTGAAAGGGGCATTATAACGACAGGGGAGTGATATCCTGCGTGGCGCATTATATGGGGGGGTGACATCCTGAATGGGGCATTATAACGACAGGGGAGTGACATCCTGCATGGGGCATTATATGGGGGGGGGGGTGACATCCTGCATGGGGCATTATAACGACAGGGGAGTGACATCCTGCATGGGGCATTATATGGGGGGATGATATCCTGAATGGGGCATTATAACAACAGGGGAGTGACATCCTGCATGGGGCATTATAACGACAGGGGAGTGACATCCTGCATGAGGCATTATATGGGGGGATGATATCCTGAATGGGGCATTATAACAACAGGGGAGTGACATCCTGCATGGGGCATTATATGGGGGGGGTGACATCCTGAATGGGGCATTATAACAACAAGGGAGTGATATCCTGCATGGGGCATTATATGGGGGGGTGACATGCTGCATGGGGCATTATATGGGGGGGTGACATCCTGCATGGGGTATTATATGGGGGAGTGACATGCTGCATGGGGTATTATATGGGGGGTGACATCCTGAAAGGGGCATTATAACGACAGGGGAGTGATATCCTGCGTGGCGCATTATATGGGGGGGTGACATCCTGCATGGGGCATTATAACGACAGGGGAGTGACATCCTGCATGGGGCATTATATGGGGGGGTGACATCCTGCATGGGGCATTATAAAGACAGGGGAGTGATATCTTGCATGGGGCATTATATGGTGGGAGAAAGGGACATCCTGCATGGGGCATTATATGGGGGTGACACCCGGAATGGGGCATTATAACGACAGGGGAGTGACATCCTGCATGGGGCATTATATGGGGGGGTGACATCCTGCATGGGACATTATAAATACAGGGGAGTGATATCTTGCATGGGGCATTATATGGTGGGAGAAAGGGACATCATGCATGGGGCATTATATGGGGGGTGACATCCTGCATGGGGCATTATAAGGGGGGAACAGCCTGCATGGGGCATTATAAGGGGGAAATAGCCTGCCTATTGAGGACCTATGCTGCCTATTGGGGTCATTTACCTGCCCATTGAGGACCTATGCTGCCTATTGGGGACTTTTACCTCCCCATTGAGGACCTATGCTGCCTATTGGGGACATTTACCTGCCTATTGGGGACATTTACCTGCCTATTGGGGACCTATGCTGCCTATTGGGGATATTTACCTGCCTATTGGGGACCTATGCTGTCTATTGGGGATATTTACCTGCCTATTGGGGCCTATGGTGTCTATTGGGGACATTTACTTGCCTATTGAAATACCGGTTTATCTAACTTTACTTGTTCTTCATTTTAAATATTGTATTTGTTCCTGTATTGTTTTTTTACATCAAAATAAGATATGTGCAGTGTGCATAGGAATTTGTTCATAGTTTTTTTTTAAAAAAAACTATATTCCAGCCCTCCAATAGTCTGAGGGACAGTGAACTGGCCCCGTGTTTAAAAAGTTTGAGGACCCCTGGACTAGAGACTGAATGAGTTGTGTAAAGGTAACCAGTATGACACCTGAGAGAGATAGGAAACATCTCCTTAGGCTTCAAAGGGAATCTATCACACTCCTGAGAATAGCCGGGTCATTTCCAGTTGCAAATGTGTTTAATCTCCAGACTTTTAGGTACCGAAAGTAAGTGTGGAATAGGGGAATTTCTATAATTCTGATTGTGATGGGACCTATATTTTTAGCAGCGGGGCTATGTGGGGAACAGTATGCATATTTTTCCATATCTGCGAGCCCTGCCGTTGAGCTGTAACGCAACAGGGCAAAGATAACTGAAAGCAGCCATGTCATGTTTGATCTCTAAGGAAAAGTAAAATCACAATAAAAAATATGGATTCACTTGCTAACTTCTGCGATCATCGAGCGAGGAGATATCACAGAAATTAAGAGATTTAAAAAAAAACATGAAGGGCGCAGACCAGCCCACGTGACATCATCACAGGGGAGTGTGTGGGCAGGGCCCAATCAGGCATAAAAGATCAAGCCGAATATTGATCTTCGCTCATGCTGGAAGATACATATTTTCGTGTAAGCAAGGGCCACGTTCCTTAACAGTCAAATCGAAGCGCTTTCCTTCATCTAAACTGAATCGTCTCTGCGATCGGTATAGTAAGCTTTTCTGTTAATCCCTTTTATTTCTGTAACTGTATATGCTGTATTGTTTTGTCTCCCTTTGTAAAATCTTTTGTATATTTTTTCAGAAACACTGTCTCCCTTTGGATTAAATATAAAATGTAATAGTTCTGTTTCTTTTGCTCTGTAATCGTTCCTCCCCCAAAGCCACACGCTACCTATAAGGCATCCAATCGACCGGAACTGATTGGTGGTGGCAGCTAATAATCTTAATTGGGTGATCGTGAAGCTAGTAGTGATCTACGGAGCTCTATACTATATACAAGGTATATACTATATGATAGTATAGCGTATTACTATGTATACAATATAAAGTGTGAACTACCCACTATATATTATATACACAGGCACAGTTTCACACAACGAGGCATCTACTATATGACAGTATAGAGCTATGTATAAACTGTATAGCTTATAGTGTGAATGCCTCACTATATATTGCACTAGCTATTAAACACGTTCTACGCCCACGTGGCAAGCATTTTTACTGGTACATTTTTAATTTTATTAAAGAAGTTGTCCAGTACTTTTTATTACCCCACAATGGATCCCCCCCGGGGCCCCTAAGGATTTTTGTAAATACCTTAGGTTGCTGTTTCTACCTGTGAGCGGTGCTATCCTTGGCCGCTCACAGGCATCACGTGACCCCGCGCTGACATCACAACAAGTGAGGAGTGACATCAGTGATGCGGTCCCCGCGGTGGCTGCTGGGTTGTGGGCGGGGCTACCCCGTGTCACACCCAGCATCCACCGCGCGCTTTCCCAATGAATGGGGAGAGGCAGAGCACACAGTAGATGCTGGGTGTGACGCGGGTAGAGGGTAACCCCGCTCACAGCCTGGCATCCACCGCGGAACGCAGAAGACAGAGACCCCTGGCTGCTGCCAGCACTTGTCGTGACATCAGCGGATGTCAGAGCCGGCTGTAGTCGGGGTTCACGTCATGCCTGTGAGCGGCCAGTGATCGTGCTGCTCACAGGCAGTATCTGCAACATAAGGTAATTACACAAATCCTTAGGGGACCCGGGGGGATACATTGGGGGGGGGTAATATAAAGTACTGGACAACCCCTTTAATGGCGCTGGAGTCAGCATGTGCACATACAGCGCTATCCTGCACCATTTTTTTAAAGAAACTGGGTCTGCAAATTTGCATACACAGTGTCTTCAATAAAACAGCGCCTATTTTATTGAAGTAATGTACTCCAACGTCAACATAGCAGTGCGCACAAGCTGACTATAAGGATAATGGTGATGGCCGGCTTGTGAGCACTGCTATACTGATGTTGTAGTAGAATTCTTCAATAAAATGGTGCAGGAGTAGACACGTGCGCATCCTGCGATATCCAGCTCCATTTTGTTGAAGACACTGTATCTGCGAATTCGCAAGCACAGTGTCTTCAATAAAATGGCGCCGTAGTGCGGTATGCGCACGTGCTGACTCCGGCGCCACACTGAGCAGTCTCCGCCCATCCCGGCTTTGGAAAGAAAGACGAGTCCAGCATTATATAGGATGTACTGATAATACAGGGGTGTACTCACTTATGCTAAGCGCTGTATGTGTGTGTGTATATATATATATATATATATATATATATATATATATATATATATATATATACACTGTATATACAGTACAGACCAAAAGTTTGGACACACCTTCTCACTTAAAGATTTTTCTGTATTTTCATGACTATGAAAATTGTACATTCACACTGAAGGCATAAAAACTATGAATTAACAGATGTGGAATTATATACTTAACAAAAAAGTGTGAAACAACTGAAAATATGTCTTATATTCTAGGTTCTTCAAAGTAGTCACCTTTTGCTTTGATGACTGCTTTGCACACTCTTGGCATTCTCTTGATGAGCTTCAAGAGGTAGTCACCGGAAATGGTCTTCCAACAATCTTGAAGGAGTTCCCAGAGATGCTTAGCACTTGTTGGCCCTTTTGCCTTCACTCTGCGGTCCAGCTCACCCCAAACCATCTCGATTGGGTTCAGGTCTGGTGACTGTGGAGGCCAGGTCATCTGGCGTAGCACCCCATCACTCTCCTTCTTGGTCAAATAGCCCTTACACAGCCTGGAGGTGTGTTTGGGGTCATTGTCCTGTTGAAAAATAAATGATGGTCCAACTAAACGCAAACCGGATGGAATAGCATGCCGCTGCAAGATGCTGTGGTAGCCATGCTGGTTCAGTATGCCTTCAATTTTGAATAAATCCCCAACAGTGTCACCAGCAAAGCACCCCCACACCATCACACCTCCTCCTCCATGCTTCACGGTGGGAACCAGGCATGTAGAGTCCATCCGATCACCTTTTCTGCGTCGCACAAAGACACGGTGGTTGGAACCAAAGATCTCAAATTTGGACTCATCAGACCAAAGCACAGATTTCCACTGGTCTAATGTCCATTCCTTGTGTTCTTTAGCCCAAACTTGTCTCTTCTGCTTGTTGCCTGTCCTTAGCAGTGGTTTCCTAGCAGCTATTTTACCATGAAGGCCTGCTGCACAAAGTCTCCTTTTAACAGTTGTTGAAAAGATGTGTCTGCTGCTAGAACTCTGTGTGACATTGACCTGGTCTCTAATCTGAGCTGCTGTTAACCTGCGATTTCTAAGGCTGGTGACTCGGATAAACTTATCCTCAGAAGTAGAGGTGACTCTTGGTCTTCCTTTCCTGTGGCGGTCCTCATGTGAGCCAGTTTCTTTGTAGCGCTTGATGGCTTTTGCAACTGCACCTGGGGACACTTTCAAAGTTTGCCCAATTTTTCGGACTGACTGACCTTCATTTCTTAAAGTAATGATGGCCACTCGTTTTTCTTTACTTAGCTGCTTTTTTCTTGCCATAATACAAATT
This sequence comes from Phyllobates terribilis, assembly GCF_046119375.1. Taxonomy (NCBI): domain Eukaryota; kingdom Metazoa; phylum Chordata; class Amphibia; order Anura; family Dendrobatidae; genus Phyllobates; species Phyllobates terribilis. The sequence goes on along the minus strand of NW_027362783.1, from coordinate 17,190,066 downwards.
CTAACAGTCTATTCAGTAGGACTATCAGCTGTGTATCCACCTGACTTCTGCACAACACAACTGATGGTCCCAACCCCATTTATAAGGCAAGAAGAAATCCCACTTATTAAACCTGACAGGGCACACCTGTGAAGTGAAAACCATTTCCGGTGACTACCACTTGAAGCTCATCAAGAGAATGCCAAGAGTGTGCAAAGCAGTGATCAAAGCAAAAGGTGGCTACTTTGAAGAACCTAGAATATAAGATATATTTTCAGTTGTTTCACACTTTTTTGTTAAGTATATAATTCCACATGTGTTAATTCATAGTTTTGATGCCTTCAGTGTGAATGTACAATTTTCAAAGTCATGAAAATACAGAAAAATCTTTAAATGAGAAGGTGTGTCCAAACTTTTGGTCTGTACTTTATGTATAATGTATTGATAATACAGGAGTGTGCTCACTTATTCTGAGAGCTTTATATATAATTTTGTGAAAATACAGGGGGTGCACTCACTTACTCTAAGCACTCTATATAATATACTGATAATACAGGGTTTGTACTCACTTATGCTGATTGCTGTATATATAATGCACTGATAATATGGGGGTGTACTCAATTATGCTGAGTGCTATATAAAGTACTAATAATAAACGGGTGTACACACACTGAGCACTTTGTATATAATGTTCTGATAATAGAGGGGTGTACTTACTTAAGCTGAGTGCTGTATATATAATGTACCAATAATAAGGGGGAGTACCTACTTAGGGCTCTTTCACATGTCAGTGTGTCCAGTACGTGTGGTGACAGGCGAGTAAATGTATTTTATTATTTTAATCTTATTTTACACTGAGACACTGTAGGAGCAGACACTACTACACCCAACTTTGTCTCTTGCTCGTGCTGATCACAGCGCGAGCAAAGAACAATGATGAGGGCAGAATATAGCACCCAGGGCTTGGGAACTGTACACTGATTCCCAGGCGCCGGTACGGGTGATCCTGATGCGCCACAAGTGTGACACACACAGACACACCGGATATGTATATCTCCGATATGGGTTTTTCCAGTCCCGGAAATATCCAGACGCATGAAACCGCCCTTATGCTGAGCATTGTAAAAATAATGTACTGATAATACAGGGGGTGTACTCACTTATGCTCAGTACTGTATACAAGATACAAGTGCTTCTCACTAAATTAGAATATCATCAAAAAGTTAATTTATTTCAGTTCTTCAATACAAAAAGTGAAACTCATATATTATATAGCGTCATTACAAACAGAGTGATCTATTTCAAGTGTTTATTTCTGTTAATGTTGATGATTATGGCTTACGGCCAATCATTATACAAAAGTCATTATCTCAGTAAATTAGAATACTTCATAACGCCGTCTTGAAAAATTAATTTAAAATCCAAAATGCTGGCCTACTGAAATGTATGTTCAGTGAATGCACTCAGTACTTGGTCGGGGCTCAATTATTGCATCAATGCGGCAATGTGGCATGGAGGGATCAGCCTGTGGCACTGCTGAGGTGTTATGGAAGCCCAGGTTGCTTTGATAGCAGCCTTCAGCTCGTCTGCATTGTTGGGTCTGGTGTATCTCATCCTCCTCTTGATAATACCCGATAGATTGCCTATGGGGTTAAGGTCAGGCGAGTTTGCTGGCCAATCAATCACAGTGATAGGGTATGTGCCCACGATGCAGAAATGAAGCAGAAAATTTCTGCAGCATTTCTGCATCTCCCTGGCAGAAAAAACGCATGCGGATTGTGCATGCGTTTTTCCTGCAGAATACATGCGTAATCACATGTGTACACACATGCGTTAACGCATGTGTTTCTGCATGCGGACTGACGAGCACTTTCCAAGCGATAGCATCACTTGGAAAGTGCTTGACAACTAGGTCACACAATTTAAATCCATGCAAAAGGCATGGATTTACATAGTGTGACCGTAAAAATAAAAAAATAAAGCTATACTCACCCCCGATCCCCCGCCCCGTGTGCTGTCGCGCTCGTCCTGGCTTCTTCCGGGTTGCCGGCATCTCGAGAGACAGCCTGCGGTCACATGACCGCGACGTCATCTCAGGTCCTGGAAGGAGAAGCGCTGCAGGGGCCGCCGGACAGGTGAATATAAACTTTATTTATTATTTTATTCTTTTTTTTACAGGTACAATGGTACCCAGGTCTGGATGAGAATCTCCTCTCCTCCAGAACTGGGTACCATCCGCACATAGAGACGCATATAATCCGCTTGTATAAATGTACAGACGCGCATTATATGCGTCTCAATGCAAGTCAATGGCGGCGCTTCCGCAAAATTAATGAACATGCTGCGGATTTATTTGCGCTGCAGAAACGCTGCGGAAAAATCCGCAGCATGTGCATTGACATTGCGGAATGCCATTGGGGACCATGGGGTGCGGATTACCATGCGTTTTTGATGCGTTTAAGCAGCGGAAAATCCGCAGCATAAACGCATGAAAAAAGCATCGTGTGCACGCAGCCATACTGTTGTTTTTAAACCAGGTATTGATACTTTTGGCAGTGTGGACAGGTGCCAAGTCCTGCTGGAGAAATTTTCAACTCTTAAAAGCTTGTCGGCAGAGGGAAGCATGAAGTGCTATAAAATATCCTGGCAGACGGCTGCGCTGACTTTGGTCTTGATAAAACACAGTGTACCTGCACCAGCAGATGACATTGCTCCCCAAACCAGCACTGATTGTGGAAACTTCACACTAGACCTCAAGTAGCTTGGATTGTGGCCTCCCCACTCTTCCTCCAGACTCCTGAGACCTTGATTTCCAAATGAAATGCAAAATTTACTATCATCTGAAATCAACACCTTAGACCACTGACAACAGTCCAGGTCTTTTTCTCCTTGGCCCAGGTAAGACGCTTTTGGCGTTGTCTATTGGTCATGAGTGGCTTGACACAAGGAATGCGACACTTGTAGCCCATGTCCTGGATACGTCGGTGTGTGGTGGCTCTTGAAGCAGTCCACTCCTTGTGAATCTCCCCCAAATTTTTGAATAGCCTTTTCTTAAAAATCCTTTCAAGGCTGCGGTTATCCTGGTTGCTAGTGCACCTTTATCTACCACACGTTTTCCTTCCACGCAACTTTTCATTAATATGCTTGGATACAGCAGTGTGTAAAAAGCCAGCTTCTTTAGCAATGACCTTTTGTGGCTTACCCTCCTTGTGGAGTTTGTCAATGACTGTCTTTTCGACAACTGTCAAGTCAGCAGTCTTCCCCATGATTGTGGAGCCTACTGAAACAGACTAAGGGACATTTTTAAAAGCTTGTTTTTTGTTAATTATTCTAATTTACTGAAATAATAACTTTTGTGTTTTCATTGGCTGTAAGCCATAATCATCAACATTAACAGAAATAAACACTTGAAATAGATCACTCTGTTTTTAATGACTCTATAAGATTCACTTCTTGTATTGAAGAACTGAAATTAACATTTTGATGACATTTTAATTTAGTGAGATGCTCTTGTATATAGTATAGTGATATGTATACATTTTATGGTATGTAGTGTGAACGCTTCATTATATATTATATACACATGCACAGCTTTACACGACGAGGTATATAATATATAATAGTATATAGTATAGAGCTATGTAAACACTTTATAGTTTATAGTGTGAACTCCCCACTAGATGTTATATACACAGGCACAGCGTCACACTACTATCATACCTTATAGTGTGAAGCTGTGCATGTGTATCTATAATATAACACTACAAGCGTCCCTCTGTCTGAAGCCTCTATAGACTGCACAAGCTAGACACGCCTGCGCAGTCTGGCTCCAGACAGATAAATGCATGGAGCTGTTACAGGTAAGAGGAGTATATGGCGCCAAAGTTCGCAGTATGAAAAGACACTGAACGCATACCACGATCTCCGGCGCCATACTTACATACTTACCTGACCGGGAGGAGCGTTGCCACAGCACCTCTCTTCTCGCCAGAGACCAGGGCAGGAGTGAAGGTGTCGTAGTCGGCGTATGCGTATAGCGCTATCCGGTGCCATTTTACTGAAGACACATTTTCAGTGTGTCTTCAGCAAAATGGCACAGGACAGCGAAGTATGGGCACGTGCGTACTCCGGCGCCGCACTCCTCAGAAGAACAGGACACCGCAGCGCTGGAGCACAGAGAAGAAAGGTGAGTATAAATGTTTATTTTTTTGTATGTGTGCAGCGTGAAAGGGATGAGGGGACCACACATACCAGGATTGGGGGATGAGGGGGCCACATATACCAGGATTGGGGGATGAGGGGGCCACTCATCTCAGGATTGGGAGATGAGGGGGCCACGCATCCCAGGATTGGGGGATGACGGGGCCATGCATCCCAGGATTGGGGGATGACGGGGCCACGCATCCCAGGATTGGGGGATGACGGGGACACTCATCTCAGGATTGGGGGATGAGGGAGCCACGCATCCTAGGATTGGGGGTTGAGGGGGCCACGCATACCGTGGAGTTTTGTGTGAAATGATCAATGATTTGATTTTTGCTTCGTTCTCTTTTGTGTTTTTTCCTTGCAAGCAAATTAAATGAAGAGAATAATACCAAAGAATTTGTGATTGCAATCATTTTCAGGAAGAAACTGAGTATTATCTGACAGAATTTTAGGGGTGACAATACTTTTGGCCACCACTGTAGTAGTATGAAGCTGTGTGAAGCACGATGCTGCAGTTGGTTTCTTATTAGGCAGTTTCTTATTAGGTAATTTATTTTTTTCTGTTTTTTACAGATTTAAAGCGCACCTGTCAACAGGACTGTCCTCAGTAGGCTGTGTGCCCACGATCCGGAGCCGCTGCAGGTTTGACGCTGCGGACTTATGCAGCGTCAAATAAGCAGGAGACAAATGTTACAGTATAGTGGATGGCATTTCTAGAAATTCTATGTCTACTATGCGTCTGTGGCTCACTCACGGAAACTGACATGTGGCGCGTCTTTCCAGACCGTAGCATGTCAATTTCAGTTGCAGGTCCGCTTGCAGGCTTTCCCCATAGACCTAACCTCTATGGGGAAAGTCCATAGGTAAAAAAAAAAGGTGCCGCTCATTTGAATATCCGCATGCGGCCCCTCCGCAGCATCGGGGCCATAGGCTGGGAGGCATCGTGGGCACACAGCCTTAACCACATACACTGTCAGGTGGGCGACATTAAACTGATTAAAATTATACCTTGGTTGATGAAATCCGTCCTGTGGTTCTTGTGTAGTCTTTACTTTCAGTTTGGAGATAATGATATGCTCGTGCTTCGGGGCGGCCTGTGGGGGGGGGGGGCGCTCTATCTGGTGCTCTGCTTACATATTCATCTGTATGCTCTTATTACAGGTCACTGTGCCTTCACTGACCTGACTCTTATTTTACCCCGCACTAATGGATGCATTATGTAAAATAGGAGGCTCCTCAGGCCGTCCCTGATCACGAGCATATTATTATCTCCAAACTGAAAGTAAACATTACACAAGAACCACAGAATGGATTTCATCATTTTAATCAGTTTAATGTCGCTCACCTGACCGTGTATGTGGTTTACTGAGCACAATCTTTCTGACAGGTGCGCTTTGACAAAAAAAATGCATTAATATAATACAATGCAGCGAGGTGCCCTGATTAGAATACAATTAAGAGCAGCTACAAAAGTTATAACAATGGCACAAAAATGGGCATCAAAGTGGGCAGTGAGGTTAAGTGTTTTTGGGCTCCTGATCTCACACCACCATTACATAGTGATTGCCCGCATCAAATACAAGTCACTCCAGCCTGGCCAAAATAAGTTTTGGGTATCAAAACTGACATCAAAGTGGAGATATAACCAATTTTCACATATTTGAATAAATAATTGGTGTTTTTCAAGGGTTAAATGACTTTGGGTCACTGATCTCTGACCACCATTACATACATAGTGATGGGCGCATCAAGTTCAGGTCATTCTAGCCCGTTTAAATATGCTCTGGGCATGAGAACTGCCATCAAAGGGGGCAAATAGCCAGTAACTGGTGTTTTTCAAGGGTTAAATGACTTTGGGCCACTGATCTCAGACCATCTTTACATATAAGCCACGCTCACTGAACAGTCGAGTCACTAGTTGGGGCGCAGCCTCACTTTATGCAAGTGCATGAAGCGAAGCCACACCCACTAGTCGGAATCTGGCCAGGAGTATGTATAACGCATATGGCTCAGACACAGGCGAATCCCCGCAGCTCACAGTGTGTGCTCTGGGGGATTCATAAGTCTGCAGTTACATAGAGGGACTGCAGACTTATAGATTTAGAGTTGTCAACCCCTTTAAAGTGCACCTGTCAGTAGGATTGTACTAAGTAAACTACATACACTGTCAGGTTGGCAGCGTTACGCTGATTAAAATGATAAAAATTAAGAGCATTGCTTGCTGATATGTGCAACTGAGCATGCGCCGTGGCCGTTTTGCTGGAGCCAGATTGGCAGTGGTGCGTGTGCAGTAGTATCTATCACCAAGCGATGCTCTCAAACTGGGCAAGCGCCGCCCACCTTGCGCAGATTAAAAGCATCGCTTGTTGATAGATGCAACTGCCCACACGATGCAGCAATTTTGCTGAAGACTAATTTTTTTTGCTCCAACAAAATGGCCGCAGACCATGAGCAGTATTATCTATCGCTAAGCGTCAAACAAGGTATCATTTTAATCAGTGTAATGGCGCCCACCTGACAGTGTGGGCACACAATCACAATCCTGCTGACAGGTGCGCTTTAAAGTCAGAAAAGATCAGAGGCATAAGCACGATGCTGAAGTAGATTTCTTTTTCGGCAATTTATTTTTTCTGGGTTTTTTTACAGGTTTTACGACAAAGAAAATTACATTAATAAAATACAAAACAGTGCGCTGCTCTTATGTGAGTAAGCTTAAAGGCAACCTGTCACATCCCCTATACCCTCCAACCCAGCAGCATTCACCTATGTATCAGCAACTTCCCTGCCTAACCAGCCCCGTATAACATTACTGAGTGAAAACAAAGTTTACAAAACATTCACATGCTCCCCATTGCCTATGCTTATGAGGGCTTTGACTAGTTGATGGGGCATGATTACATAATTTGCACGAGCGGCGTCATTGTCGCTCATGGAAATCTTGCACATGCGCCGCTCATTCCGGCACCGTCACTGCTTTTCTGAGGCCGGGTGTACGCTTCTTGGCTACAGAGGCACACTGCACATGTACGGAAGTCATCTTCTAAACTTCCGAACATGCACAGTGCGCCTCTGATGCGGAGAAGCATACACCTGGCTTCAGAGATGCAGTGACGCTGCCAGAATGAGCGGCAAATTATCACGCCAACACGGGCGTGATAACATGGAAAGGAGGCTGACTCTTCTGGGAGCAACTAACACCCACTAGTCGAAGCCCTGATTAGCATAGGAAATGAGGACCATATAAATGTTTTTTAAACCTTGTGCTCTGTGGGGATTCAGAAGTCTGCAGGCACACAGAGTGACTGCAGACTTAATGATTTAGAGCAGACAACTCCTTGAAAATTAACCTGTCAGCAGGATTGTGCTAAGTAAACTACATACACTGTCAGGTTGGCGCTGTTACACACATTAAAATGATACCTTGGTTAATGAAATCCGTCCCGTGGTTCTTGTGTAATTTTTACTTTCAGTTTGGAGATAATGATATGCTCGTGCTCCGGGGCAGTCTGTGAGGTGGGCTCTATCTGGTGCTCTGCTTACATCTGTATGCTCTTATGACAGCTCACTGATCGATCACTGACATGCCTCCAATTTTTAATTTACATAGTGTATACATTATGGGGGGAAAAAAATGACATCAATCAAAATGGCGCTCGCGCAGGCGCATCTATCTCATGCCACGGCCATTTTGTTGGAGTAAAAAAATTATTCTCCAGCAGAATGTCTGCGGCGCAAGTGCAGTAGCATCTATCGGCAAGTGATCCTCTTATTCTGCGCAAGCGGCGCCCACCAGTAGGCAAGGCCTGCGCAAAGTAAGAGCATCGCTTGCCGATAGATTCAACTGCTCACGTGCTGTGGCCATTTTGCTGGAGCCAGATTTTTTGCTCCAACAAAATGACAGCGGAGCAATTGCAATAGTATCTATCGCCAAGTGATGCTCTCAATATGCGCAAGAGCCAGCCACCAGTGGGCGGGGCTTGCGCAGATTAAGAGCCTCGCTTGCTGATACATGCCACTGCGCACGTGACGTGGCCATTTTTCTGGAGACAAATTTTTCTTTTGCTCCAACAAAATGGCCACGGCACGTGCACAGTAGCATCTATGGCCAAGCGATAGATGCTATTGTGCCTGTGCGGGCGCCATTTTGCTTGATTTGTTTGTTTTTTCTAACCCCACATTATGTATATAACAAGTAAAATAGGAGGCAGGTAACTGAACGATCAGTGACCTGTCATAAGAGCATATAGCTGACTGTATAAGCAGAGCACCAGATAGAGCCCACCCTACAGGCTGTCCCAGAGCACGAGCATATCATCATCTCCAAACTATAAGTAAAAATTAACCCCTTTTTGACGTGTGCCATAATAGTATGACAAACGTGAGAACCCCCTGTTTGGTGCGAGCTCCAGCACTGAGCCCGCAGCTTTCCAGGTACACGACAGCTGATATATACAGCTGACATGTGCCCGCAACAGCTGCGGGTGGAATAGCGATCCACCCCCCCCCCCACCGTGGCTGTTAACTACACAGTGTTCCAAATTATTATGCAAATAATATTTTCTCAGATTTTCCCAAATTACCTATATGAATTGCAGTCATTGTAATTTTCCAGTCAAATAACTATTAGAGTACAATTGAAACAGTTTTCAACTCAAAACTTTATTCTAGGGGATGTTACATTTGCACATAGGACCGCTTGTTCGAAAGGAGCTTCTGAACTCTCTCGTCCATTGAATTTGTCAGGTTTTGGATGGTTTCTGCTTCCAATTGTTTTGCCTGAGGACAGCATAGACTCCCAGAGCTGTTGCTTAGATGTGAACTGCCTCCCACCATCATAGACACTCCTTTTGATGATGCTCCAGAGGTTCTCAATGGGGTTGAGGTCAGGGGAGCATGGGTGCCACACCATAAGTTTGTCCACTTTTATGCCCATATCAGCCAGAGATGCAGATGTGTTATGTGCAGCATGAGAAAGGGCATTATCATGCATGAAAATGATCTTGCTGCGGAATGCACGGTTCTTCTTCTTGAACCATGGAAGGAAGTGCTGTTTGAGAAACTCAACATACATTATGGAGTTCATCTTTACCCCTTCAGGGATCCTAAAAGGGCCGACAATCTCTCTCCCCATGATTCCAGCCCAAAACATTACTCCACCTCCTCCTTGTTAGCGCCGTAGCCGTGTTTGCATGGGGTGTCCATCAACCAGCCATCCTCCAATCCATCCATCTGGACCATCGAGATCATTTCATGCATGATAATGCCCCGTCTCATGCTGCACATAACACATCTGCATCTCTGGCTGCTATGGGCATAAAAGGGGACAAACTAATGGTGTGGCACCCATGCTCCCCTGACCTCAACCCCATTGAGAACCTCTGGGGCATCATCAAAAGGAGTGTCTATGATGGCGGGAGGCAGTTCACATCTAAGCAACAGCTCTGGGAGGGTATTCTGTCCTCAGGCAAAACAATTGGAAGCAGAAACCATCCAAAACCTGACAAATTCAATGGATGAAAAAGTTCAGAAGCTCCTTTCGAACAAGCGGTCCTATGTGCAAATGTAACATCACCTAGAATAAAGTTTTGAGTTGAAAACTGTTTGATTTCAGTTTGTAATAACCTGCTAATGCTTATAATTTCAAGAATGACCATTTTTTGTTCTTTATTAAAATGAAAAGGTTGAAAACTCTGCTGTGCATAATAATTTGGAACATGCATTTTGAGTGCAGTTTGAGTTTTTTATTTTTTAAAACTATACTGTTATCATAGACAGTTTGTACAAAAACCTTTCAATTGTACTCTAATAGTTATTTGACTGGAAAATTACAATGACTGCAATTCATATAGGTAATTTGGGAAAATCTGAGAAAATATTATTTGCATAATAATTTGGAACACAGTGTAGTTAAATTCTGCTCTCAATCTCTGACAGCGGCATTTAACTCGCGCTTCCCGGAAGCGTGTCGTTGGCTCCGCACATCGGCGACCGTGTTACATGATCGTGGGTCGCCGATAGGTTGGCATGACAACCCAGGTCTGCAGGAGACCCTAGCCATTGTCATTGCCAGATTGTGGTCGGCGCTCATAGCAGGTGAGCATTTCTGCTACACACAGGAGATCTGATCATCCCCTGTGTGTAGCAAAGGCGATCAGAGAATTGCAGCTTCTAGTCTCCCATTGTGACTATTGAAGCTAGTGTAAAGTAAAAAAAGTTTAAAAATATTAAAAAAATTATATTAAAGTTTAAATCACCCCCTTTCGCCCCATTCACAATAAAACAAAAAAAATCACTCATACACATATCCACATTCAGAATCACTTGATCTATCAATATGAAAAAATATTTAATCCGATCGATAAACGGTGTGACGTGAAAAAAATTCAAAATGCTATAATTACTTTTTTTTGGTCGCCGCAACATTGCAATAACCGCGATTAAAACATCGGATCTACCCCAAAATGGTATCAATAAAAACGTCAGCTTGGCGCGCAAAAAATAAGCCCTCATCTAGCTCCAGATCGTAAAAAATGGAGATGGTATGGGTCCCGGAAAATGGAGCCATTTTTTTTTTTTTTTTAAGCAAACTTTGGATTTTTTTTCACCACTTAAGTAAAAAAACTATACCTGTTTGGTGTCTACGAACTCATAATGACCAGGAGAATAATAATGGTAGGTCAGTTTTAGCATTCAGCAGACATGGTGAAACAAAACCCCAAGAAAACAACTGTGGAACTGCACTTTTTTGCAATTTCACCGCACTTGGAATTTTCCTGTTTTCCAGTACACGATGTAGTAAAACCAGTGGTGCTGTTCAAAAGCACAACTTGTCCCGCAAAAAATAAGCCATCACATGGCCATAGTGACCAAAAAATAAGAAAGTTATGGCTCTGGGAAGAAGGGGAGCAAAAAAGGAAAACACAAAAATGGAAACTGGTCTGGTCATGAAGGGGTTAAACAAGAACCACTGGATGGATTTCATCAGCCAAGGTGTCATATTATTCATGGTAATGGCGCCCACCTGACAGTGTATGTAGATTACTGAGCACAATCCTGCTGACAGGTGCGCTTTAAGGTCAGAAAAGATCAGAAGCCCAAGCACGATGCTGAAGTAGGTTTCTTATTCTGCAATTTATTTTTTTCTGTTTTTTTACAGGTTTTACCACAAAAAAAATGACATTAATAAAATACAATGCAGCGTGCTGCCCTTATGTGAATATGCTTAAAGGGAACCTGTCAGGTCCCCCATGCCCTCCAACCCAGAAGCATTCACCTATGTATCAGCAAATTCCCTGCCTAACCAGCCCCGTATAACGTTACTGAGTGAAAATAAGGTTTAAAAAACATTCACAAGTTCCCCATTACCTATGCTAACGAAGGTTTGACTAGTCGATAGGGCGTTCGTTCCCCAGACTAGTCAGCCCTCTTTCCATGTTGTCACGCCCCTGTTGGCGTGATGACATAATTTGCACGAGCGGCGTCATCGCCAGCTGATGCTAATCTTGCGCATGCGACGCTCATTCTGGCAGCGTCACTGCTTCTCCGAGGCCGGGTGTACGCTTCCCCGCATCAGAGGCGCAAACCATCTTCTAAACCTCCGAACATGCGCAGTGCGCCTCTGATGCGGGGAATTGTACACCTGGCTTCAGAGATGCAGTGACGCTGCCGGAATGAGCGGCGCATGCGCGAGATTTGCATGAGCGGCGATGATGTCGCTCGCGCAAATGATGTTATCACACCAACAGGGGCCTGACAACATGGGAAGGAGGGACCTAACACCCACTAGGCAAAGCCCTCATTAGCACAGGAAACAGGGACAGTAGAAATGATTTCTAAAGCTTTTTTCCACTCAGTAACATCAGGGCTGATTAGGCAGGGAAGTTCTATTGCCTGCTCTTCTCACAGCCCATCAGCACACAGCGCCTCCATCTTGTAACTTACCAGCCTCGCCATTTTAGGTGTTGATAGAATGGCCATCTCCTGCCAGCTGCCACAGTCTCCTGGAGATGAGAAGATGTCTTCTTGTTCGCAGTGGATGTCGCTGTATCTGTAGTAACGGTCGCTCTCTCTCACCCGCTCCCGCCAGATACGTTGTGTACTGCACGCAGTATACCAGCGACTGCCTCTGCGGGCGTTAGCGAGAGATGCTAGACTCTGCGGTGACGTCATCGGGAGGGGCGGAGCCTCCACGTCACACGGCTCTCATTGCTGTTGTCTCCAGGAAGCGAAGCTGCTTTTGCTGTGTGTGGAATATGGCTTCCAACAGGTCTCCATTCTGAATAGAGGTGACCAGACTGGAGCCCCTGAAGGGGAGGCTATCACAGCAGGCACCAGCTGTAGACAGTTTATCAGTGACATGGCTGCTGGAATGGAGGGGATTCTAGTCTGCCTACAGAGCAGGCTGCTGAGAGAGTCCCCAGTGCTATTCTCCCAGGCCTTTATCCTGGAGTAATGTGTATATAGCCACACATATGGAAATCCTTGCACTGACACACAGCACAGTCACCCACATGTGTACATCCATGTACACTATATGCACAGTCCACAGGTCCGTATTCGCCACTAGGCACGGGGGTCCAGTGTTTAGGGAGCGACGCCTGAATCAAGATTAAAAATATTTATTATCCCCTTAAATGACAGCTGGCATTCTGTGGCATCGGCCCGGACGGATTTGGAACCGATGGGGTCCGATTAACCCGTTAAATAACGCTGTTACTTGCAACAGCTGTATCTAAAGGGTTAAATGACCCCATGTGATGACCACAGGGTACAGTGGCTTGTTAGAGACCAACGACGATCAAAGTAAAAATTATATATGTCCCGCAGTGAGACTAAGTGAAAAAGTAAAACAAAAAAAAATAAAATGTCTGTAAAAATCCAAAAAGAAGCACACACAAATCACAAAAAGCAGCATTTGCGTTATAACAAAGATAAAAAATCGTACACATAATTGGAATTTTCGCGTCTGAAACGACCAGATCTATAAAATTGTCACATTATTTAATCCGTATGGTGAACACAGTAAAAAAAAAAATAACACCAAAAATGTCGCTTTTTCATCATACTAACACACAAAAAATGGAATAAAAAGTTATCAAAAATACATATATAAAGAAAAATGGTATAAAAGAAAGCTCAAAATTGTCCCGCAAAAAACAAGCCCTAATATGACTTACTCTAGAAAAAAATAAAACTTATAGCTCTCATAACATGGCGGAGCAAAAACAAATCCATTTTTGTAAAATATTGTTTTTAGTGTATAAAAGTAGCAAAGCATAAAAATTATATAACATCAACCACACAAAAATAAATTGAAACAATCAATCATTTAATTGCTGTTTTTTCTTCATTCTGCATCTAAAGAATTTGAATAAAAAGTGATCAAAAAAATGTTATGTACCCCAAAATGGGGCTTCGCGCAAAAAATAAGCCCTCGTGCAGCTCTGTTCGCCAAACAATAAAAAAAATACAGCTCTCAGAATATGGCGATGAAAAAAATATTTTTTTATAAAAAAGCATTTTACACTGTGATGGCAGCAAAACATAAAAAATATATATAACGCTGGTTTCGCTGTAATTGTACCGACCCAAGAATAAATCCACCTTATCTCTTATACCGCACGAGGAACCGCACAAAAATAAAAATAAGGACTATTGTACTGCTATTTTTTTGTTCATTCTACCTACCAAAAATCAGAATAAAACTCAGGTCACGTTTATCCTGCGCTCTCCATTGACCGCTTACATTGGGGGTTCCTTTTAACCCCTTCACCCTAAAAGCCTGTTTTCACCTTCCTGACCAGGCAAATTTTACAATTCTGACCAGCGTCCGTTTATCTGGTAATAACTCTGGAACGCTTCAACAGGATCCCGGTGATTCTGAAATTTTATTTTGCTAACTTATTGTACTTCATGCCAGTGGTAAAATTTGTTCAATATGACTTGCGTTTATTTGTGAAAAAATCTGAAATTTCGCAATTGCAAACTTTTAATTTTTATGTCCTTATAACAGAGAGTTATGTCACACAAAATAGTTAATCAATAACATTTCCCACATGTCTACTTTACATCTGCACTATTTTTTTAAACTTTTTTTTTTTTAGGAAGTTAGAAGAGTTTAAAGTTGACCATTAATTTCTAATTTTTCCAACAAAATTTACAAAACCATTTTTCAGGGACCACATCACACTTGAAGTGACTATGGGGGGCCTATATGACAGAAAATACCCAAAAGTGACTCCATTCTAAAAACTGAACCCTTCAGGGTACGTGCCCACGATCCGTAATAGCAGTGCTGCGTCCAAAACGCTTTGTTCCATATTGGAAGCATAGTGGTGGGATTTATAGAAATCCCATGCCCACTGTGCTTCTATTTGATGCCGCGTAAACTCACCCGTGGCGCGGTTTTTACGAGCCGCAGCATGTCAGCATTTCCGCAACAGAAATTTCCCCAATAGAATGTATTGGATGCAGTAAATCCGCATGTGTTTAATGAACACCTGCGTGATCGGTCCCAGCTTTTTGGACGCACCGAAAATACATTGTGCCCAAAGCACTGCTATAGCCTAATCGTGGGCACATAGCCTGAAAGTCCTCAAAACCACATTCAAGAAGTTTATTAACCATTCAATTGGTTCACAGGAATTAAAACAACGTGGAAGAAAAAAATTAGCATTTTACTTTGTTTCACAAAAATGTTGCTTGAGCCCCAAATTTTATATTTTCACAAGGTTAACAGGATAAAATGCACCCCAAAATTTGTTGTGCAATTTTTCCAGAGTACTCCGATACCCATGGCCGGCTCCAGTTTTTCGTAGACCCTGGGCGAAAGTGTCTCATGGGCCCCTTTTACACATACCATGGTACATGATGCACAGATAC